>NC_056744.1:1726636821-1726643284 GCF_019279795.1 Protopterus annectens | reverse complement strand
GTTAAACACTGAACCTATCTGCCAGGATGTTGTCAATATCAGTTGGTTCTGTACATTTAGTGCCATTGTGCTGTAACTCAGAGCAGATCTGAGTGTTGCTTTTGAGATTCTTGACATAGCTATAGAATGCTTTGTGGCTGTCTTTAGAATCAGTGGCAATTTTGTTTTGGTAACTAGCTTTGGTGGCTTTCAGGAATGATCTTGGCTTCTTACTGAGGCTGACCTCTGAGTTCATCCAGTCATGGTATTTTACTATTTTTGCAACACTTTCTTTCTTCTCTCATATAATTTGTTTATGGCAGGGGACCACCAGATTGGCTTTCTTTTTTTGGAGGATACCATCTTGGTTCTGTTAGGGATTGCACAATCCATGCAGTGGTGTAAGTGCTTATAATGTGCATTTGTATTTTACTCAGCTGTCGTACTTCCATTGTCCATCAGTGTGGGTGTCATGAAGTTTGCCACTTCTGTCCTAAGAAGCGTGAAGTTGGCTTTGGAGAAAATTTTTAAGGTGGTTTCACTAATGGGGGTCGTGGTGGGATGTGGATGTCTAGGGTGATTAGATTGTGGTCAGATCTGACCAACGAGGAAATGAGCTGTACTGTGTGGAAGACTGGTTGTCCATGTTGGTTATGACCAGGTCTAGGATATTGCTGCCCCTGGCGGGGGTGTGGATAATTTTATCCAAGGCGTTGGAATTTATGAGTTCCAGAAAACTTTGAGCACAGTAGTTGATACATGAGTATTTTTCCCAGTTAATGGTCGGTTAGTTGAAATTGCCCATTATTAGGGTGTTCGGTTGTACCCTAATATTTTCCAGTGTATGAGTGGGAATCCTGGGCCATGGTGAGAGATCTCTAGCAAGGTACATTTGTATTGTGTTGTTGCCCAGAATTAGCTGCACTTGGATAATCTCAGATACATTATGCTGACCGACTAGCCTGGAGGTGTGGATATCCTTAATGAGTATGGACATGCCTCCACCTTTAGTGATCTGGTCCAGGTTAGGTGGCCGAAAGGTGTGTTATGAATTATAGCCTGGTAATGCAGGGATGCTCTCTGGAGCCTTGAATCAGGTCTCTGTCACTGCACACATGTCGATGTTCTCCATTTTAAGGTTAGCCTTAAGTGAGTGCATTTTCAGGTTTAGACTTCTAGCATTAAGTATCAATAACCTTACATTTTGCTTGCTTGTACCTGTTACGGTGCTGAATTTGTCATTTGAACTTTTTTAAAAAAGGCACTATATGAGTGGCAACAGCCTTAGCCAGTAGCCAGAAACCCAAGGGCAACAGGTGCAGGGCATCTCTGGCAAAGCATTGTGGTTTGTTGACCATGTCATCCAAAGTAGACACATACTGGATCCCCTTAGAATGACACTAGAAGCTTAGCCAACTGTTGAAGTCAATCATTTTGTCCTTGTACTATGGCATCATTCTGGGTGATGACAGGATGCTACTCAGGGCTAGGGTCAGATCTCCCTGGGCTACAACATCGGACAGCTACTACATGTCTCTTTTCATGTAGTCACGGGAGGTAGATCTCACGTCATTCACACTAACATGAACAATGACAGATTCATATTTGTACTTGTTGTGGAGTCAAAGCAGTGCTTGGGTTATGTGGTGGATCCTGGCACCTGACAGGCAGCTGACAGTAACCTTATCCTTGTTTAGCCTGGTGAGTGGAACATCAATGTGCCTGACTATAGAGTCACATATGAATAGAGCGCTGGGTACGTTGTTATGCCTTATGGGCTGTGATTGAGTAACAGACTAACTTTGTGGGCTATGTGTCCCCCCCTTCTTTCTGTGACCAAGAAGTTCTTCATCAGAAAAACATGAGATTTCAGCTGCTGGGTAAGGACAAAGCCACAACCACACTGCCTTTGTTAGTGTGCCAAGTAGAAAATTGCCAGTGTAAAACATGTAACAAGAAGCTGAAGGTTATGGTGCTAAAGGTTAGTAGTCTGAACCAGGAAAGTGCACTCACTGTAAGCAGTCCTCACCTTGGAAGATTCAGATATTTGTGCAGTCATGGGGTTCTGGTTTCATAAAGTGGACAGCACATGAGTCATACAAGGCTACAACCTCTGTCCTACCTTTCAGACCAGAACTTGAAAGTGGGACAAGTAAGGGAGGCCAGTAAGGGAGGCAGTGTATCAGTATTAAGGACAAACATGCCACCCAATTGGCAAAACAGTACGACTCCCATGGAGAAAGTTGAAGTGCAAGTAACCAGTGGTAGGACACCTGTTCAAGTCATTGCCAGCTGCAGGACCCCCTCCATGAATGTGCAGACACTGTCTGCCTATTTGGGTCTACTTAACATTATCAGGATACATCCAAACTACCTGGTTTTGGTGGACTTAACTACGCATCCATGGACTGTAAACTAATTGTGGTCTAACTCAATTTACCAAAGGTTACTCCAAATTCTTTGAGTACAGTGCCCTGGAACATCTGTATGACACCACATGAAGGATACAAACATCCATGATGTAGTGCGTACCAATATGTGGGGCGACTCAACCACCACCACTTTTAGTTTTTCCATATAAAGGTCTGACCTTCAATGCGTCTCATTGAAAAGAAAGTATCACACTGTTGTCCCCCCCAAAAATATCCGGACTGCACCTGTACCCTCAGAAGTGAGTGTCACCTATGTCAAGTTAACACCAGCTCTTTATACCAACACCAGTTAACAACATTGACCTTGCCATTCCTAATAGCATCTAAAAAAAGATACTCAATGAAGCACCTGTACCCTCAGAAGTGAGTGTCACCTATGCTGAGTTAACACCAGTTCTTTATACCAACACCAGTTAACAGCATTGACCTTGCCATCGCTAATAGCATCCAAAAAAAGATACTCAATGAAGATAAAACCAGCCTGGTGGTGAACGGTAAAAATGCCTGAGAACAAGAGGAAGAAATGGCTGTCAGAGTAAGAGCTAGCCAGAACTCAACTGGCAGCACTTGCTTGTCGGCTAAAGCAAACAAATCATACTTCTGCAGAACTACTTGTAAGCAAAGTGGAAGTACAAATTCGTTTACGCAATTAAAGAGAACAGTAAGGCTTTCTTTAGTGACATCCATCACCTGACAGGAAAGACCATGATGTGTGCCTAAGTGTGTTAATGATACCTTTCCAAGCACCAACACCAATTGGATAAAGCTCAAAGGGCCGTCCGAAGGAAAATGGTTTTCAGCATCTGTCCTATATGGATCTGAAATAACTGCGACTGTATTCTGTTTTATACAGAGTACTCAGGAGGTGAACTATGACTTGCACAGAAGGCAATGCTTGACCCTGCTTTACTGGAAATGCTGCATATCTGCAAGTCAAGTAGTACACGGGTGACTCGCTTTTAAGACTGGTATGTGACAGTAGTCGATACTGTTGGATGGATTGATCTGTCTAAGAGAGGTTACCATACCTTTGGAATGGAGTCATACATGTAAAGCAGGGCAACTTCTTCGCCCTCTTCACAGACAATCTGTTCCATTGGATGGTTACCCATAAATTCAACTCCTGGGGTTCCACCTGTGTCCATCTTGAACAGGGGTATAACGGTTGATCATCATGGAAATAAGAGTAGTACTTAGATAGGCTTTTAAAAGGCCCTAGGGCCATTAGCCTAGTAAATTCCTATGATGTTATGATCCTATAAGTTGAGCGGGATGTCCATAAATAAAACAAAGCCAGCTATATAGACAGATAAGTTAAGTGCATTAGTACAGGAAAGCATTGCCAGGACAACAACAACAACAGGCACGCACACAGACAGACGCACACAGGCACGCATGTGGACAAAGCCAGAAATGAAGGGGTGCTACAGAAACAGTGAAAATGTAGAAAGAGTGCTGTTACAAACATAGAACATTGAAGGACTAACATGTTTTGGACTTGCAGTAATTTTCTAAAGAGTTGCAAGTCTGAAACATAAATAGTACAGTGATGGAATAACAGGTTTTCAAATTTGCATGAATTTTTTGAAGTGTAACAAGTATGAAACAGGAATAGCTGTCATTATTTTTTGACATGAAATATAAAGTTGACAGGATTTATCAGAAAACTGCAATGTGAACAATGCAGCAAAGCAAATGGTGCAACACTATAGTCCTTTAATGAGAAAAAGTAGAGTTGAGAGATATGAGGCACACATACTTATCTGTACAAAACCAAAAATGTTTGGTGGCATAGGCCCATAAACAATGATAATTTGAAACATTTGCACTTAGAAAAATAGCACATTGATGGAATTGTAGGTATAACATTTGCACGACATATCACAAGGGCCTGAACCGAGGAGAAAAGATCCAGATTCCATAAAGTTAGATATGTAGTTAGTATAGAACATTGGACAGAAAAGAATGTGTTGTGAAATACATAGCAAAATAAATGGATAAAAGTAAGTGATCTACAGCATAACACAATAGAAGAAACATAGAATACTAATATCAAAGGACAAACTAAAAAAAATAAGTGCAATGTGACAGGGATTAAAAGAGAAGTTATGGAACAGGGAATTCAGCTTAAGGATGCAAGTATGCCTCGGATAAGAAAGAAGATGAGTCATTGAGCAGTACCAGACTTAAGACATGCGGTGAAATTTAGTAGAGGACAGCTAGTGGATGTTAAAACTGCTTATATGCACCATGAAGCCATTAAATTATTTTGTATACACACACAAACAAATCAAGGCGTGGCATCAAGAACTACATATGTAGAATTAGGGCAGCAGGAACATACATTGTCTTATTTTGTTTTCAAACATATTAGAGGCTTATTCATCTGTAGTTATAGTCAGAGGCTGAGAGTCCATAAGTTCTATATACTGTATACGGTAGTGTTTAGGTACTTCGTTCTATATACTGTATACGGTAGTGTTTATGTACTTCGTTCTATATACTGTATACGGTAGTGTTTAGGTACTTCGTTCTATATACTGTATACGGTAGTGTTTATGTACTTTGGTCTATATACTGTATACGGTAGTGTTTATGTACTTTGTTCTATATACTGTATATGGTAGTGTTTAGGTACTTCGTTCTATATACTGTATACGGTAGTGCTTATGTACTTCGTTCTATATACTGTATACGGTAGTGTTTAGGTACTTCGTTCTATATACTGTATACGGTAGTGTTTAGATACTTTGTTCTATATACTGTATACGGTAGTGTTTATGTACTTCGTTCTATATACTGTATACGGTAGTGTTTAGGTACTTCGTTCTATATACTGTATACGGTAGTGTTTAGATACTTCGTTCTATATACTGTATATGGTAGTGTTTAGATACTTCGTTCTATATACTGTATATGGTAGTGTTTATGTACTTCTTATCCTTCCAACTGTACTTCTATGTCTTTCTGAGCATAGTTAGCTTTCATATTACTGACAGTAATACTATTAATTTCTGTCAAAAACAACTGTGATTATGTTGTAACACCGATATTTATGAGAGCTAGGAGAAAAGGTGCTGAATTGCATATATAAATCATTACACTAATTAACAGTTAGTGGCTTTTTTTTTTACATTAGAAACACATGTTAATTCGCATGAGAGAGTCATCAACGGCCTGAACAAGGGGAAATTTGTGCATGCTGCCTACCTAGCATTAGCCAAGGATTTTGATACTCTGCCCCACTCTTGGCATCCTTGAGAATGGTACATGGCTAGGAATCGATCCTTACAGCATTATATGTGTTGCTACATGGCCCATGAAATCAGACCTCGTCTGTGTGGTATACAGCATGGTCATTCTTCATCATGGAGCAATAGTCACTCAGCTGCACTTAGGCTTAGCTGGCTAAGCATCTACATTGGCTTTTGGACAAGATGCCTATTATATACCTATGAACTCAGCTACCTCATATATACTTACCATGGCGTTAGCAATGACATACTGCTCAGAAGTTGATTATAATGTATTAGGATGCTGGTATAAATAGCTTCACTGCACCTTCTACCCAAGCTGGAACTATCAGCTATGATGAGGTCTACACCACTGCTTTATACGAACACCTGTATACCTGCACTGACTCGGCCACAAGTCATATGACCCATACAAGCTTAGCAAGGAAGAGCAAACCTGCCTGATGAACAACTGGCATTAAGAGGCTTTACAGTAAGAGGTAGAGTGTAAGAGTGGGCAAGCCATACTAAACGGATACACAACGTTATCAGCTTAATCTAATAAGACTTGTCGTGAAATCCTCCAAAGCAAAGTACGAGTACAAATTAGGACAACCACAAGACATTCATTAGTTACAGCTGGAACCTAAAAAGGAAAGGCATAGATTAGTGCGGAACTGGTAGTTAAGTTAACACATATATGGAGCCTGTGGACATAGGTAAACAGTTGGCTTACAGCTTCTGTGAAAACTTCACTCCCCTGTCCACACCGCACATACATCATGACAACCCTACCAAGTGTCCCCTACCTTGCACCTC
>NC_056744.1:1726474321-1726631821 GCF_019279795.1 Protopterus annectens | reverse complement strand
GTTTTACCAAGCTTACTTGATCATCTAGCCCACAGGTAAAACACCTGATTCCTTTAGCAAAGTACAGGTCCAAAAACTTTACGAAAATGACTAAGCCTCAACACAAATGTCAATAAAAAAAGGCTGTGCTCTTTGGTACTGAAGGGCTTAACATTGTATAAAGAAACTGAAGAATGAAGTACCTAAAGTGGATTTCCAGAATCTTCAAGGCAATTCAAATTTCTTGTTGTGTGGCTAGTACCACATCATTGTATATATTTACAAGACCACTGTAAAAGTTAATAGATTATCTGATACCTGTGGTATGGTCACTACCTTGCTAACAACTGCGGATAGATGTTTACTGTGAAAAAGAATGCTGCTACATTTCCTGCCATAAGCTCTAAATCACAATGCACAAAATTTCATATGTTGAACACTAGCCTGCTTTAATGAAAGCAAATGTGCTGCGGGTGAACCACAGAGTACTAGCACAATCTTACTCTTATTTAGAAGATAACCGCCTGAAATAATTTATATAAAAATTATTCCCCATCCACCAAATGCATCAGCAATGAAAGAAATGTCTTAAAATAGTTGAATATGACAGCAAAAATCTACCATCAATGGCAAACAATAATAAAAAAAATTAGTCTAAGATTATTGCCCTCATGCTATTTCATAACTCCATCATCACACAACCAAGGAGAAAGGACAAAGGCCACAAACACTAAAAACCATTCCTGTTCCCATTCTGCCTTATTACACTGTAGAAAACCATAACACTGAACTTTAGATGCAGTATATAATGCAAGAAGCACTGCTATTTTTATATAATGTAAGAAACTGCTATTTTTCTCCCTCAGACCCAGGAACTTCAACCTAACTAGTATAACCATAGATCCTATACATGAAATTCAGAACCTGAATAAAATTTATCAAAAAAACAGTGCTAGTTGCTATAAATGGAATTCAATATATATACTCTAACCAAAGTTTAGTCAGTATGGAACTCCCAAATTAAAGAATGCAATTCCCACTACTATCAAAGTAGAGCAACATTCACCAAAAGTAAACCAACCTGCTGACTCTTTAAAACATAAACGTGCATAGCTGACTCTTTAAAACATAAACATGCATACCATAGTACCATATTTTCTTTAACTCATTCACTCCGGAGCAGCTCTGAAAAAGCTGCCTGCTTAATTAAACCATAGGAACAACAGTGCAGCCTGAGCTCATTTTCAGAAAATCCATTTGTAACACCATACAGAAAACAAATGTTCATAACTCTGAAACTAAAAGAGCTAGACTAAAAATGTAAACATGAAAGCTGTTCGGCAGACATTGACCTTTCCAGCAGTGTAAATGCTGATAGTGCTTATCAAAGTAATTATTAAATATTTGGCAAGTAATGCTAATATTGTGCATATTTTACCTTTTTGGAAAAGCAAAGCACAATATCTTGGTCAATGTATCATGTACACCCATACAATTTGTATTTAATTTGTTTGTATGAAAGTCAGCTTTAAAATGATACCTTAACCATTACTGTGTGATACTCCTTTATGGAAATATTCACAGAAATATGATTAAAATATTTCTCATAACTGATAAATAAACAAAGCATGATATCTCATCACTTGTAACAGACAGAGGTTGCATATTAGTGTAGAAGTTGTGTCTCTCAATGTCAGCTTCAAAATGATGCATCATTTGTGTCATCAGCATGCTCCCTTGCAAAGATGTGGGCATAATAATGAAATGTATTGGAAATGTATAATTTTCATAATCCTACAAGACTAAACAAATTGTGGTATCTGTACATGTGTACAGGGCACAGACACAGCTCTTTTACCATGTTGTAAGGAGTAACACTGTCTTCAAAATGAGGTATTACTTGGCACACTGACATGCTCCCTCACAAAGTTATTTACCAAAAATGAAATAAATCATAATTTCCATAACCTAAGTCCGAAACAAACCTTGATATCTGTACAAGTGTATAACATACAAGAACAGTTCTTTTACCATGTTGGAACTAAAAATTATGTCTTCAAAGTGAGGTATTACTAAGCAAATTCAGATGCTCCCTTGCAAAGTTATTTATCAAAATATGAAAAAAAATCATAATTTCCATAACCTAAGTCTGAAACAAACTTTGATATCTGTTCATGCGTGTAAACATACAGGAACAGTTCTTTTACCATGTTGGAACTATGAATTATGTCTTCAAAATGAGGTATTACTAAACATATTAAGATGCTCCCTTGCAAAATGATTTACCAAACTATGAAAAAAAATCAATTTCCATACCCATATGTCTGAAATTAACCTGAAGGAAGGGAGACTGAATGGAGAGCTACAGTAAGACAACATGTGAAAAGACCAAGAGTGACCCATGAAAGCAGCCCAGTGATACAATGTTCAGTTGCAGTAGTTCACAAAAATATGAAGCATATAACCACAATGGGGACTTTACTGTGTATCAAATAAATTTAAAAATGACAGAACATGGTGGGGGTCGCTTGAAATGACTGCATGTAGACAAAAGAACAAATCTGGCTTGTGCATTCATCGATGTGATAACGACTTCTATTTATGTGAATAACAGTGACAGCTGCTGAGAGTTTTACCTGAAAAGTGGTAATGACTCAGTGTTGTACTGTAACTGCACTTATTGTTAATGTGATAATTACCTGCATGTCATTGATGCATAGTTTTGCATGCTCAGACATAGATGATAATTACTGCACCTAACCTGCTGAGTAGGCATTCATTATATTACCTGGTGCAGGTGTGACAGACTCATTACCATTTATTAAGAGAAGACCAGAGTAATTCAGTAAAAATAGTATAACACCTGCATATTACTGAGTAATTCCTCCTACCTAAATTCTACACAGTAGTGACAGAGCCAGGAATATTGCCCAAAATATATGGTAGCTGTATGCTGGTACTAGTCTGCAAATAATAATGCCTGATTGAGCAATGCCAAAAATCAGCAATTAAATACATCTCACTAAGCCTCTTATCCCACCCAAATATATTTTGACTACATGCTCGATACTGTTTCTTGACGTAAATATTGTAGCATACCGTAAATACAGAAATACAAAAAGTCAGAAATATTGCCCTACATACTGAGTTGAGCAATGCCAGAACTACTCTAGTTAAAACCTACACAGATCTCACAAAACACCTGCAAGTGAAAAGGGCCAAAAATAAGAATTAGGTTTCTTATGCCCATAGGAAGCACACTTTATAAAACCAGTAGGCTTGTCAGCCATGCCAATGACCAAACTCTAGCCAACAACAAAAATCAAAAGAAAAAAAAGAAACTCAACAAGATATTGTATACAAAGAGGGTTTTTTTAACAGAAAGGAAGTAAGGAATAAAAGATTATAGACCTACAATTCATCAAGTTTTCATGTACTAACTGTTATTTTTGTCACAAATATAATAACCTCTGCACTCATTATGCACCTTTCATGTGAATTCTGTGTTTCATTATGTTTTGACAGAGTTCTGCAAACTTTGCTTTCTGCAAAATTTTGTAACTGTTGTTTTCTGTACAATTTTGTAAAAATGTCATAACATGTCTGGAGCTTTTCCCTGGGCATCTGCTGAAAATGGGCTTCCACGCAGTTGGACTACCCTGGTAAACAAAAGTAAATAACTAAAATAAATTAAATTACCAACAATGGTAGAAAGAATACCTAAAATGTATAGAAAAAAGGCATAATACCAACAATGATGCAAAAAGTTACCTAAACAGTATCCCAAAGGTAAAGAAGAGAAAAAAGCGGAATGCAAAATAAATAAGAATAGTAAATATAAGGAACAGATAAAAAAAAGTTAATAAATTCTATTTTTACTTACAGCACCTAACAAGGCACCATAGAGCTTGCGAGAACACAACCCCAATCAAATCATTAGAGCAACAAATGAGATCTGAGGTAATCTGTCAAGCAAGGAGCATTATGGGTAAAAGGACGAGCGTGAGAGTCAGATCCAAGTATCTAGCGAGATTAGTTGAGTCGGATCCGAGGCTCAGATCCAACCCATACTTTGAGAAATTACTGAAAATGACATCAGAATTAACCTTGCACACATGTGCAGGCAAATGTGAGTGGTCCGATATTCTCATCATAAGTCCAGTGATGAAAAATGCACTCCATACCTGGAACAAAAGGATGAAAAAACGTCTTAAAATGCACCACAGCACATATGGAACTCCCATGGCTTTTGCAAACCTAGCACTCTCAGATACTTGACATCATTCAGCTCCTTAAAAGTTGCTGCAGTATAGTCTTGGTCATTCCATCTGTGATGTCATAGGTTTGTCTCCATCCCGTGTCCCACTTTGGATAACTGACAATATGGCAACCATATAGCATGTACTCTACAGTCATGAGGCTGCCTCATCTCTATGATGCCTGATAAACTGCACCATCCAGAATTTGGTCACTGACAAGCAGTTATTGATATGAATTTGGATCTGCTGCATCTCATTTGGCAGAGGTGAACCTTGAACTGCATCTTCCACTAAAGACTTGCAGGTTTACAGCAACGGTTAATAGACCCTTATGCCATAAGACTTCTATAAACAAATGTCTTCTGCTGGTTAACCAAACTAATCCTTGCATATGCATGCAACACAAAGAAAGAACTCAATACTAACAATATGACAAGTTAAATAAAGTTGGAATTTTTAATGGAATCCTCCTGTGACCAGATGGTACTGACATGAGCACATAGTATTTTAACAGGATATAACTCTACAAAGGTGCTAATCTTGGAAATAGTGGGTACTCCCACCAAATTCAATTCAGTCTCCATACTACAAACATAGGAAAAGTTTACATCTTACACTAAAAGTAGCATCAGGGTCCTGAAGAGCTACTACAAGATTCTGGCATAAGGTTGACCAGCTTTTAAAACATCAGACAAAGGAGCACAGCGCAATGTCTGTAAGGCTTCATGTTGCACCTGCAAATAAAAAAGTGTATCTGCAATAAATGGTCTGAATTTGAAAGGAGATCACATACTTTACAGTTCCCCGGGGAATTCTTGCTTTTGAATTAGCCCATCAATAATCTTAGTTTATTTTGTTTCTTTGTTTAAATGCATAATAACACTACTGTGTGCATATGGTGCTTTCCTTTGTTTCAAACTTTTAAAGGAAAAAACAAAGAAGGTAACCAAAATAAGTATGACTACAGCGTGGAGCTTCTTTCTGTTAGAAAAGTTAATTAACATAATCGCGTAATATTCGCGGTTGCGGTAACTGTCACTAACTGAAGCTAATATTGACAGTGAATATAGCACTTAACTTCTTCCCTAAAACAATCATGAACAAATAAAGTAGTGATTAAAAAGGAAGATCCTTTTATAAGGTCAATAGAACATGTTTTCGTGTGAAGTTTTTTTTTTAAGTACAAAACTTGAGCATCTGACATTACTGACTGTCAAATCAGAACGTAATAAGGGAAAAGTAAACATGAGGCAACATCAAGCTCGCTTTAGAAAGCGAGGAACAGCAGAAAGCCAGGAAATGACAATGTTCCACATATATCTGAACAGTAGTGTACTGTTTGGTTTCCAAGGAGAATCAAAACGGCACTGGGAAGATAAACAAAGTTCTTAGTTACAGCAGTCGGGTGTGGGGCATAAGAAAGTAAGGATGACAGGTTGTGGGAGGCTTTGTTGCAGTAAGGTGAACCCGGGACACCCTGTATCTTTAAAGTATTAAAATATTACCAAAATAGTTATGAAAGCATGGAAAGTAAGATACTTGGGTTCATTTTAAAGGGTAAACTGTAGTGTACTAAAAAAAAAGTCAGCACACAACATGTTAGACACTCCCCCTTTAATGCGATGGCTTGCAGTAAGGTATTGCACTACTGATCTATAGAACTTAAACTGTGGAGTATGGCAATAATCTTTGATCAGTAAAAGCATATAAGCAAGGGCAATAAGACAACTAGATAAATAACCACGTACCTTGCGTACCGAATAATAGCAAGCAATCAGGCTTTATCGTATGGATTGGACAATCTAAACTGGCCCTAGGTGTGAGTGTGTGTGCCTTCTGTGGAAGGTTGGGCATCGGGCTGGCAACTCGACACTGTAAAACTCCACTGCCAATCATGAGCGGACAGGTGATCTGTGGTGACCCCTAACCAGGAAAAGCCGGAAGAAGAAGAAAGAAGAAGAAGAAGAAAAAAGAAGAAAGAATAAGAAGAAGAAGAAGAAGAAGGAAGAAGAAGAAAGATGGAGAAGAAGAAGAAGAAAGAAGAAGAAGAAGAAAGAATAAGAAGAAGAAAGAAGAAGAATAAGAAAGAAGAAAGAATAAGAAGAAGAAAGAAGAAAGAATAAGAAGAAGAAGAAGAAGAAAGAAGAAGAAGAAGAAGAAAGAATAATAATAAGAAGAAGAAAGAATAAGAATAATAAGAAGAAAGAATAAGAAGAAGAAGAAGGAGGAAGAAGAAGAAGGACGAAGAAGAAGAAGGAAGAAGAAGAAGAAAGAAGAAGAAGAAGAATACTTAGCAAAATGAATACAGATATATTTGTCATGCTTATAGCATTGGCTTTCTATTTGAGGGTTCCATGAACACATGTTGTAGCTTTGTATTTTGGACCATGTGATTTCATACTTCCATCCTTCTGGTCACACAGCAAATAAGGAAGAAATGTTACAACGCGGTTTAATACAGTGCAAGGGGAACTAGCGATTGCTAAGTAAGGAATATTTCTTCAAGCGTTTCATGCTGATGTTTCATTAATGTATGTTTCTGAAATTGCTTGGAGTTTAAGGTGTTTTTAGATACGGCACTAACACGGACTGCTGGTATTTTTTAGCATTTAAAATTTCTCTCAAGTGAGGGAAAAGGATAACCTGAGAGATCCTGGCAGTTATATAGACAAATCCCTGCATGGGAGGCATGCATTTGTAGAATTTTAAATTTATACTTAAAGAAATGTTTACAACACTGCAGAGAAATGGGTACTAGATGATAAAAACTAAGACTAAGAAAAAAGAGAAATAACTATACACAGTAACATTTACCTGAAGCAACGATAAAATCGTCTGCTAAGCTATAGTTAGCACTGTGTGAAGCTGGGAACCCGAGAAATGTGTCGCTTATTCCAGACAGAAGAAAAACAGGACTAGAAGAGACCTCTACACACCTTTTTATCGTAACTTTACGCCGTGGGTGGAACTGCAAGAGCATCATGACTGATGTCAAAAAAAGGGAGGGGAGTAAATCAGTGATTGACAGCGCTTCATCTTCGGACTGAAGCAGAAATGCAATTGCAGGAACGAGCCAGTTCCCCTTTAAAATATAATTCCTTTCACCTGAACAGCCCGCTAGCTTTGAGGGCTGGCCTTAAAGAAACTTTACCATCCAGCCTTCCGTATTTATCTGCATGCAATGGCAAGATTCAATATAATTCCCTGTTTTTTGTTTTGTTGGGGATATCACTTAGCCTCATATCTACGTGCATGGTCTCAACAATCATAAAACTAAAATTATGTTCACTGCTGGTATCTGTGATATGTTTAGCTAATGGGTTTCCTTTGCTTTGTATCCTGTGTTTCTTTTACTCTGTCTCTTACTCAGCAGTTGGGATTTTGGTTTAGACATTCTTATGTCTTTGTATTGTGATTTGAAATTTCAAAATAATTATGTTGTTCTTCTTTCGGCTTTTCCCGGTTAGGGGTCGCCACAGCGGAACTCCGGACCGCTAATGATTGGCAGAAGATTTTTATGGTGCCGAGGTGCTGGCTCGACACCCAACCTTCAATGAAGGCACACCCATTCATGAATGTCTTTCGAACACCACTCGACCACGGGGAGGACATGCAGACTCCACACAGAAGGCACTCCAGCCGAGAATTGAACGAGAGAACCTCTTGTTGTGAGGCGACAATACTACTGCTGCACCACCACGGCATAATGATGTAAAATACTCGATGAAAGGAAAGTGATAATTTCCATTTTAAAGTAGGAAATATGTACACAAAGGTAGTTACTTAACTTATTTGCACCTAGAGCCCTTAGTTTGTGTAACAGCTTAGCTAATCAGTCTGTTTCATAGAAAATCAGTCATGGAATTATTTTAAACAGAACAAACAACTGAGTATTTCGGTTGTGCTAGGAGGAAGACCGATGGTGTATACGACAGCATCATATCCAAACATACTTTGAATAGTGAGTCATACACTGTCCCTGACATGCACTGATGACACAGTTCTCAGTTACCATCCCTGCTGTCAAGCTATACTATAAAACTGTAAAAATGTGAAAGCAGCCACCACGAATATCAGCAGGACATAGGTTACAGCAACTCCCAAGTAATGACCATAGGCAATCCTTCAAAAACAGCAAGAACTTTTATTCAAATAACATGAAATGAGCGCTTTCGCATAGCCAAGCTATGCTTCTTCAGATATCAATTCAAAATGAAATCTGTAATGCTTATATACAGCTTTTGGGCGGGCTCATTAAACATACAAATGCAATTAATCAATTATAAATTAGTAGTCATAGAGACAAAAAACAATCTAAACAATTTAAAAGACAGTTTAAAAAACAGTTTGAAATACATTACCTAAAACTGTTCATATAAATTATGCACATAGCAATGTAATAATGAATCATAACCATCATTCAAATCAAACAACAAAATTTATCTAAAAACAGCTCCAAAGAATTCTACAACATCAGATATACATTTTAGTTCAGTATTATGCTGACCTTCATTTTCGTCAAGCATAACAGCCATTGCTGTGTTCAGAATAATAAAACTAAATAAAACAACTCACTGCTCACTAGCGTGAATATATCAAAAATAGACATAAGGAACGCTAAAAATCTACGACCAAGCGTACAACATAAAAATAGAGCTTACTTTGCCTCAGTAGAACATTTCACGATCCAAAACCATGTATATGTTTACAAACCATTTCTACTTTGTATATAGTACACATCCAAAAGCGTTCATAGCTATACGGAGAATCACGTGCTTCTGAAGGATGACTTGAAGAAGACAAGGCTTCTTCTGGGTCCTAATGCCTAGAGTATACATAACTTTACAAGCATTAAGGCGTGTTTATAACAACTGCCGAAGTTGCTTGAAACTTAATCATATCAATGAAAGGGGCATTGGTTCAAATACCGTAACTAAATGCCTCCCTTCTATGAACATATAAACTAAATACATAGCTAATAAAATGAGAAAAATGAGGAAATACATACAGTATGTAAAAAATATATATACACAACCATAAAAGATATGTGCAAACAAGCATGGAAGCCTGTATATATGATGAATCCAAGCTCATCATATTAGCAGCTAGACTATAAGACCTCTCTGAATGTCAAATAAAACAATTTTTTTGAACTGTCTTTTAAATTGTTTAGATTGTTTTTTGTCTCTATGACTACTAATTTATAATTGATTAATTGCATTTGTATGTTTAATGAGCCCGCCCAAAAGCTGTATATAAGCATTACAGATTTCATTTTGAATTGATATCTGAAGAAGCATAGCTTGGCTATGCGCTCATTTCATGTTATTTGAATAAAAGTTCTTGCTGTTTTTGAAGGATTGCCTATGGTCATTACTTGGGAGTTGCTGTAACCTATGTCCTGCTGATATTCGTGGTGGCTGCTTTCACATTTTTACAGCTTTTTCTTCCTTTTGTTTGGTGAGAGCACCTTCAGCTGTGAGTAGTATTCCTGGTACTGTTATACTATAAAACTAATAAACTGTCCAATGTTCCAATGTTTACTTACAATTACTCTTGATGGCTTCTTTTATTTACATTTACCCTTGGCACCTTCTTTTTAGCAAGTACAATCTCTGTTAAGAAAAAGTATGCTGCTGCCACCATGACTGTACTTTTCTGCATTTATCTATAGAAGTGGTCTATCTCCAACTCTAGGGAAACCTTTCTTTTCGCTCACTCTGGGGACTTCGATGTGATACTGCACACTACAATCACATGCGCAACTAAGATGCTGCATTTTTTAACATCTGTTTTTATCCTGGCATTCTTTATTTACATATGCGAGGAAACTTTTAACTGAACAAGATTTATAAACTTTTTTTTTAACTGTGTGTGTGAGGTCCTTTTGGCTTTAAATACATTTTCTTCTTTAATGCTAAGTTTATTACATTCATTGTCTGGGAATGAATGACAGGGTATCTTTAAAACCTGTTTTAAAGTCATGCCCATTACAACATTGAGTTAGGGGCTTGGCAGTTTAAGGTGTTTTCATTGGTGCATATTGAGATGACATAATCACTGCTTAGATGCTTTTTAATTGTCATGTGATTTTAATATTTGTATTTGATTGGATTGCTTTGTATTTAAACATTTGCCTGCTTTGTTACTTTTACTATGGTCTGATGAAGCAGTGTTGTACACTGTGAAAGCACTTACCAGTTCTTTATTAATTAATTGTAGTTGCTCAGATGCGTGGCAGACTGGAGTTTCCTTTGCTTTTTATGCGGAGACATAACAAATGGCGCAATTGGGTGAAAACTGGAATCTACTGGGAAATTTGAACAGTTGAGAAACATAGATTGGCTCCTTACCTTTGATGCATAACAAAACCACACACAACAAAAACTCGAAATCAAGCCGACTTGCCAGTAGTAAAATTAAAAAATGAGCACTTTTCTGCTTTTGTTCAATCAGAAGAGAAGTTTCAGTCTTCAGGGTACCCATCGCTGACTTACAAAAGGCACAGGATACAAAAAAAAAATCCAATCAGCCTGCCTCAACCTCGTCACTGAAAAACAGGATGAGAGGCGGGCATGATCTGAATTTTATACTAGCAGGTAAGAGTTCAGACTGGAGGAGTTGGTGTGTCACTGTAAATTCAGGAGGTAGGAAACAGAAGAGCACAGCATGGAATCAGGCTCTGTGCTTTGTGTGCCTTCCTCCCTGATTCACTTCTTAATATTCAAGGGATGGACAGCAGAGGTGCTGGAAGCTGTTTAAGGCTGGAGGAGCGGAGGGTGAGAGGGGCACTTAGTGATCTAAAAGGGGCAATTTTTTTAAAACTATTTGCTACCTCAACACAGTTCACTTGGAGGACATTTTAAGCTTAGCCAATTTCCCTTTTGGTGCTTGAATTAACATTTCCTGATTGGTCTGCCCCATCCCATGGCTGATAATTATATGTTAGCCCTAATGATCATACAATAGAACAATAGATAGTTTGAGGGGACCCATGTAAGGGATGCAGCATTTAGGAACTGCCTCTATCCATTAGTAGCATGAGGGGCAATCCTGGGGTGCATTTTCTATTACTCATCCTTAGATCCAAGTTGCATTTGAATATGGACAGGGATGATCTTTCTTTTACTTGAATGGAGAGTCTGTTCTGGAACAGTGGTATCCTCTGTGGTATATATCTGTCTCTCCACATCATTCTGTTTAGATACCTGGGCTGAGTATTTCTGATACCATTTGACTTACTGATGTTGAGTAGGTCCATCAGTATTTGACCAGAGTGTATACTGGCCACAGGTCACCTCTTAGCACTCTGTAGGATACTGAGTATAGTGATATGGCTTTGACATGGTCAATGAAAGACCTATTGTTTAGGACTTGTATCTTATTACTAAGGTATATCTGTGGGCATTCCAGTTATTGCATGTGTTTGGACTGATACATGCCAAAGTGGGCATTATACAAAATGAGTGACCTAATGAGGGCTTCGTAAAGAGGGACAGTAACATCTCTAGATCTAGTTGCAATCCATTTGTTCATAAGCTGTGCAATATAGAAAGATTATCTTATGACATTGGGCACAAGTTTTCAAACAATAGACTCCTTGCACGCATTTCTAGGGCCACACATACATGTTTGTGTTCTTTGATTCACCTTCCTATGCAGTAGTGTTGTCGCCTCACAGTAAGACGCTGTCCGGTTTGATTCTCAGCTAGAGCGTGGACACATGCGTGAATGGGCGTACCTTCGTTGAAGGTTGTGCGTCAGGGCTGGTAACTCGGCACATAAAAATCAACTACCAATCATTAGCGGACCGGAGTTCCACTGTGGCGACCCCTAACCGGGAAAAGCCGAAAGACACAACAACAACGACTTGTATTAAATTACATTCTTTGTATTAATACAGAACCACTCATTAAAATGTGTTTTAAATTTGTAGTTTTAAAAATTCTTTCAATAAGCAATGAAACAAAATGTATGAACCAATAATGACAAAGCTACCCCTATCAGAAAATTTCAACCATAAAAGGTCACTCAGACGTCTGCCATTACAATCTACCAATATCACTAAATAAGCACAATCTCTGCAGAAGTAAAAGTCATCCAAATAATTCCACATTAAAGAGATCTGTAACTAATGAAGAGGTTGCTACTGGCAAAATACATTTCAATGTTTCATCTACATATTCAGTCCCTGCTGCCCTTGAAGAATTAATTACATATATTACATTAAAAAAATGGGTAAGCTGGTAATATCACAATAGGGAGTAACTGATAGTTATCAGGAATCTCATACAAAGGGGGATATACTCGGGAGTGTAGAACCCCTATCCCCCCTTGAAATGCACCAAATAATCAGCAATTAAATGGGCAGTGCAATATCAGCACCCCATCTACATGGTGTGGGAGTAGAATCCACAGCCTTCTGCACCAAAGGCAATTATGCTACTAACACTGCTTTCATATTCTACAACACAAAAAGTGACTGCCATCTGATAAACAAAACAGTTACACACTGAAAACAGACTTAGCATGAGCAACAGTAAACTTTCTTTTTCCTTGAAGCTCATAATTCCATGAAAATTAACTGAAACTCATAATCCCTTGAAAATCCACTGAAACTCAGTTCCCTGAAAATGTACTGAAACTCACACTCACAATTCCATTAGCAGTCTGGTAGTTGGTGTAGAGGATTCAGACTCTTGTCTCTTGTAACCAAGTTATAGGGTCAAACCAGATCATGTTAATTATCTAACCTGCTCTCCTCCTAACTAGGACACTAAACATCATACATCCATACCTCTCAACCTCTTAGTGCAAGAAATCTGGACAAAGCCAGATATAATGGGGATAGAATGGCCCAAAATAGGGATAGATTTTAAATATTGCTCTTTTTAACTTAGAAAGTTGCTAGAATAATCGGATTTGTGTTAGCATGTATTTTCAGAAGGATATGAAGTATAAAACTCACATATGTCATTATTTAGTGACTTCAGTATTTATTTATTTATTTATTACAGTTTGATGACCGGGGAAGTCCGCTGGGCTTTGAAATGCCCATTTTCAGTGGAGGCCCGTGGAGATAAGCTCCATGACACAGTTACAGTAACAAGACAAATTACAATTCAAAATGTCAAAATATTATCAATAGCAAGTTAGATCCATCATTTAGAGGACAATTGGTTCAAAACAACAGACATATAGTACATGTTACAGTACAACTTAGTGAATTTAGCTGTTCGAAAACAGCAGACATACAGTATATATTACATTAAAACTTAGTGAATTTAGCATAAGTCAATGGTAGTATAGGTCTAGTGGTAGTGAAAATGTGTTCTATAGACAGAGTGAACATACTATAGTCTATACAGAGAATATGTTAGTCGAATAGAGGATGCAAGAGAAGAGTGGTGTGTTAAGTGTGAATGATCAATTAAAAAGTGGGAACTCATGTGGGTGAAGAGCTGGGCCAAATCCACTTGCAGGATAGATGTGAGTGAAGGAGGGATTTGAATTTGGTGGGATTTGCAGTGCTTCGAAGGGAGGGTGGTAGGGAGTTTCAAAGTTTGGCTATGAAGTAACAGGCGGTGGCCAGAGGGCCTAGAGGGTTTGTGAATTTGTAATAGGTTTTGGTTTTCTGACCAGAGTGGGTGATTTGGAATATAGGGGGATAAGGTGGAGGAGAGTGCTGGACAGCTAGAAGGTTTGAAGATGAGTTTATGAGCTGTAGAGAATTTTAGCAGGTTTAGGAAGTTTGGTAACTCAAGCCATTAAGAGATTGAAGAGAGGCAGTGATGGGATGAATATTTGGTGTTGGTGGCAAATTGGCTGATTTTATTGTAGCAGAATTCTAACTTGGATTGTAAACCGAGTTGGAGACTAGTGAGCATGGGGCACCATATTTGAGAGGGAGAGAAGGTAGGTGGAGGCTAATGTCTTTCTGGTAGCTGGAGTAAGGAAGTGATTATGTCGATACAAGAGACCTAATTTTTGATGAGTTTTTAACAGCGGTATTTATATGGATGTCGAATTTTAGATGATTGTCGATAATGACACAGAGGAGCTTTGTGTGAGATACAATTTCAATGGGGGTATTTTTTTTTTTTTGGTTAGTATAGTGAAGGAGGAATTATCAATGGTGGAAGTTCTGGAAGGAGTAAATATCATTAGTTTGGTTTTGGTTGTGTTTAGGGCAAGGTGGTTGTTCTGCATCCAAGTTTCAGTTTTTGCACAGGCTAATTGAGTTTTTAATAGTAAGTCAGAGGGGGTGTCAGCAGTACAGATAAGTGCAGTCATCTGTGTACTGAATTACAAAGGAATTTGGAATGGAGAGATGAAAGTTGTTAATGAAAATGTTGAAAAGAAGAGGTCCTTTTACAGATCCTTGGGGTATTCCCTGATTTGACAGAAAACCACAAATTTTATGAGAAACAGACCAGAATTATGAGCTAAATCTGGCCATTGAGAGGTGTGTTAAACACACACACACACACACACACACACACACACACACACACACACACACACACACACACAAACACACACACACACAATGCATGAACCTACACTCTCACATAGTAACATATACACATAACTACTCCATCGCAGAGCAATAAACACACCTTCTCTTTCATACAGCAACTAATGGCTAGTTTTAATTTCACACACTCCTACTCTCTCACACAACACACACACACACACACACACACACACACACACACACACACACACACACACACACACACACACACACACACACACAATCTATCTACAAACAGAATGGCTAATTTACATTTTATACACATACATTCACTGGAGCCTGGACAGGTGATATAATACATCTGCCTACCTCCATAAAGAAGGGAAATAATAAATAGTTAATGGCACAGTGTGGACAAGTGAAAAGGCAAGCTGCACATATTCCAGGAATTTGGATATGAGAAAAAGAGATAGGAATACAATAGAAAAATGAGAAGGAATCTTCCAGAAAATAACTGAGTTACTGGAAGAGTTGTTTATTTTGATTTCTACAGATGGGGGAGGATGCCTCAATGTAGAAAAGATTAATCATATCAGGGATGGTGCAAATCCGTACAGCAAAGAAACACAAGGAAGTAAATATCAAGGATAAGTTAGAGGCAGCAACATGGAAACATAAGGATGGCAAGGAATGTATTTAGGGAGTATGTCACAGGAGGGGCAGGGTATTTAGGGAGTATGTAACAGAAGGGGCAGTGTATTTAGGAAGTATGTCACAGGAGGGGCAATGTATTTAGGGAGGATGTCACAGGAGGGGCAATGTATTTAGGGAGTATGTCATAGGAGGGGCAGTGTATTTAGGAAGTATGTCACAGGAGGGGCAATGTATTTAGGGAGTATGTCACAGGAGGGGCAGTGTATTTAGGGAGTATGTCACATGAGGGGCAGTGTATTTAGGGAGTGTCACAGGAGGGGCAATGTATTTAGGGAGTATGTCACAGGAGGGGCAGTGTATTTAGGGAGTATGTAACAGAAGGGGCAGTGTATTTAGGAAGTATGTCACAGGAGGGGCCATGTATTTAGAGAGTATGTCACAGGAGGGGCAGTGTATTTAGGGAGTATGTCACATAAGGGGCAGTGTATTTAGGGAGTATGTCACAGGAGGGGCAATGTGTTTAGGGAGTATGTCACAGGAGGGGCATTGTATTTAGGGAGTATGTCACAGGAGGGGCAATGTATTTACGGTGTATATCACAGAAGGGGCAGTGCATTTAGGAAGTATGTCACAGGAGGAACAATGTATTTATGAAGTATGTCACAGGAGGGGCAATATATTCAGGGAGTATGTCACAGGAGGGGCATTGTATTTAAGGAGTATGTCACAGAAGGGGCAGTGTATTTAGGAAGTATGTCACAGGAGGGGCAATGTATTTAGTGAGTATGTCACAGCAGGGGCAGTGTATTTAGGGGTATGTCAAAGGAGGGGCAATGTATTTAGGGAGTATGTCATAGGAGGGGCAATGTATTTATGAAGTATGTCATAGGAAGGGCAATGTATTTAGGGAGTATTCCACAGGAGGAACAATGTATTTAGGGAGTATGTCACAGGAGGGGCAATGTACTTAGGGAGTATGTCACAGGAGGGGCAATGTATTTTGGAAGTATGTCACAGGAGGGGCAATATATTTAGGGAGTATGTCACAGGAGGGACAATGTATTTAGGGAGTATGTCACAGGAGGGGCAATGTATTTAGGAAGTATGTCACAGGAGGGGCAATGCATTTAGGGAGTACATCACAGAAGGGGCAATGTATTTAGGAACTATGTCACAGGAGGAGCAATGTATTTAGGAACTATGTCAAAGGAGGGGCAATGTATTTAGGGAGTATGTCACAGGAGTGGCAGTGTATTTAGGGGTATGTCACAGGAGGGGCAATGTATTTTGGGAGTATGTCACAGGAGGGGCAGTGTATTTAGGAAGTTTGTCACAGGAGGGGCAATGTATTTAGGAAGTATGTCACAGGAGGGGTAATGTATTTAGGGAGTATGTCACAGGAGGGGCAATGTATTTAGGGGTATGTCACAGGAGGGGCAATGTATTTAGGGAGTATCTCACAGGAGGGGGGATGTATTTAGGGAGTATGTCACAGGAGGGGCAGTGTATTTACGGGTATGTCACAGGAGGGGCAATGTATTTAGGGAGTATGTCACAGGAGGGGCAGTGTATTTAGGGGTATGTCACAGGAGGGGCAATGTATTTAAGGAGTATGTCACAGAAGGGGCAGTGTATTTAGAAAGTATGTCACAGGAGGGGCAATGTATTTAGGGAGTATGTCACATGAGTGGCAGCGTATTTAGGGGTATGTCACAGGAGGGGCAATATATTTAGGGAGTATGTCATAGGAGGGGCAATGTATGTATGTATGGAGTATGTCACAGGAGGGACAATGTATTTAGGGAGTATGTCACAGGAGGGGCAATGTATTTAGGGAGTATGTCACAGGAGAGGCAGTGTATTTAGGAAGTTTGTCACAGGAGAGGCAATGTATTTAGGGAGTATGTCACAGGAGGGGCAATGTATTTAGGGAGTATGTCACAAGAGGGTCAAAGTATTTAGGGAGTATATCACAAGAGGGTCAATGTATTTAGGGAGTATGTCACATGAGGGTAGCATAAGAAGGTTTGGGAGTGTCCAGGGGTAAATCCAGAGAAAGAGTAATAGGGAGCACTCAAGGTGGTGTGGGTACCAGGCTAGGGTAAGAACAGAGAACAAATGGGAGAATCAAGTGGGAGAAGACCAAACCTGTAGAAATATTAGGGATAAAGTCACTGAGAAAAGAAAGTTTGGAAGAAGTTAACTGAATGGAGAGAGGTAGAGAGCAGGTAGGCAGCTGTGGAGTGAGTAGTAATGACTTGAATTGCAGTTTTTTTCCCCTGGATAGTAGAGTGTTCATTTAGATGGCATATTATGTTCAAAGTCAAATAATGTAGGAAGCAGGGATTATATGCAAGTACAATGTGACAGAGGTGTGCATTTTCTGTATACTTTGTAACAGTCTTAAAGACAGTAGAACAATTTACAAACCAACATGTCAATGCAGGGTCTATATCACAATTCTGAAGAGGTAGAACACCGAACGTGAAAACATCAAACCCAAAATATCGAATGGTGAAAATAGCGAAGCCCCAGAAAATCGAAATTTTACCTAGGCAAGATTTCGGTGGGATGTTCCGTGTCTTTGCTATTTCCTCCAATATGGTGCTAGAGTTACGGACGATAGGGTTAGGGTCCGGGTTAAGGTAAGTGGATAGTTAGTAATGTATGTATGGTGTAGTGTAGGGTTGTGTTTTATTAACTGTATGTGTGTGTATTAATTAGTTTGTTTGTGTATAGATTCGTAGGGTATGTGTGCAATAGTTACAGACCTTAGGGTTAGGGTGCGGGTTAAGGTAAGTGGATAGTTAGTAATGTATGTGTGGTTAAGTGCGGAGTTGGGTTTTGTTAACTGTATGTGTGTGGATTATTTATTTTAGTGTGCTTGTGTTGTATATATGTTTCTCGGAACAGCAAATTTTTTCCCTGGGAAAATATTTACTATTCTGTGCGTTCGATGTTTTCAATATTCGAAATTCCAAGTTCGAACATATGGTGTTCGACATTTTGGAATTTCAAATGTATGATACAGACCCGTCAATGCACTTTTCCAGTACTCATTTGTTTTCTTAGTTACCTTATTTACTGCTGTTTTTTTTTTTTTTTTTTTTGTAACAGATTGTGAGCTAGTTATAAAAGGGTATTTTTCACATATAGTACTTGGGAGTATAATGACAGCTACAAGGACATATGGTGCAATATTATTCATACAACAGTAAAAAACAAAAAGCAGTGCAACAGAAGTGACATCTCTAAAAAAGGAACTGCAATAAAAAAAACTGAAGTATGGCGTATGGTAGTATTGGGCAAACATGTTGTAGTGTCATTAGGCTAAAGGTAACTATTTTAAGAAATAAATGTATTTTACAAACACACACACACACACACACACACACACACACACACACACACACACACACACACACACTTACGTTCTTTCTCAACCGAACGGCCACAAGCATACGCATGCATTCTGTCTTAACAGAACTGCCAGCTTAAATGCTGAGTTTGAGTGCAAAATATATTTACATCCTTATTGGTGTGTGGTGGTGGTGCTGCGGTTGCATTGTTGCCTCACAGTATGCCGTTGTCCTGTTTGATTCTCAGCTAAAGCGTCTTCTGTGCAGAGACATGCGTGAATGGGCGTACCTTCGTTGAAGGTTGTGCGTCAGAGCTGGCAACTCGGTACGTAAAAATCTACTGCCAATCATTAGCGGACCGGAGTTCCGCTGTGGCGACCCCTAACCGGGAAAAGCCGAAAGATACAACAACATTGGTGTGCGTGCATGCAACACATGCATGTTCCTCCTTAAAGGAGACGATACTTACACTGTGGAGTGAAGTCTTTTTTTTTTTTTTCTTTTTTTTTAATAGTTGAAGCCTCCTGGTCAACCTGCAGCTGTAAAAGTGGGAGAGCGCTCACCCCCTTGCCCTGTGGTTCTGGCACCCTTGATGGACAGGAATACAGAAGTGGGGGGAAAGTGCAAACACTACAGTACAGTTGGGACAGATTCAAAGACAGGGTGCCAAGAACAGCCCAGACTTTATGGACTGAAAAAAAATAAATTAATTAAAACAAATCAATATATAAAATTTGCGCCCTTTACAAGGACATCCAATACAGCACCCTAGGCAGTCACCTAGTTCACCTATGCCTAAGGCCGGCTGTGACCCAAGAATGTGATAAAAAAGCCTTTTAGTACCAAATGGATGAAGTTATGTGACTGGACCTAAGGTTGTGATAACATGACACATCTGTACCAAATGTGTGAATCTATGTGACTATACCTAAGACTGTGATATCATAGCCATTCTGTACCAAATGTGTGAAGCTCTGTCACTGTACCCAAGAATGTGATAACATAGCACCTCTGACTGTAAAGGGTTAAATCTTACCCTTCTGATGGTGCATGCACATGTGAGACAGGAAGGTTTGTGTATGTGAAAGAGAATGTTTTTGCTGAACAAGCAAGTCAGCTGGAACACTAAAACAGTTACAAATGTTTCTACCCATTATGTCTGAAGCAGCATTCTTTCTACTTGTTTTCCCACTGAAAAAGTATCTTAATTATTGCTGAGTCAAAAATTATGTTTAATGAATTGCTGATTTATTTTTGTAGAATTGATGTATTTTATAATTGATATTTAGAAAGTACAGTTGTGTACACTTACTATAAATGTAGATGTTCAAGTGTATTCACTGTTGTAGCCATTACGTTATCTGCTTGCAGGTAGCCCTAAGTCAGCCTGATTAACAAAGTCTTGGGTCCTGCGTCGGATGCTGTCCCTTCTTCCATGATGTCAGGTCGTCAGGGGTATAAAACATGCAGCCAACGTCATTACATCAGTTTTTCTTGCCCCAGATGTCAGGTGCCCAGCTAAAGGGAAGCAATTAAATATAAAAGTACAATGATATACCTCCAGCAAAAAAGCAAATACACCAAAAAGCTTTTAAGCATAGTAAAGGAAAGTAGAGGTATAGACAAAAGAAGTTATGGGGCTGGAGGGAGGGTAACCAGGACTGCAACAGTGAATACACTCGAACATCTACATTTATGGTAAGTGTACACAAGTGTACTATGTTCTTTATGTTTCGCTGTTGCAGTCATTACATTTGGGAAGATTCCCAAAGCTATAATTGGGAGGAGGAATTTAGATAGCATTAGGACCAGCTATAAGGCCCTGCAAGACTGCAGTGGCAAAGCCAGCTCTGGATTTAGAGAAAATTGGCAAATGATAATGCTTGATGAAAGTATGTACAGAAATCCAGGTAGCAGCTTCTAGGATGTCCTTGGTAGGGGCGACTCTGAGAAAGGCTGTAGAGGTAGATGCAGCCCTGGTGGAGTGAGGTCTGATTCCCTGGGGGATAGGTTTTCCATGCTGCTTATAGCAGAAATTAATGCAATGGCATATCCATTTAGAAATGGTTTGCTTTGAAATAGCCTTCCCCTCTGCCCCTGTAGCAAATGCCACCAGTAGTTGTTCAGATTTCCCTTGAGGTTTAGTCCTGCCAAATAGAATCTAAGTTGTCTGTGCACATCTAAGGAATGCAGTATCCGTTCCCCTTTGTTCTGTGGATTGGGAAAGAAGGTTGGCAAATGAACGGACTGATTAAGAGCCACACTGGATACCACCTTGGGCATGAAGGATGGATTTGTTCTAAGGGACACCGTGTCCGCATGAAAGATGATGAAAGGCTCCACTGCCATAAGGGCCTGTAATTCAGATACCCTTCTAGCTGAAGTGATTGCTAAAATGAAAGCTGCTTTCCAAGAAAGAAATTTTAAGTCTGCCGTACCAGCTGGCTCGAAAGGAGGTAGAGTGAGTTTCTCCAAAACAAAGTTAAGGTCCCAGGCTGGGGTTGGAGCTCTCCTGGGTGGTCTCAAAATTTTGGCCCCTCTGAGGAACTGCTTGAGCAGTGGATGAGAGAAGAGGGGAGGTTCTGTGTTATAATGAGCTGAAATGGCTGAGGTGTAGATTTTAATGGAGGAAAAAGACAGGCCCCTGTGAAGCATCTCAGTTAAGTACTGTAAAATCTGAGGTAAATTGGGTGCTGCTGTGCTCATCCCTTGAGATTGGTTCCAGGCACAGAATCTTTTCCATTTTTCAGCATAAGATTTTCTAGTACTAGGCCTCCTTGCCTCTAAAATGATATCCATCACAGGTTTACTGAGGGATGGTAAAGGGGAGATTAGGTAATTAGCCAGGCTGCTAGGTTCAGTGTTAGAAGCTGAGGGGCAGAATCTGGATCTCCTGCTGAGACAACAGGGAAGGAGTCTGAGGCAGGTGCCATGAGGATAACCATGACACACTGTGCAGGAGGGGGTACCAGTGTTGGCGTGGTCAGTCTGGAGCAATCAAAATCATCCTTGGTTTGTCCTGTTTTATTTTTAGTAGTACTTTGGAGAGCAGAGGCAGAGGGGGAAGGCATAGACTGATAGTTTTTTTCCAGCTGAAGGACAGAGCATCCACTTTCCAGGCTTGTTTGTGGGGAGTCCTTGTGCAAAATTTGTCCACTTGGTAGTTCTGGGGAGAGGCAAACAGGTCTATATCTGGGCTCCCCCATTTGCTTGTCAACATGTTGAAAATCCTTGGTTCCAATTTCCACTCGTGTGGGTCAATGAGGTTTCTGCTTAGTTCGTCTGCCAGTGTATTTAACTTTCCTGGCAGGAATTGAGCTTATAGGTGCACTTGGTAGCTCAAGGCTGTGTTCCACAATGCCATGGCTAGTCTGCAGAGGGGGTAAGAATGTGTACCCCCCTGCTTGTTTATGTACCACATAACAGTGGTGTTGTCCATCTTTACCATTAGTTGTCCTGGAAGAATGTGGTCCTTGAAGGCTGTCAGAGCATTCTGTACAGCTAACATTTCTTTTTGACCGATATGTAGGTGCATTTGACTTGTGTTCCATTTGCCCTGAATGCATTTCCCTGCCAGGTGAGCCCCCCATGCATAGTCTGATGCATCTGTTGTTAGGGTTTGGGTGGCAAGGCTTGCAGTATTTGTCTTGCAGATAGCAGGGTTTTTCTGGCCACTTGTTTGAAGTAGGTTGTCGTGAGGAAAGGGAAGTTGTATTCAAGCTTGCTCCCAGGAATATAATTTGTTGATAGGGTACCAGGTGTGATTTCTTTTTGTTTATGATGTACCCCAGATACGTTAGAACCCTTTATACAAAGGCCAGATGATTCAAAAGTATGTCCTGGCTTTCTGACTGAATTAGACACTCATCCAGTAATGGGTATATTTGAATATTTCTTTGCCTGCAAATTGCAATAACTGGAGCTAGGCACTTTATGAATACCTTGGGCGCAGTAGATAAGCCAAAGGGCAGTGCAGAGAAGTGATAGTGCATGTAGCTTGCTTTGAAGCATAGGTATCTTCTGCAAGATTCCCTGATTGGGATGTGCAGGTATGCTTCTTTTAAATCTAGCGTTGCCAACCAGGCATCTTTGCCTAGCATAGGAAGCAATGGTGAAGAGTCAGCATCTTGAATTTTGGAATCTCCAAAAAAGTGTTTAGAGTAGACAGGTCCAGGATAGGATGCCATGAATTATATTTTCTAGGTACCAGGAAAAGTCTCGAGTAGAAACCTTGTCCCTTTTCCTCTTCTGGTACCAATTGACTAGCCCTCATACTTAAGAGAGAAATTACTTGTTTTTGGGCCTCAGCCCACTGATTTGATGGTAGGTCTGGCCACCCGTTTGGTGTTGGCAACGTGTGGAAGTGAAATCTGTATCCCTGAAACACTATATTTAAAACCCATTTGTCCTGGGTAATGAGTTCCCAGTTCTTTGCATGAAGAGCAATCTTTCCCCCCACGGTGCAGTCAGTTGAAAACTGCTTGGAAATTTTAAAAGGAAGTAATTGAGACAGTTTACCATAGGGGGGAGTCGTATTACTCCCAGATTTGGAAGTGGAGGCCCCCTACTGCTTAGTCCTGTGTGTCACCTGGGACTGTAACCTGGTTTTTCTGCTGTGTCTGGGTTTGGCTTGAGAAGACCTGAAAGGGGCTGGGAAGGACCAATTCTTAGAGGGCCAGTGCCTACTAAATCTAGGAGGCTGAACTTGTAAGAAATCTTTAACAGTTTGCATAGATTTAGCTTTATCTTCCATCTTTTTAATTACTTCCTCAGCCTTGTTGCCAAACAGGCGGTCCTGATTTAAGGGAGCATCCAACAATTTAGCTTTAACATGATCAGGCAAAGATTGCTCCTTAAGCCAAGCATGCTTTCTGAGCACAGACCCAATAACAGCAGCCCTGCAAGGGACCTCTAATGAATCAAAACCACATTGCAAAGTATGTTTTCCAACCTGTTCAGCAGAATGCATTAAATCCTGTAATTCTTTATTTTCCACACAGTCAGGAATCAACATACTTTTCTGTTTAAGCAATCCAGTAACATGTTGCTGATACTTTAACATATGAAATTGGCAGCTTAAAGCCCTAATGGCCAAGGTTGCAGAAGTATAAACCTTCTTACCCCAGCTATCCAGCGCTCTGGAGTCTCTATCAGAAGGGGTAGGATTTTTAGCAGTAGAAGACTTGATGCCCTTGGGCCCCTGTGAAATAGTCTCTGTATCCACAATAGGGTTTTTAAAAAGGAACTTGTGTGACTCAGGGACCCTGTAATATCTGTCAGGTTTTCTGGGAGCAGGAGGCAAGGAATCAGGGGCCAAACTAGATTCCAAAAAAGCATCATCAACAATGTCTAGTACAGGAGGAATAGCTAAAGGCCTATGCTGAGGCAAGAGTAAGAAATCCCTAAGCCTCTTTTTTGAATCAGAAAAATCCTGGCTTTCCCAGTGGAAATGCTCCCTTAGAGTATGTAAGATTTCACAAAAAGAAAAATCCTCTGGAGGGAAGCAGAGGGAATAGAGTCCTCTGCATCAGAATCATCATAAGTAGATAAGGGCAAAGCCAGATCAACAGAAGAATCAGAAAAAAACAGAATCTTGGTCAGAAGATTCATAAACAACTTCAGTCCTAGGCCTCTTGGGGGGGGGGGGGGTGGCTACCCCTGATTAGAGTTATTAGATCTTCAGACATTCTTATCATTTGTTTTTTAGGCATAGAGGCCTGAGCATGTGGCCTGGGCATCGGCTTTTTAGGCATGGTTTGAGATTTAGGCCTAAGTGAAGAAGGAGGCGTCAGTTTAATATGCAAGTCTGTAGGTCTGAATACACCCTCAGAAGCTGATGCCTGCACAGCGGCTCTGGACCCATTCAAGGCAGAGATATCTGTGGGTTCCATAGTTGAAGCATCCCGCCACATACCGGACTCCAAATGGGTCTCAATAGAGGCCTGCGAATCAGAAGTAGCGGGTATCAGGGGCTGCGAAAGCGCCTCATTGAGTATTGGCGAACTGGTGACTAGCTTAGGAGAAGTGTTGTTGGCAGTTTTGGACCTCAGCAGCCTGTCTCTGTCTTTATCTTTGCGTTTTTTTAGAATCCCGGTAGTTGGATGGCTAACCGATGACATTGCTGGATAATTAAACCAAGAACCAAAATATTTAGAGGAGAGAATATACCGACGACGGATAGTATGCTGATTAAATAAAGCACAAAACCAACAACAAGGTACGTCGCAGTCAGGGCCTAGGCAAGGAATACAGTACGAATGGAAATCTTTATGAGGTATTTGCTTTTCACAAGTAATGCAATTATTAACTTTTACTGACATCAGTAAGGAGCAAGAAAAAGTTTCCCCAACAGGGTACTTAGCTTTAGTTGAAGACTTCGGTTCTGAAACTCGAAAAGAAAATTTCAGGAGTCGGCCGACCAGCACTTGTGAACTGCTTCTGCTTCAGGCACTGCACGGCAAGAAAGACTGATGTAATGGCGTCGGCTGCATGTTTTATACCCCTGACGACCTGATGTCATGGAAGAAGGGACAGCAACCAACACAGGACCCAAGACTCTGTTAATCAGGCTGACTGAGGGTTACCTGCAAGCAGATAACCCAAATGTAATGACTGCAACAATGAAACATGAAGAACATCTGATCTAATGAATAACCACATTGTAAAATGTACTAGTAAGCAATTTCTTATTGGTCAACTGCAGTGGTCTGATTGATAAAGTTTGTTATTCTGAATGATATTTTCTTAAAAAAGAGCTATGATTTAATTATTTTGGGAGACACGTCTGAATGTGATGCCATCTCTCACACATGTGTGATTTTAAATAAATAAATAAAACTCTGCAGAGACTGACGTTCTTTAATAATTTTTACCTTAATAGATGGTACCGTACACTCAGATTTTCCCAAACTATCTCGGGCTTCTAATGTAGAAAGGTGCTTCTTTGGGTCCTCTGACTTATGCATAAGTGTGGGTTATTATGACATGCATATTATGCAGACATGCATCTGGAGCATTTCTCCCCGGGCCTCCACTGAAAATAGGCTCTGTGGAACCTAGTCGGACTTTCCCAGTCAACAAATCATAAATAAATAAAAAAATAAAAAAAATAAAATCATGTTTCATACAAGCATACATTTTGTATGAGTGTGGCTTCAGTATGACTGTGGGATTATCTCTAAGTGATAACTAAATCACGTTATAGTGTGAGTGTGGGTACTTTAAAAGAGCCGGAGCATGGGACTCCCATGAGGCATATGTTTCAACACTATAACAAGGACAGCTGCTTGCTCCTTGATAAGAGACACGGAATGACTAAAAATGATGGTAAACTAACTTTTCCTCCCAGTGGGAGTTTTGATAAAGAATTTTTATTAAATGTACAAAAAAGACTTAGAGAAAAGGGTAATAAAGTCCCTGCAAGCTTCCGGTCAGCTTTTAATGCATGGCAGCTAGAATCTAAAGATAGAAAAGAATAATCTATAGTCCATAGTTTAAAACACAATGCAGCTAAATTAAAAACACAGTTATGAGCATCTAACAATACTGTAAATCTTACTCAATGTTTTGTTCTTCAGGGTCAAGGTGGTCATGGCCTTTACCCAGTTAGAGAATTAGAAAATTTAAAATTAAGCTGTGAAGCATCATCTGATGATGACTGCATAGTTTTACCAACTGCACCTCCTCCACCTTATTCCCAAGACCAACAAATTCCTGCTGTTTCTTCCTCTACTGCAGAAGTTGTTACATCACCACCTTCTCAGTCAAAGCAATCTTCTGAGTCATCCACCTACCTCATCCATACCCATTCAGCCCATCTCTCCTACTGAGCCTGGCACTTCATCAGTGTCTCAACGTACTCATTCTAAAGTCCATCAATTGTATATATACTTTCCAAGACAGCATAAAAAGTGGACATTATCCCCTTTTCCAAAGAAACATTAGTTACATTTTCATAAATTAATTCAACAGCTTCCTATTGTTATAAATGAGGATGCCTATTTTCGACCTGATAGAGTCGACCCAGACTCTAAATCTTCCATTGAGGAAGAAGACACTGCACAGTTACACCCATTATGGCAAGTCTCTAACCCCGAACATGGCAGAGATGATGCAGCACCTACCACCACATTTATTGTGGTTCATCCCTGGTCTGCAGGTGATTTTCAAACTATATTAGACTCACTTTCCTCCATAATCCAGCTAAATATGTTAGAATTCTGAAAGGCCATATATAATTACAAAATCCAACCTTAGAGCCATAATAGACACTTCTATTCCACCTCACCTGTTTAAACTAATATGGGATCATACCAACATCCCTGAACCTATTCCCCAACACACAGATGCAGAAGTTTTCCAAATAGCAGTTAACAGGCTATTACAAGTAATTACTGTTATATGTCCACCAGTATCTAACTGGTACTGTATAAATGCTATAACACAGCGAGAAGATGCATCTATAGATTCATATTTGCAACACATGACAGATGCATCTGAAGCTTTCTCAGGTTACGGAACCTACTGAAGGTCCTGCAGCTAGTAGTCTTTCTGCTGCCTTTATTAATGGCTTATTACCTCATATTAGAGATCAATTAAAAAGGTTTGTTTAACCTGGCCAAGCTAAGGACTCCATGAATTAGTTAACTAAGTTCAATATTTGTCAGGCAGTCTTGTCCATGAAAAAAAGAGAATGATTAGAAGAAAGTCAAGAAAAAAATTAATAAACTTGCAGCTACAACAATCTCTTAGGACCCAAGAGAAAATAGGGTAGGAGGAAGAGGATGTAATAGATTTAGATTTTCTCAAAATCAGGGATCACCCCCACTAGAGTTTAATCAAAATCTTAAAGAAAAGGACCCTAGAATTAATTCAAATCTTTGTTTTAATTGTGAACAAATGGGGTGCTGGAGAGATAAGTGCCCCTTCTTTCAACCCATGCATGCTCAGATGCCATCCAATAATTCCTTTGCTAATCAGCCACAACCATGGAGCCAGCAATCCACCTCCCATACAGCTCAGCCAGCTGTACAGCAACAACCTTCTGTATGGAATAGCCACTGGCAACCACCAACCTGGCAACAGGAAAATAGTACAGCCATGAACAGGAGCCACATCTTTTTATCTTTATTCAAGTACAACATAAAGAGCTGTTTGTTAATGTTAAAATTCTAAATTCTAATATTCCTTGTCTGATAGACATTGAAGATACTAGATCCATGTTGAATGCTAAAGCAGCTAAAGAACTTCCCCTATCTCCCAATTCAGTGTGAGGTATTGGGGTATCTGGAGTTTTACTAGATTACACAGAAACTAATTCAGTTCCTATAGAGAAAGGGCCATTAACAAACAAACATGCATTTCTTGTAGGAAATTCAACTCCTTTAAATCTTTTAGGAAGAAACCTTCTGTGCAAATTACAATATACAATATTTTCCATACCAGATGGAGTGTATTTAAATGTGCCTGAAAATACATCATTACACTAGCTATGCAGATGTATTCTAATACTTACATTTTAGATGAAGAATTTATTTTTTCTCTTCTCTCTCATACTGATTCTCTACAAACTACAAATGCTAATTTACTAGATACTGTTCCTCCACAGTTATGGGCTACCTCTCCCCTAGAACTAAAGAAAGATCAATTTTTCACTCTGTCTTTGTTTTCTGACCTATTTTAACACCTAAATTCACTCTAAGTGCTTTATTTGTAATTTTATCTCATTTTCCACAACATGGCTACCAATGGGGCTAGATATATCAATGTGATCTTGTTCTTACTCAACCCTTTCTCTTTCCCATAACGCATTTCAAGTCTGCCTTATATGACTCATGCCAGACATAAGGAAGTAATTGTGAATTCCCATGCCACTGAAAAGTCCAACATGCCATTGTCAAAGCCAAACACTGCCACCCCTGCTTCTCTCTGCACTCTACAAAGTGTGTGAATACTGCAGGTACCCATATTACCTTACCTGAACTTACTGATTTTTTTCTCTTTGCCCAGCTCCAAGTCTGGTTTCTACCCACTTCATTCACTCTTGCTATGCTCAAGCTCACTCTGTGCCCCTACCCTACCCCCATTCACACCCACCCTCACTTCACTTACATTTATTCACTCCTTCAATCCACCCCTCATTAACTCCCATCCAATCACCTTCCAGTCCATATATCTGCATTTCACCTGTTCCACTTGCTTATCCTCCCATTATCACTCACCCATACCCTTCTCCTCTGCCCTCCATACTATGTAATCACCCTCTCTTAACTCTACATCTGCTGACAGTTAAACTATTTCCCTCCATAGTCATCCATAGAACAATGCCACTCATGTATAAATTGACACCTGTCAGCCTCCTATTAACCTTAACCATCCTACTACAGCTTACCCCTTTACAAATTAACAATACCTTCCACAAACCCTCATCCATAACCTTCATGCAAACTATAACTCTCAATACATTCACTGATATATCATTTAACCTATACACAACAGACATCACTCTCTGCTTTAAAGTAAAGATCCTTCCATTAAATTATAATCCTAACATAAACCATACTGCCTACTGTCGTCAAAACATAAAAAAGTAACAAGGACTCACTACTGTCCTACTTAAATATGCCAAACTATCCCTAAACAGAGATATCCATCCCAATCCAGGTCCCCTTTCCCCATCTCCCAACTTATACATATACCCTACAAATATCTAAACCTAACCTACAAAGTATTCAAAACAAAATCCCTGACTTTCATGCCTGGGTAACACATAACAAGCCTGACATTATTGCCGCTACAGAAACTTGGCTTAAACCAAGCATCAAAAGCTCAGAATTCCTTCTCCCTGGCTTTGCATGTCTGCACTCAGACAGGCCCTAAAACAAAGATGATGGGGTAGCTTTGATCTACATCAACACCTTCAACATAGCCTCATACAACTCATCCATACCCAAGTTCTCCACAGCAGAAATATTAATATCCTTCCTAAAAATTAAATAGAGTAAAAACCTCTGCATTATTGTCCTGTACATTCCTCCTGGCAACAATACTCCCATACTAGAGGAAATCCTGCCTTGGATATCCAACAACATAAGTACAGAATCAATCATTTTTAGCAAACTACTTGCGTCAGAAGTGGAAAGCTTCACTATTCCCTTGCAGAAGGATAATAATATCCAGGATGCAGAATCCTACACCAAGGCACTTTATATATATCTTCAGGATTGCATGGACCATGCTATCCCAAATAAAACCAAGACTCCTTCCTCAAGCAAGAAGAAACCAGTCTGATGGACCCCGGCCATAAGCAAACTATACAATAAAAGGAGGAGACTTATACAAAAAAAGGCCAAATCTCAAGTAGAAAAATCATCCCTGATCAGCATTAGTAAGAAATTGAGGGCTCTCATCAAGTCAACTAAAACCAATTTCGAAAAGAAAGTTACCAAGGATGCCAAGGATAACCATAATAGCATAGGAATGCAATGGAACAGCTAGTCACCTCTCCCACAAGGGGAGATAATATACTAGACCTGATCATCACAAACATGGGGACAAAGTGCTCCACACCGGAAGTATACCCCTCACTAGTGAGATCTGACCACAAACTAATCACCCTGGATATACATATCCCACCTCCATCCCCAACACAAAAGACTACAGTGAAAAACTTCTCAAAAGCCGACTTTACACTTCTTAAAACTGAGATGGTATCCTTTAAGCCCACTGGGCCAGTGGAAACCACATCCCACAATGCAGAATCCTTCACAAATGCTTTCTACAGACATCTCCAAGAATGCATGGATCATGCAATCCCAAATAAAACCAAGACCCTCTCCATCAAGGGCAGGCATCCTGTCTGGTGGACCCCAGCCATAAACAAATTGTATAACAAAAGAAGAAAGCTACTGCACGACAGAGCAAAATCTCATAAAGAGAAGGCATCTCTGATCAGCACTAGTAGAAAGCTACATTCTCTCATAAAAACATCCAAGGCCAACTTTGACAGAAAAATCACTATGGACACTAAAGATAACCACAAGGCCTTCTTCAGCTATGTTAGAAACCTGGGCGGAAATCCTCAGATATGTTCAGAGATAGTTCACAATGACAAAAAATACACTGAACCCACAGATATTGCCAACATTCTGGCAGACAGGTTCAGTGCAAATTTCTCCCCTCCCTCACCCTCAAAAGAAGAAATACTTATCCCAGCTGAATGTAACCTCCCTGTCATCTCAGATGTCCAGGTGAGAACCGCCCTCAGCAAAGCTAAAAACACAGCATCAATGGGACCTGACAGTATCCCGGGTTGTGTGCTACATGAACTCCAAGAGGAGCTAAACCCGCACGTAAAAATGCTATTTAACCTTAGCCTTACTACAGGATATGTACCTGAACACTGGCGTACAGCAACAGTAGTCCCACTCCACAAAGGGGGCACCTCTACAGACCCTGGTAACTACCGCCCCATAAGCTTAACCAGCCTGGTCTGCAAAGCTATGGAAAGAATCATTATGGAACTCATAAACAGAGACATTGGGGACTTACAGACACTTGATCCCACCCAGTTTGGCTTTGTAAAGGGCAGATCCTGCCTTTTGAACCTGGTTGACTTTTTCAAAACAGTCACTAGAGCCATTGACGAGGGCAAAGCAGTCCATACAGCCTACCTGGACTTGGCTAAAGCTTTCGACACAATACCCTACTCTGGCATCATAGACAAGCTCAACAGCTTAAATGTAAATCCATATGTCACAAGATGGGTGGCAAACTGGCTAATGGATAGAACCCATAAAGTCAAAATCGCTGGAGCCATGTCAGACTCAAAGCCAGTCACAAGTGGTGTCCCACAGGGCTCTGTCCTGGGACCCCTCTTGTTTGGCATTTATTTCTCAGATGTGAAAGCAAACATGGGAGGGTTGTGGCTTACAAAGTTCACAGATGACTGCAAACTAGGAGCCATAGTCGATACACCAGCTGACACAATACATCCTACAGAAAGGCCTCACTGAAACGGACAACTGGTGCTGGAGTCATGGCCTTAAACTAAATGCCAAAAAATGTATAGTCATCCCCTTTGGGAAAAACAAAGTACCCACAAATTATCACATAGACAGTAACCCACTGAGTATGGAAAAAGTAATCAGAGACCTGGGGACCCAAGTCGATAGTGACCTCTCAGTTGACACCCACGTTGCCAAAGTGGTTAGAAAGACTTTCTACCTTGCCCACCTTATCATGAAGGGATTCACATCCAGATCAAAGGAGGTCATTGCACCCCTATACTCCTCCCTTATCAGGCCCATAATTGAGTGCAATGTCCCATTTGGTATGTACCTCACCCAACACTTGAAACAGCTAGAGAGACCCCAAAAGTACCTCACCAAGAATATCAAGGTTCTCCAACATATGTCATATGCTGCCAGACTAAAGAAACTCCAGCTCTATTCAGTAGCATACCGCCTGCTCAGAGGTGATCTATGCCTGACATACAAGGCCATGTCCAATCAGGAATTGATGGACATGCTCCACCTCAAAAAATCCAAATGCATCAGAACCACGAGAGCTAAAGATTTAAACCTCAGCTCAAATAAGAATAGGACATGCTGGAAGGACAGATTCATAACTCAGAGGCTTCCCATACTCTGGAACAGAATCCCAGTTCATGTTAGGCAGAGCCCCTCACTGACTCTCTTCAAGAGAAATCTTGATGAGTGGATGGGAGATCGTAGGTTTACCCCAGGGGTCATCTCTGTGTCACTACTAGACAGAGGCACAGTAAACTAATTCTATTATGTAAGGGGGTCTTCACTGTGTCACTACTAGACAGAGGCACAGTATTCTAAATCTATACTGTACACTTTTGTACCATCACATGGGGTGGCGAAAGCCACATCACTATGGCTAGGCTTATAAATGCCCCAGGGCAGATAGCCTAGTACCAAACTATGAAACTATGAAACTATAAGGCCTTCTATGGTTACATCAAAAACCTAAATGGCAACGCTCAGGTCTGTTCTGAGCTAGTACAAAATGGAACAAAATACACTGACCCCACTGACATTGCCAACATCTTGGCTGACAGGTTCAGTGCAAATCCCCCCCCCCCCCCTCACCACCTACAGGGCCTATTACTATTCCAGGGGATTGTGTAACTCCAATTATTACTGATACGTTGGTTAATAAGGCTCTGTCTAAAGCTAAAAACACTGCCTCCATGGGACCAGATGGTGTCCCGGGCTGTGTCATACGCGAGCTCCAAAATGAATTAACCCCACTTCTGAATATCCTGTTCAGTCTCAGCCTCTCGACAGGATATGTGCCCATAGAATGGCGCACAGCAATGGTCGTTCCGCTGCACAAGGGTGGGCCCACAACCAACCCTGGGAACTACCGACCAATAAGACTGACCAGTCTGATCTGTAAGGCAATGGAACAAAACATTATGGAACTCATAAATGGAGAGATTGGGAACCTCCAAACACTTGACCCCAACAGTTTAGCTTCGTCAAGGGCAGATCATGCCTCCTGAACCTGGTGGACTTCTTTAAGACAGTTACTCTGGCTATAGATAAGGGAAAAGAGGTACACACGGCTTACCTTGACCTCGCTAAAGCATTTGACACCATTCCTCATTCAGGTATTATTGATAAACTCACCAGCCTGGGCATAAACCCTTACTTCACAAGATGGATCACAAACTGGCTCTCAGACAGATCCCACAAAGTAAGAGTAGTGGGATCTAGGTCCGAATCCAGACCAGTAACGAGCGGTGTGCCTCAGGGCTCTGTCCTGGGACCCCTCCTGTTTGGCATATACTTCTCAGAAGTACAAGGCAAGCATTGAAGGGCTGTGACTGACCAAGTTTGCGGATGACTGCAAACTGGGTGCTATAACAGAGTCTTCGGCCGACATGGATATCCTCCAGAAGGGCCTTAATGAGACTGATGCATGGTGTCAAAGCCATGGTCTCAAGCTAAATGCTAAAAAATGCATAGTAATCCCCTTTGGAAAAAATAGAGTACCCGCAAACTACCACATAGGAGGTAACCCCCTGAAATCTGAAGAAGTAATAGGGGATCTAGGGACCCAAGTAGATAGTCAGCTTTCCTTTGATAACCATGTTGCCAAGGTGGTTAGAAAATCCTTCTATGTGACCCATCCGATCACGAAAGTGTTTGCATCAAGATCTAAGGATGTAGTGGTGCCCCTCTACTCTTCCCTCATCAGACCCATTATTGAGTACAATGCACCAATTGGAATGTACCTGGCTAGGCATCTCCAGCAGCTGGAGAGACCACAGAGGTACCTTACTAAGAGGATTACTGGCCTCAAACAGTTGCCCTATGCAGCACGATTGAAAAAACTAAGGCTTTTCTCTGTTGCATACCGCCTTCTCAGAGGCGATCTCTGTCTAACATACACAGCCATGTCCAACCCAGAACTGTTGTTGTTTAGCAAAGCCAAATCTACTCGAGCTACACGGTCTAGGGATATAAACCTCAGCACAACAATGAATAGAACATGCTGGAGGGATAGATTCCTTTCGCAAAGACTTCCCTTGCTATGGAACAAGGTCCCGATCTACATAAAACAGAGCCCCTCACTATCACTCTTCAAGAGGAACCTTGACGAGTGGATGGGTAACAGAAAGTTCACACCAGGGATCATACCAACAGCTCTACTAGATAGGGACCAAGGGTACTAGCTGCTAGATCAAGGGCCTAGGGAACTAACCAAAGGGGCGGTGAATACCGCACAATGTGGCTGGGCTAATATATGCCTTCGGGCAGATAGCCCAGTACCTACCTATGAACCTATGTTAATATTAATTGGCTAAATTTCTCACAGCAACACTTACCCACTAACATCAACCTATATAGCTACAGCCAGCTAATCACTGATATTACCAGACCCAGCAAAACCAACAACTATGGTACAATCTTAGATTGGATCTTGGTCTCTGACCCCAATAAAATGTCTACTGCAGAAACTCTCCCAAACAGTATCAGTGACCACTTACCTGCCTTCATAATATGTAAAACCACCACAACATTAAACACACATCACTACATAAATAGAGACTTATCACATTTTTGCCCTACCTTTAATAATTATTTGAAAACATCAAGTGGGATCCCTTATAAATACTTCCTCTAGATGACACAGTAGAATGTTTCAACTCTACATTCCTTAACATCTTAAATAGCCTCACCCCTCCATGACTAAAATGTGTAAGATCTTGTAAAGCCCCATGGCTTACTAGAGCAACTAAATAGAATATGACCATCAGAGACAAAGCCTGGAAGCTTTGGCAAAAGAACAAAAAAACCACTAACCTTATAACCTACAGAAACCTTTGCAACCAAGTAAAATGCCTAGTTATTAAGGATAAAAAAGATTACTATCATTCATTTCTAAATCAACACAAACAAGATCCAAAACAATTTTGGAGGTCAAGCAACAGCCTACTTCATCCAGACTCGAACAGTAACCCCTGTCCAAATCCCCACAAAAAACCTACTGAAATAGCCACAGCCTTCAACACATATTTTATAAGCAGCATAGCTAATCTCACAACCAGCTTCCCTCATAATCACCTTAACCCACCAGACCCTCCAACTACAAATACCTCCTCTCCCCACTCACAAAACTTCTCATTAGCACCAATCCCTACTGCCACAATAAAAGAAATTCCTTCTGAAATTAAGCCCATGCACTAATGCCTCTGACAACCTGTCCCCAGAATTCTTGCAAATAGCAGCACATTCCATTGCCTACCTTGTCAACCTACTTCTTAACAGGTCCATTCAAGAGTCCTATGTTTCCACCATTTGGAAAAAAGCATTCATCCTCCCATTGCACAAAGGTAGAGACAACACAGACATCTCCAACTTCCGGCCTATTGCCATCCTCTCCCCTATCTCAAAGATTCTTGAAAAATGTATTCACAGCCAATTTCTTAACTATCTACTTGACAATAACCTTCTGTCAGCAACCCAACATGGTTTTAGACCCAATCACAGCACCACTACAGTTCTTCTATGACTCTGTCAGCTGGGCATGGGATGCTTGAAAACTTCTCTCCTCTCTATATCTCAACCTTTCCAAAGCCTTTGATACTATCTGTCATCCTCATCTTCTCAGAAAACTATCCAACTTAGGAATCTCTCCCTCTACCCTACACTGGTTTTCTAACTACCTTACAGACAGGCAACAAGCTACTAAGTGGCAACGAACTTTCTCTCCTTTCCTTAATAACTCTAAAGGAGTCCCCCAAGGATCTATTTTAGGGCCTCTCCTATTCAACATCTTCATCAATGACTTCCACTCTACTCTTACACAAGGCTCAGTCATCCAATACACAGAAGATTCTACTATAATCTGCGCAGCCGATTCCCCACCCAAACTCCTGAAGCTTACCCAGTCAGCTCTTAGCTCCACTGAAATATGGATGGCTAACAACCACCTTGCCTTAAACTCTAAGAAAACTAAACTTATGATTTTCACCCCTAAATACCACTACCATAAACAAAGGCTCTTTCTCTAATCTCTCCCAAGATAACACCTCCATAGTGGTTGTCACACAGACTAAACTTCTAGGTGTCACCCTAGATGAACACCTAACTTTCAAAATGCATATACACAACAGCATCAAAAAAACACACCAGAAACTGGTCATGCTATACCGAAACAAAATTTTACTCAATTACTTCTCAAAACAAGCGCTTGACTCCTCCTTCCTACCCCCAACTCTTCTTTATGGGGCTCCTCTCTTTACCAACATACAGGCCAGTCTTAAATCCAAACTAGACTCATGCTATAACAAAATTGCAAAGTTCGTAACTAAAGAAAGACATTTGTCTCCCCACTGTGCCTCTTTTAAAGTACTAAGCTGGCTAGAACTCCCTCATCATCTTACCTATATACAACTATCAGCTGCTCATAAACTAATGTTGAATCCACCCAGCTGCCCGGCCCTTTATTCTATAATTTACCCTGCACCATCCTAATAGACCTCTCCGCTCTGAAAATCAAATGCTGTTGCAAGTAGAAAAACCCAACTGCTCACTGGCCACATGCTTCACTCTTCTCTCCCACCTCCACTTTGATCTACTAGCAATGCATCTTTCTTCAAAAAACCTTTAAGACAACATCTTTCCTCCCAGTGGCTATGCACATGTGCTACTGCCTCACAATCTATAACCTGACTCTATCTCTCCTGCTAATCCCACTTTACCCTCCTGCATCCTATACTAACATCTAAAACTTCACCTGGATGATAATCTACATCTGATTACTGTACCTATGTATACTCCTACTGTCAGTACAGCTGGTTTACGCACAGTCACTTGCCTTCTTACTTTGTTTGCTAAAAAACTTGTATTTTGCCAGTTGAGTATTTTATTAAGTGCATTAACTTGTATTTTTCCAACTGATTATTTTATCAAATGTATATATTGTATGAATCTTTTTGGAGCTTTTCTCCCTGGGCCTCCACTGAAAATGGGTACTTAGAAGTTATACAGCTGCAGCCAGAAAAGTAGCTAAAATGCAGGCCTTTGTTCAGGGCATTCTTTTCTAGTCCAAGATGAATTGACCCCCCTCCCCCCACACTACTGCAGAGGTGTTAAAACTGTCACAGCAATGAGAGATCTTTGTAGAATTAAGAGCAGGCGACAGCTCATAATAGAAAGGAAGGGACTTCCAATCTAAATCTCTTCCCCTCTGTCTGCAGTAGGAAAATGTATTTATGTATTTATTTAAATAGTTTCATTATCTTTTTTTGGTGCACTTTGCAGAAACTGCTTGATTACTTTGGTTTGTTTTATTACTAGTGACAAATGATTTATCCCTTATTGTATCTACAACACAGCATTACCGTAACTTGGGTTTGTGTAGCCTTTTCTTTTTTCTTCAGAACAGATTCTTGTGTCTTATTTTTTTCTGTAATTTCCTGTGATTCTAGTCATCTCCAGATTTGATAAATTACAGTAAAACACTATTATGCAAACCTGACTCCCTGATACTCGCACAGTAAAAGAATACTGAAAATTAACTCTATTCCATGGTCCATATAGTGGAATGATTTGTTTTTGGAGGGGGGGTGAGTACTGAATATTTTAGGAAGTTCTATATCACTTGGATTACTCATATAACAAATGTATTCTTTTTGAAGTTACTATACTATTCTCAAATTCGACAGAAAACTATTATAGAATTGTCCAGATGTGTAGTATATCTTGCAACCTAGCTTATGTTCTGTCAACTTATTTATGTATAGTATTCCTCATGTTCATAGGTTCATAGGTATATACTAGGCTAATGGCTCTGGAGCCTTTACAAGCCTAGCCCATAGGATTACCCTGTCTGGCATCGTGCCACCCAACCTTAGTTCCCAGTGCCTCTGTCGAGTAGAGCCACTGGAGTGATCCCGGGGTGAATTTTCTATTTCCCATCCACTCATCAAGATTTCTCTTGAAGAGGGCCAGTGAGGTGCTCTGTTTGACATGTATGGGAAATCTATTCCATAGCATGGGCAGTCTCTGGGTTATGAACCTGTCCCTCCAGCACATTCTGTTGATTGTGGTAATGAGGTTGAGATCTCTGGCGCATGTGGTGTGGAGGGATTGGGATTTCCTTAGATGTAGCATTTCTAACAGAGATGCGTGAGACATGGCTTTGTAAGTCAAGCAGCGATTGCCTCTAAGTAGGTGATATGAGACAGAGAATAGTTGGAGTTTTTTGAGTCTGTCCATATATGACAAGTGTTTAAGGCCTAGGATCCTCTTTGTGAGGTACTTTTGTGGCCTCTCCAGTTGTTGCAGATGTCTAGTGAGGCACATGCCAAATGGGGCATTATACTCGATGATTGGCCTAATGAGGGAAGAGTAGATGGAGACAATGACCTCTTTCTTCCTGGATGCAAAACCCTTAGTAATGAGATGTGCCACACAGAAGGACTTTCTGACCACAGTGGCAATGATTGCTATCAACCTGTGTTCCCAGATCTCTTATAACACCTTCTGTGTTCAGTGGACTACCATCAATGTGGTAATTCATGGGAACTATGTTTTTCCCAAAGGGGGTGATGACACATTTTTGTGGCATTGAACTTAAGGCCATGGTTCTGACACCAATCACTGGTCTCAGTGAAGCCTTTCTGTAGGATGTCAACATCACTTGGGGAGTTAATAATGGCTCTCAACTTGCAATTGTCTGCAAACTTTGTCAGCCAGAGTCCCTTCATGTTGGCCTGGACTTCCGAGAAGTAGATACCAAACAGGAGAAGACCTAGGACCCATCCCTGTGGGACTCCACTCGTGACTGGTCAGCAGTCTGACTTGGAGTGAGCTACTTTCACACTGTGGGTTCTGTCTGTTGAGCCAGTTTGCAACCCACCTAGTGATATACGGGTTGATGCCTTGCTTTGTGAGTTTTTCTATGATTCCTAAATGTTAAATGGTATCAAAGGCCTTGGCCAGATCAAGGTAGGCTGAATGAACCATCTTGCCTTCATCCACAGCTTTGGTAACTGACTCAAACAAGTCGGCCAAGTTGAGCAGGCATGATCTACCCTTCACAAAGCCAAACTCTGTAGGGTCCAGAGTTTGGAGATTCCCTATGCCCTTGTTTATTAGGTCCATGATGATGCATTCCATAGCTTTGTATATCAGACTTGTCAGACTAATGGGGTGATAGTTCCCAGGGTCTGTAGTCGCTCCTCCTTTGTGGAGAGGGATGACTATAGCAGTGTGTCATTTGGTAGGGACAAACCCTGAGGTGAGGCTGTGATTGAACAGGGCACACAGGTGAGGTGCCAGTTCACTCTGTAGCTCATGTAGAACACAGCCAGGGATATTGTCAGGTCCTACAGAAGCTGTTGTTTGGCCTTGGACAGTGCTGTTTTAACCTGTCCAGCAGTAATACTGGATGACTGGCAATCTACTGGTATTGTGATTGGTCGTTGGGGGGGGGGTAAAGTTGGCACGGAATTTGTCGGCCAGTATATTGGCAATATCTGTTGGCTCAGTATAGGAGGTACCATTGTACAGTAGCTCATAGCAAATCTGGGTATTACCATGGTGATTCTTTACATAACTATAGAAGGCCTTGTGGTTGTCTTTACTATCTGTTTTTATAGCTAGCTTTAGAGGATTTGATGAGGGATCTCAACTTTTTGTTGAGGCTGATAAGGAAGTTTTTCCTGTCTTGGGACTTCACCTTATTAAACATCAGTTTCCTCCTTCTGTTGTAGAGTTTGTTTATGGCAGGGGACCACCAGATTGGCTTTCTTTTTTTGGAGGAGAGCGTTTTGGTTCTATTGGGCATGGTGAGATCCATGCATTTGTGTACATGTTCATACAAAGCATTGGTCTATGATTCAGCGGTCATGCAACTATTCTCCATTTGCATGGGTGCCGTGAAGTTAGCCACTTCTGTTTTTAGGAGCCCAAAGTTAGCTTTGGAGAAGTTTTTCATGATAGTTACCTTTGTGTGGCTGGGTGGGAGGGATGTGGATTTCCAAGGTGATTAGTTTGTGGTTGGATCTAACCAGGGAGGAGTTGACTATTGGTGTAGAGCAATGGTCGCCCATGTTAGTAATGACCAGGTCAAGGATGTTGCTACCTCTAGTGGGGGTAAGAACAAGCTGGTCCAGGGCATTGGAATTAGTAAATTCCAGGAAATGTTGGGCAAGTGTATTGATACATGAGTAGTTTTTCCAGTTAATGGAGGGGTAGTTGAAGTCGTCCAGTATGAGAGTGTTAGGTTGGATGGTTGGTTGCAAGGCTATGGAACGTGTCATCATGGAACTTATAAACAATGACATTGGTAATCTACAAACTCTGGACCCCACCCAGTTCAGGTTTGTAAAAAGCAGATCATGTCTCCTGAATCTGATAGACTTCTTTGAAGCGGTCACCAAAGCCGTAGCTGAGAGTAAGGTGGTTCATACAGCCTATCTAGATCTCACCAAGGCTTTTGACACCATCCCCCATTCTGGAATTTTAGATAAACTCACTAAATTAGGTATAAATCCCTATGTCACAAGATGGGTTGCCAACTGGCTCACTGACAGAACCCACACAGTGAAAGTAGCAGACTCCAAATCCGACTTCAGACCAGTGACAAGTGGAGTACCACAGGGTTCAGTCCTGGGTCCTTTCCTGTTTGGTATCATAGGTTCATAGGTTCATAGGTTCATACTAGGCTATCTGCCCGAGGGCATTTATAAGCCTAGCCCATAGTTTTGTGGCTTACGCCACCCCTTTAGTTTGGAGAAACTATGCACATTATTTTGCTGTGCCTCTGTCGAGCAGTGACACTGAGGTAACTCCTGGGGTGTATCTGCGATCTCCCATCCATTGGTCAAGATTCCTCTTGAACAAGGCCAGCGAGGTGCTCTGCCTCACATAAACCGGGATTTTGTTCCACAGCATAGGGAGTCTTTGGGTGATGAATCTATCCCTCCAGCATGTCCTATTAATAACCGTGTCGAGGTTTAAGTCTCCTGCCCTTGTGGCTCTGAGGGATCTAGATTTTTTGAGATGAAGCATGTTCATCAAATCTGGGTTTGACATGGCCTTGTATGTCAGGCATAGGTCACCTCTGAGCAAGCGGTAAGCAACTGAATATAACTGGAGTTCTTTCAGTCGGGCAGCATAAGACAGATTTTGAGACCCTTTATCCTTTTGGTGAGGAACTTTTGTGGCCTCTCCAGCTGCTGCAAGTGTCGGGTCAGATACATTCGAATGGGGCATTGTACTCGATCATTGGTCTGATGAGTGATGAGTATAGGGAGACTATGACTTCCCTTGATCTAGATGTGAATCCCTTCATGATAAGGTGGGCAATGTAGAAGGTCTTCCTAACTACTTTAGCAATATGAGTGTCGAATGAAAGGCTACTGTCAACCTGGGTTCCCAGGTCCCTAATAACTTCTTCTGTGTTCAGGGATTGCCACCTATATGGTAGCTAGGGGTAACCTTATTTTTCCTGAAGGGTATGACTATGCATTTCTTGGCATTTAACTTTAGGCCATGGCTCTGGCACCAGTTATCCATTTCTGTGAGACCCTTCTGAAGGATATCTGTGTTGGATGTGTTTTCAACTACGGCCCAGTTTGCAGTCATCTGCAAACTTTGTCAGCCATAACCCTCCTGTGTTTGCTTGTACTTCAGAAAAGTAGATGCCAAACAAGAGTGGGCCCAGGACTGAGCCCTGTGGGACACCACTTGTGACAGGCTTTGAGTCTGACATGGCGCCAGCAACTCTGACCCTGTGGGTTCTGTCACTCAGCCAGTTTGCAACCCATCTTGTAATGTATGGGTTTACATTTAAGTTGATGAGTTTTCAATGATACCCGAGTGAGGTATTGTATCAAAAGCCTTCGCCAGGTCTAGGTAGGCTGTATGGACTGCCTTTCCTCGTCAATGGCCTTGGTGACTGTTTGAAAAAGTCAACCAAGTTTAAAAGGCATGATCTGCCTTTGACAAAGCCAAACTGGGTTGGATCCAAAGTCTGCAAGTTCCCTATGTCTTTATTTATGAGATCCATTATGATCCTCTCCATGGCTTTGCAGATAAGGCTTGTCAAGCTAATGGGACGGTAATTTCCAGGGTCGGTGGAGGCACCGCCTTTGTGGAGTGGGACCACAGTCGCTGCGCCACTCCTGGGTGCGTATCCGGAGGTGAGACTAAGATTAAACAGCTGTCCTAACTGTGGGTTTAATTCCTCGTTGAGTTCATGGAGCACACAGCCGGGGACACCATCAGGTCCCATGGATGCTGTGTTCTTTGCCTTGGAGAGAGCAGTTCTCACCTGGGCGTTAGAGATGTTTGGGAGGCTACAATCATTTGGTATAGATATCTCTCCTTTAGGGGGGGGGAGAAGTTTGCACTGAACCTGTCAGCCAGTATGTTGGCAATGTCTGTAGGATCAGTAATCTTCACATCATTTTGAACTAATTCTGAGCATATCTGGGAGTTTCCTCCTAGGTTTCTGACATAGCTAAAGAATGCCTTATGGTTGTCTTTAGAGTCCTTAGCTATTTTTTCTCAAAATTAGCTTTGAATGATTTTATGAGAGCTCTTAGCTTTTTACTTATAGTGATCAGCGGTGTCTTACCTTTTAAGGATTTTGCTCTATCTTGTAGTAGCTTTCTCCTTTTGTTGTAGAGTTTGTTTATGGCTGGGGTCCACCAGACTGGATGCTTGCCTTTGGTACAAAGAGTCTTTGTTTTGCTTGGGATTGCCTGATCCATGCAGCCCTGCAGGTGCTGGTAGAAGGCATTTGTAAGTGATTCAGCGGTTTGAGTAATGTTAACCGCCGGCTCAGGGGCCTTAAAGGAGACCACACTAGTCTTTAGAAGTGTGAAGTCGGCTTCGAGAAGTTCTTTACTGTGGTCTTTTCATTTCGGTGGGGTAGGATGAGGACCTCCAGCGAGATTAGTTTGTGATCAGATCTCACCAGTGAGGGTATACTTCGGCGTTGAACATTGTGCTCCCATGTTCGTGATGATGAGATCGAGTATGTTTTCTCCTCTTGTGGGGATGGTAACTAGTTGTTCCATGGCATTTGAGTTTATGAATTCCAGGAACTTTTGGGCTAGAGTGTTTGGGCTTGAGTAGTGTTCCCAGTCTATATTAGGGTAGTTGAAGTCACCTAGTATGATGGTGTTCGGAGATACATTTATCCCCTCCAGTGTTTTCAGGAAGGCCATATGAGGTTCCTGAGTTTGCGAGGGTGGCCTGTAACATGCTACAAATTGCAGAGCAATCTTGCCTATGGTTAATTGCACCTGGATGGTTTCCGATGCATCGTGCGATGCCACCAATCTTGAGGTGTGGGTGTCCTTGATGAATATGGATACCCTCCTCCTTTCTTGGTATTGTCCGGGTTTTGGGGCGGAACGCATGATATGAGGTAAAACCTGATAGTGCTGGGGTGCTCTCAGGAGCCTTGAACCAGGTTTCTGTCACAGCACAGATATCGATGTTCTCCATACTGAGAAGGGCCTCAAGTGCGTGCATCTTGAGGTTGAGACTTCTGGCATTGAGCAGCATTACCCTTAGTTTTTTCTTTGTTTTGTTCTAGGGTGGTAGGTTTAGAATTTGAGCCTTGCCTAAAAAGGCACTATGGGGTGGCAAGAGCCTTTGCCAAAATCCGAATCCCAGGGTGACAAGTGCAAGCCGTCCCTTGCGAAGCAGCGTGGCTTGTCCAGCATGTCATCCCAGGCAGACAGACATTGGATCCCCTTTGAATGACACCAGAGTTTAAGCCAATTGTTAAAGCTGATCATCTTATCTCTGTATTGTGGCATCATTCTTGGTGAAGGTAGGATACTGCTCAAGGTCAGGGTCATACCTGCTTGGGCTACATAATCAGAGAGCTCCTCTATGTCTCTTTTCATGTAGTCCAAGGAGGTATGTCTCAGGTCGTTAACACCAGCGTGGACAATGATTGAGTCGTACTTGTACCTGCTGTTGATAGACCTGAGTGCATGCGTTATGTGGCGGATTCTCAGAAGTACAGGCTAACACAGAAGGTCTTTCACTAACAAAGTTCGCAGATGACTGCAAACTAGGAGTTATAATCGAAACTCCTAACGATGTGGACATCCTACAAAAGGGCCTCACTGAGACAAATGCCTGGTGTCAAAGCCATGGCCTCAAGCTCAATGCCAAAAAGTGCATTGTCATCCCTTTTGGTAAAAACTGTGTACCCATGAACTACCACATAGGCGGTGGTCTACTTAACACCGAAAGTGTGATAAGAGACCTTGGGACACAGGTGGACAGTAGTCTCTCCTTTGATAATCACATTGCCACAGTAGTCAGGAAATCCTTCTACATGGCTCACCTCATCACAAAAGGTTTCTCATCCAGGAAAAAAAAGAGGTCATTGTTCCCCTCTACTCATCACTCATTAGACCCATTATAGAGTACAATGCCCCTTTTGGTATGTACCTCACAAGACAACTACAACAACTAGAAAGGCCACATAAATACCTCACAAAGAGGATTACCTGCCTCAAACAGATGCCCTACGCAGACCGTCTCAAAAAACTCCAGCTTTAATCCGTTGCATATCACCTACTCAGAGGTGATCTCTGCCTAACATATAAAGCTATGTCAAACCCAGAGCTGTTGGACATGCTCCATATAAAGAAATCCCAATCCCTCTAAGCTACACGCTCTAGGGACCTAAACCTTGTCACCACAATAAACAGAACATGCTGGAGGGATAGATTCCTGTCCCAGAGACTTCCCATATGCTGGAACAAACTATCTATATCAAACAAAGCTCCTCATTAGCACTCTTCAAGAAAAATATTGATGATTGGATGGGAGATAAGAAATTCACCCCAGGGATCACTTCTGTGGCTCTGCTTGACAGGGACACAGGAAAATAATTTTCTTGGGTGGCGAAAGCCAGGGTACCTTTTTGGCTAGGCTTATATAGACCCTAGGGCCAATATCCTAGTACCTACCTAAGAACCTATGAACCTATAATCCTAATATTCTCTAGGGTGCTTGGGAACATGGAGTGTGAATCTTGGGACATGGTTGGGAACCTCTAACAGGCTACAACCTGAATCGCTGTCTTACCCAATGTTAGCTGCACCTGAAGTATTTCTGATGCGTTATGTTGGGCTACCAGTCTGGAGGTTTGCGCATCCTTTATGAATATGGAAACACCACCGCCTTTGAAAGTTTGGTCCAAGTTCTGGGGAAGAAATGTGTGGAATGAGTTATAGCCTGATAGTGCAGGGGTGCTTTCTACTGCCTTGAACCAGGTCTCTGTTACAGCACAAATGTCGCTGTTCTCCATTTTAAGTAGTGCTTCAAGCGAGTGCATTTTGAGATTTACACTTCTAGATTGAGCAGCATGACCCTCAGATTGTATTTGTTTGTAGCTGTTACAGTGGTAATTTGGTCTTTGGAACACCACCTAAAAAGGCACTACAGGGGTGGCAAGATCCTTGGCTAGTATCCAGAAGCCCAGGGGTCACAGATGCAGGCCATCTCTGGCAAAGCATCGAGTTCTGTGAATCATGTCATCCCAGGCAGACGAATACTGGATCCCCTTAGAATGACACCAGGAACTTAACCAATTGTTGAAATCAATCATTTTCTACTTGTACTGTGGTATCATTCTGGATAATGGTAAGATGCTGCTCAGGGCTAGGGTCATACCCATCTCGGTTACATAATTCGAGAGCTCCTGCATGTCTCTTTTCATGTTGTCCAGGGAGGTACATCTCAGGTCATTCACACCCACATGTACAATGACAGAGTCATAGTTGTACCTGTTGTTGAGGGATCTGAGTGCATGTGTTATGTGGCAGATCCTGGCACCTGACAGGCAGCTGACTGTTATTTTCTTTTTATTCAACCTAGTGAGTGGGACATCAGTGTGCCTCACTATCAAGTCACCTATGACTAGTGTGCTGGGCATGCTGTTTTGCCTTAGGGGCTGTGGTTGAGTGGCACACTGTTTAGGAGAGTTATTTGTCTCATTATTAGTGTTGTGTTGTGGTGGTCGAGTGCATTTCTGCCTTGGAGGTCTCTGCTGTTTGGGTAGATTTTTAATGAGACCCCAATGAAGGTGGGTGTGTGGTTTGTATTTTTATGTGAAGACAATGCTGGTGTGTGTTCTGGAGGGCTATGTGTTCCATGTGGTGTAGTGCAAGTGTTGACCTTCTCCTCTTGGACTATTCTGGTCTTGGCTGGAGAGTGTGTGGCTTCCAATTTGGATATATAAGTGCATCTCTTGCAAGTCTGAGTGTTGGGAGGTAAGAGGAGAGGGTTGTCTGTGTACATGAGGCAGTTGCTACATTGCCTCAGGATGCCCACGTTCACCGGGTTAATAGGAGAAAACACAGGGAACTGATCTTTACACATGCCTGGAGGGGTGTGCATTAATAATAAGTACTGGTGCTGTTTCCTTGTAGAAAGTTTAGTGCTGGTAGCATTTTTGTGTGCTACAATAATTGCTACAAGAAGTCTGGTATGGTAAAGTGCTAGACTAATAAACTAGTAAAAGTGCAGGAGAGGCAAGAACTAGTAGATCTAAGGGAAAATTTGAAGAGCAGACTATGGCACCTCTCAGAAGCTTACAAACAGTCCTGGATATAGCAAATCTGTATCTGGACTAGACTAGTTACAGGAAAGGCGGGAAAAACACAAACGCAGGCTTTTAGACCAGAAATTTGAAGGAGATGGAAAAAATTGCCCAAGCGGCTAATAAAGTACAATTTCTGGCCCAGAAACCACTCCTCTTGTGGTAGATAGGCTACCTAGTGCTTACCACTCCAACTGATAAGCTAGAAGACTTCCCTCTGACACAGAAAGGCTTGGGGGGGCTCAGAAGCTTACAAAACAGTCCTGGATACAGCAAATCTGTATCTGGACTAGACTAGTTATAGGAAAGGTGGGAAACAAGTGCAAATGTGGGCTTTTAAACCAGAAAGTTGAAAGAGATGGAAAAAACTTGTACTGTTTTTTTGCACTATAATGTATTTGTATTGCACTGTATGTGAAGCTTTTCTCCCTGGGTCTCCGCTGAAAATGGGTTCTGTAGACCCAGTCGGACCTCCCCCCAGTAAACAAATATCAAATAAATAAATAAAGCAATTCTCTATTCCTTGCCCTGGCATCAGTAATTTCTCTTTGAGGCATTCTTGTCTCTGTGCATTGTTAGATGTATAATGTTATTCCACTTATCTACTGATTTGTTAATGTGGAAAAGAAACACTATTTAACAAAACAGAGTCCTTCATAATGTCACATTACTACTTATGCTACGGTCTCTCCAAAACTAAAAAATGCATGGGATTTGCAGGAAACAACACTTGGGAGGGTTATAACCTTCAGTAAACTGAGGACTGCAGCATCTCATTCCAGTTCTACTAACTGAATTTGCGATGTCAGGCAGTAAGTGCAAAGGGCTAAACTATTTACAGTGTCAGGTGTGCAGAATGTCAGTTTTTCCATAATAATTTTCCTTTGTGAAAATCACTTTACCAGGCCATGCTGTGTGGTATTTGTGAATAGTACACATCTTGCTCAAAGTTCTCCTGAACACCACAGGCTGACATCCACAAGCATACTTCATAGGATGCTGATGTTTGTAAAAATCTGTGTGTACACAAGAAATTCCTTCAGGATGCCAAAAAAAATGTATCACATTACATATACCCCTTTGCCATCAACTACTTTCTGAAACTTGAGTAACGTAGGCTCTCTCACACTGTGCATCAGACATTAGTACATGATCACACAAGTTAGAATGTGTCAAGGGAACCAGCCATAATCCTCTGCACAGGTGAAAGGAAGCACACTACACAATGGTTGGTCTACAAACACTGTTAGGAGGGCATAACTGATACACAGGATTCTGAACAGTGTGTTGCCTGTGGAATGTGACCACCCACTTGGTATTAAGTCTCATGGCTAATAATGGTTTCTCAGACATTGTGCAAAAAGGTGTCTTTCCATGGGACTGGTTCCAGCTTGTCAGTGCCCTATAGCAATTAACATACTCACTTTAATAATAATCAAAGGCTTTGAAATAAAACAGACTATACAACTACTTATACAAAATTGTCCTGTACACATGGAAATGAATAATTCGACTGTGCTTGAGCTCCACCCTACACATCCCATGGGTGGGCCTGTAACAGCTATGCCATTCTTGGTGACAAGATTGACAGTGGCATTAATTATGTGAATGACTGTCTGGTATAAGATGGAGTAAATCAGCTACAGCAAAAGTCCACTAATTACTGACATCAACGTCTCAGTTATTACAATTTTAGTATTACAATGAGATCATCCACCTATCATTGTGGCTCTCTTCACTTACTACATCATATTACATAACTTAATAGTGACACACCAGCTGAGCTTCAAGTCACCAGAGCATGGCCCTTACAACTTTAAAAGTTGCAAAGGTGAGGCCAGAAGGATTGAATACCAACCCCACCAAGACAGTTATTGTTTGAAAATGCAAATAATGTTGAGCCTCCAATACTGGAGGTACACATATTCATGAAGTAGCCAGAGAAAGCAAATTGTGGATGCTAAATAAAGTAAATAAAAGGGACTATTTTACTTGTTATAGACAAGTGGCTGTATTTCTATGGAGGAAATGCTTTGTGACACAAAAATGACTGAAATACTGACAGATGTGGAAATCTGTCTGTGTCAGTGTGTGACCAAAGACAGTGCATAGTTTGCTGCCATGAAATGTGTATTAGGGCTTCACTGGAATACTACAATGCAAATATGCGATATTCCAGTAAACTAGGAAGGTGGGTGTATAAGTAGTTATTAAATTCAGTTTGAGAACAAGGTATTGGAAGCTATATAATGACAAAGGGGACACAAACCTATCCATTTATACTCTGTCCTGGTATGAAATGAGTAATTTGATTTATTTATTGAATTTTTGTAATACATTCAGATTTCAGTGGAGGCCCATGGAGGAAGCAGCATTTAAAGAGTGGTGCAAATGAGCACTTTATATTTACAATACTTTACAAAGTCTGACATAAAGGTTACAATAAACCACAGGGAAGGACAACAGTTATGCAATAATCAAAAGATAAAAAAATAGGATAGTTAAATATGACAGTCAGGATACTGAAAGGTATGGAAGTATAGTCTTCTATGAAAAAAAAAACTAATAAGTAATATGTTGAGCATACGAGTGGAAGAGAGCTGGTGTTGAAAGGTATATATATAGATAGTCTGAGGTGAGGTGTATGGGCAGAGATCTCCCTATCTCTTGTCATAAATAATTACACACACACCCACACACACACACACACACACACACACACACACACACACACACACACACACACACGCACACACACACGCACACACCACTCACGCATGCACACACACACACACACACACACGCACCACTCATGCACACACACACACACACACACACACACACACACACACACACACACACACACACACACACACACACACACACACACACACACAGTAATGGCTCAAAGCATGACATGCATTTTTACTGTAGAGTCAAACATGCTCAACCCTGCAAGGGGCAAAACTGGGAGATTCTGTTCTCATGTATCTAATCACCATATATGCATATGCCTTAGTCTGGATAGGTGTCTGAAGGAAGCCCTACGAATGCTTACAATGAATGAAGATTCCTTTTGTTTTCTTCTCTTCAAAGCATTCAGCACAGTCAGGGGTTGAAGGAGAGCTAACACTTCTTGACAAATTTACATGTGCAGCAACATTATCATTAAATGCTGGGGGAAAATGGTAATGTCCAGTAAATGCTTTGAAATCTGATTAATTGGTCTTTAAATACTAATTCTCAACAGCAAACAGATAACAAATCAGCCAAATGTCTGTGTCAAAAGACTACCCCAGCAAGTATTCTGTTCTAAGGCATTAGACTAAATGTAATATGTACACTGCCATAAATAGTAATGAAATACTTAGAAAATGATATGCAAGATCACTAGTGATTGCCACTAACCAAAATACCAATTTGGAAGTTTTAGACAGCATTGCTTCAATTGCCTGTGGAGCTAGGTATCATCTGAGATTAATTAGAAAGCACTATAGAAAAACAGGAAGCAGCACTCTTTGACATTCAGTGGAAAATATGGACAGATGTCTTATCCAAATCTGTTCTCCAGGTGTAATCAAACATGTTTAGTTATAGGTGACTCCATTCTGAGACACACGGACCTACCACTCCCCACGTTGAAGAAGGAAAGTGTCACAGTTAGCTCTCTGTCCAGTCCAAAGATCTGTCTTATCAAACGTCCACTCAAGTCTCTCAAAAACAGGCACTGTTATGACTGTGTCATACTACATGTTGGTCTGTATAACTTTAGATGTTCCTCATTGGACTATATGAATAGAGACATGATTGCACTCTCTGATTACATGTCCCATGCGGGTATGTACCTAGCCTTAAGCAACATTCTACCTTCACCAAGAGTGATGCCTCAATATGGACAACAAAGGATTGACGTCAACAAATACCTTTGTTTTAGGTGTCATTATAAGGCTATTCAGTACCTGTCAATCTGGGATGATATGGTAGGTAACCACAAAACTATGCCAGAGATGGTGCCCACCTGTCACCTCCTGGCTTACAGCTATAAGACTCTGGCCTCCCACATAGTGGCTTTATTATGCAATGCCACAAGAATCAGAATTTCCAAAGTAAAAATATCCTCAAAAAACAAGCATAAGGTTATGCTGCTAAATGCTGGGAGTCTAAATCTGAAACAGCACTCACTGGAAGCATTCTTCTCCATTGGAAAATGTGGACATTTGTGCAGTCACAGAGACCTGAATCAAGGTCACGGAGAGCACCTTGGCTGCATATGGATATAACTCCTTCCACAAGTTCAGACCACTAAATAAACGTGCGAAAACTACAGGAGGAAGAGTGTCAGTATTTAAAGATAAATACACCTCCAGGGGTCTATATTATATTACCGAAAATCCTTTTAAGCGAACACGAAAACACCAACATGTATTGCGCGAACCACGATTATGTCGAATGTATGAAAACGCGAAATTCAAAAAGTCGAAGTGTCATGGTTGGCCCGTCTGTGGTACAGCTCCATAAGGTAAGTGTGCGATAGTTATGGACCTTAGGGTTAGGGTGCGGGTTAAGGTAAGTGCATAGGTAGGTAATGTATGTAAGGTTTAGTGTAGGGTTAGAATTAGGGTTTTGTTAAATGTATGTGTGTGGATTATTTGTTTTGTTTTGGTATATCACTGTAGGGTAAGTGTGCGATAGTTACGGACCTTAGGGTTAGGGTGCGGGTTAAGGTAAGTGCATAGATAGTAATATATGTAAGGTTTAGTGTAGGGTTAGATGTAGGGTTTTGGTGCTTTACTTTAGGGTTAGGAGTAGGGTTTTGGTTAGTGTATGTATGTGGTTTATTTATTTTGTTTGGGTAGGCAGTATGTAGTGGGAGGTGGAGTTGGCCAACTATGGGGATTTGACATTTTGTATTTCGCAATTTCGTACGTTCAACATAATCGCGGTTCACGCAATAAGTGTCAGTGTTTTCGTGTTCGCTTAAAAGGATTTTGGGTATTATAATATAGACCCCACTTCCAGATTAGTTAAACAGAATGATTCCCTAGAGTTGTTCCATGTGCAAGTAAATATAAGAAATACCCTTCTAAAACTTATTGTTAGCTGCAGATCCACCTCCATGACCCATGATATCCACATTGTCTCCTCGGATCTACTCGTGTCATGCAAAATACAACCCAAAACCCTATTTATGGTTGACTAACTACCCATCTATAGATTGGGTAACTTATACGTGCAGAAACACACTCACCCAAAGGTTCTTGGACTTTGTTAACTCAAATGCCATGGAGCAGATAGTTGGCACACTCACAGGGGGAACAAACATTCTAGATGTGGTACTCACCAGCATGGTAGAATGGTGTACCAGTCACTACAGTTGTGCAGTCCTCCCTGCTGAAGTCTGATAATAAATCTGTCTCTCTTTCAAAGAAGCAATAAAGTCAGATGCCTACTCAGGAGAAGGTAGGCTAAAAAACTTATCCAATGCCAAGTGCAGCCTCTTACACGAAGGCCTGCCTGGTGGACATCCACCATAGACAGCTTATATCAACAGAGGAAAAAAATACCTGTCTAAGAGCAATAAGGAACGATCCCAGAATTGGAAGCACACCTTTCTCAGCATGAACAAGAAAACAAAACATCCTGTAAAGTCCTGTAAAGCCAACGTCAAATCAAGATTAGCATCCATAGCTAAGGATAAGCATAAGGCATTCTTTAGCTAAATCCAAAACCTTAAAGGAATAGGCCATTTTTGCGTTGAACTGAAATGATAGTGCATGGTACCACATTTACTGAACCTACCTAAATAGACAACCTGCTAGCAGACAGGTTCAATGACAACTTCTCCCCTCGTCCCCACCACATATACTGACAAAACATTCCTACCATCTACTCTCCATCTAGTATTTTGAAGGAGCAGGTCTCTCCCTTTCTGCCACTCTCTCTCCAAGGGAAAAAACGTAACCTCTACTAGACATTATAACATGCCAGTCTGTATTCTCAGTGGTTTAAAACAGAAGTTAGCAACACCATTTGGGTACTCTTTTCAACCGAGGCCTAAGCCCTGGTTTTGACATGCTGAATTAAAAACAGCTACTGTCATCTCCTTGCACAAGGGTGGTGCATCCACTGACTCTGGAACTTATAGAACCATTAGCCAAACCAGCCTTCCCTGCAAATCCATTATGAGAATCTTCAGGGACCGTATCACATAAGGATATAGGAGGCTGTATAACTCTTTAAACGTTCAAGTTTGATTCTGCTAAAAGGTGATCCTGCCTATAGAACCTGGTGGACTTAGAGACTGCCAACAAAGCCCTGGACAAAGGCATATCTGTGTATATAGCCTACCTAGACTTTTCCAAGGTCTTGGACAAAATCCCCCACTTGGGGATCACTGAAAAACTCACCTGGTGGGGGAATCAACCAATATATGTCAGGTGATTTGAAAACAAGCTCACCAAAAGAACATGCAGAGTCAACACAGGGGACTCCACCTCCACCAGTAGACATGTTACCATTGGTGATACACAGGGATTGGTGTTGGGACTCCTACTGTTACAAATCTACTTCTCAGAAGTACAGCCAAAAACAGGTCTGTGGTTGTCAAAGACTGTTGATGGCAGTAAACTGGGAGCAGTCCGAGTCCCCAGATGATGTTAACATTCTTCAAGAAGGACTTCCCCCAACCAGAGATTGCTGCCAAAGTCATGGTCTTGAACTCAGTGCAAAACAATGGATCATCACTCCTTTGGCATGGGTGATTCCCAGCAGATTACCATAGTATCAACAGGAGTCTAAGCTCTAAATCAGTGACGAGAGATTTGGGCACACATGTTAACAGCAACCGAAGCTTTGTTCACCATGTCACCACTGTGTTAATGAAGGCCTTCTACATTGCTTACATCATAATGCCTCATTTCCCTATATTAATCTGGTTTTTTTTTCTGGAGAGAAGGCAGAGGGGGTACATGTCAGGGGATCATACAATCCAGCCAGTTTCATGAAAGCAGAGGGGCACCATGGAAAACCCAAAAGAAAGGAAGGTTTAATTTTTGTGATGCACAGAAGAAGAGTGTCAACATCACCCTTTTCAAGAGAAAAAATAAGATGGAGGCACTCCACTAGCCCTGGCTAGCACTTACCTGATACTATTGATTATTAGCAAATAGAAATCAGGTGCTGGTTATTGCAGGACAAGCATGCAGCACTCACATAGGTGCATAGCAAAGGTGTGCTGGTCATGAGAGGCTTGAACAAGGCCCTGCAACACCATCAAGCAGTGCTACCTAAGAGTGTACTCCAGCAGCCATGACTACATCTCTTGCAAATTAAACAATAGTTTCCCTACATTTATTCAACATTCATTTCTTCTATTCCCCATTATGAGACACCTGATGTTAAAATTCCCTGATCTTTTATTCTGTACAGCTAATGAGGCTGCAAGATCACAGGCTGTATGGCCAACTATGAGAGCCCTTGCAGGATGCTTTTCTGTGATAACCCTTAAGTTAGGGGGGTATGCAGGTAAAGGTCTCCCCCAACAGAATGTGATCAGCTGAGTTATTCCCCATCCAAAAATTGTGTTACTGTTGAGTAGGCTGGTACACTGAGTGTGGTGCTTTTAACCATTTGTGACTGACCACTTACCTGTTGGGACGGGTAGGGAGTTGGTCAATGAGATGAAACAACTTTAAATAGCGAATGCTCATCCTAGAATTCAGGAATCCCAACTGGATAAACAGATACAAAATAAACAATCACCATATGCTTTAACTGCATTGGCTTTAAGCTTTGACTATTAACCAGAAGAGTAGCTTCTTCATCTAGCTCTTATGTCTAGTACAATGAACCATCACCCCACCACCTCAACTCTTCACTGTAATAAGCCAACCCTTACCATTGAAGTGATCAGCATTTTAGATTTAGAGTTATCCTCCCCCCGTTTATTCATGGAGGAGGAAAACAAAAACAAAACATTCCTTCTACTGACACACCAACCAGGTGACCAGCTGCAAGATATGCCCCCCTCGCTCCTGCTCCAGCTTTTTAAGCACCATTTCTCTGCCCTGCCACAACCCTCCTTCAACATATTCTATTAAAAAATAAATTTCTTTTTTTAGACTGTAGAAAAAATTTCCTACAAATATAGCAAACTGGTCTTACAGTTTTTAACCTGCCTACACCGAGGTGCTCATCTTTTAAGTATAAAAAATTCCTCTTTTCAAGCTGCAGCAAACTGTTTGCAGCACATATAGCAAACAGTTGTTACAGTCTATACACTGCCTGCATGGTGCGCTATGTGCTCATGACAGTTGCATCTGTTACACTACTGTTATCAACAGATGTTTGCTCTCAGTAGGTACTTTCTTCTACAACAGATGTCAAAGCTACTACAATGTATTAGAAGATCAGGTCCAGATTTGCCATTTATGCTATTTCCATGAACTGTAATCTGCAGGTTACTTAGTTTGCCAACTCATCCAGCAAATAAGATGTGAATAATAACATTATAATCTCAACAATCGAGTGCCAGCCCACCAGCGTGTAACCAAGAACTAAACAGTAGAAATGCCCTCTAAACTAACTGCACTCAACATGTGTATTTAGTGTGAACAATAGCATGCTTTTCCAAATAGGAAAGCAGTAAAACATAAAATTTTGAAGTTATATAACAAATGTGCATTGTTACCAGGGTTGCCAGATTTCCAGCCCCCCAGGTAGGGACAAAAAAAAAAGGTCTCTCACGGCAAGTGAAGACCAAAAAAAAAACACAAGAAGCTCCGTGTTTAGCAATTTTTGATTGGCCCTTATGCCAGATATACGAGACAATAAAAAAAAACAAACAAACAAAGCGGAGGCTGGCCGGGATTTAAACCGGCAGGGCGGGACTCTGGATCAGGCTGCTGATCTCGGGACAGTCCCGCCCAAATAGGGACGTCTGGCAACCCTGATTGTTACTGTACCAGTTCTGTTTTTGAAAAGTGAAAATGTTATAGAGACAACACAAGACTTGATGCTGCCTAAGACATATCAGTCTTGATAGGTCCTGTCCTGCCATCTGCCAAGGCATTCTCCATCTCACCACCTTGAACTCTCAACCTCTGAAAAACCAAACTCAAAAAGGCTACTGGAACCCAAGCATACATTCCTATATAAAAAGAAAAGAAACCTGCTGCTGCCTAAGACATACAAGTGCACGTGTTTTAACTATCGTTTGCCCTTTTTTTTTATTTAGTAGTCTGCCTAGTGTAGTGCCCCCTCTTGCATTGCTAGCAACCTGCATCCACTCCTCTATATTCTCCCACTTCTCTCTTCAGCTGCAAATACATATACTTGCTACTAGGTGGCAGTGCAAACCCTTCCTTTCTTAACCATACCCCCAATTGCTCTAAGTTCGGGTTAGACCTTTTCTGTATTCCCCACTCTACTTTGTGTTTAGCTCTACTTGAAGCTTTCTCCTTGCACTGGTTACAGTTCAAAATTCACCCCAAATAAAATTGTATCCCAGCATACCCTTACCTGTACTGGTTCACATACTCACTGTTTTAATTTCCAAATCCACTGATTGTTCATGGTAGGCAACCTCCTCTCCTGGCTCAACCCATTCCATTCACCCTACAGGCTCACTCAGCTCCCCTACCCTGCCCCCATTCCCAACCCATCCCAGTAGCTCTACACTTATACTCTTGAAATGACACCCACTCCATGATTATCTAATACACTCCTACCTCATCAACACACAACCACCCTCTTATATCCATCCCTACCTCTAACTAGTCACCTCCCACATTACTAAACCTAACCTGATCCTCTACAAACTAAATACCTTACACACCCTTACATTATCTCTAATTTCACCATGCTATCAAAACCTACATCCTTCTTAACTCAAATGCTACTTCTTCTAATCCTATCCTATATCTACTATCTTATACAGCCCCTTACTTCTCACCATACTTCATCTTTTCACATTAGAAACACAATTCCCATACTATACTCGCACTCACCCATTCCAATATCCCCCAATCTATACCCCATCAATAATTATCTATTTCCCTACAAATTCATTTCTCCTTACAAGCACTCTAATGCATCCCTAACCAACCAAACCCATAGAAATCTAATAACACTCAACTCCAGTACTAAGCAATTCAAGTACCCCTCCAGCATTTTTAACACCTAATCACTATCCTTCTATCCGGTGATATACACCCAAACCCTGGCCCCCATACCCACTCTTCTACTTCCAAATCCACCTTATTAACCTCTCTAAATGCCCAAAGCATAGCTAACAAAATTCACAACCTCCATGCCTGGCTTCACCACAATAAACCACACATATTGTCTGCTTCTGAAATTTGGTTAAAACCTCATATAAAAGACTCAGAAATAGTACCACCCAACTATTCCATTATCAGAAAAGACACAACCCACAAAAAGGGTGGAGGAGTAGCTCTGCTTTATTCATCCTCCTTATCAGTTACCCCCTACACTAAACCTATCCCCCAATTCACCAACACTGAATTAATTCTGGCCCTCCTTCAAGTAAATAGACACAAGCACATACGAATAGCCTCACTATATATTCCCCCAGGAGACAATATATCAGTACTCGAAGATATCCTATCTTTGCTTTCCACTAATATTAGCAATGAAACTATAATACTGGGTGACATGAACATTAACTGGTCCTCTATTCAGTCCCTCTCAAACTCCCTAAATATCAACCTTTATAATTTCTCACAACTTATCAACTCTATAACCAGACCCTCTAAATATTACTCCACTGGTAGTATCCTAGACTGGATCTTAGTCTCTCACCCTCATTATTTTTCTGACAGTGGCATAGTTCCTGACTCCCTCAGCGATCATCTTCCCACTTTTGCACAGTGCCTTACTTTTCCCCTATACTTATCTCATAACCATACTTCCACTTACTACATAAAAATTTCAATCCCACTACCATTTCTAACTCTCTAAAATCAATAAATGGGAGCCCTCTAAGAACTCTACCCCTAGAAAATGCTGTTATCTACTTCAACTCAACTTTCCTAAACCTCTTAGACAGCTATGCCCCCCATAAATCCAAAAGAATAAAAAGCAAAACAGTCCCTTGGCTAACCAAAAATACACTAGCTGCCATGCACCATAAAGATAAAGCCTGGTTACACCACCATAAAAATAAGACTCCTTCCACTCTCTATGAGTACAAATCACTTCACAATAAAGTCAAAAAGCTTGTTACAACAGACCAAAACACTTATTTCGTCTCACTACAAAATAGCCATAAAACAAACCCACAAACATTCTGGAATGATATCTCCACTCTCCTTAACCCTGGCAAAAAAGAAAACCCTTGTCCAGATCCTGATGCTCTCTAGCCATAGATATGGCCACCCAATTTAACTCTTTTTTCATCGACTCAATTTCCAAACTAACCTCCTCCTTCTCTACCAACACTACACCCCCTACCTCCATATCCCCTCCCCTGACCTCACTTTCACCATTACTCTTTTATACCTCCACCTCCATTCCCCTCCTTTCTCCATAAAACCCATACCCATATCTTCCGTAAAAAATTTCTCAAAAACTAAAACCATGCTCCAGTCCCCCCGATAACATACCCTCACACTTTCTAACTATAGCTGCTGAAGCCATTGCCTTACCCATCAGTATACTAATCAACTGTTCTATTCAACAAGGTCATGTACCCCAACTACAGAAAAAGGCCTTGATCAGACCCCTGCATAAAGGGGGTAACAATAATAATATTACTAACTTCCACCCTATCGCCATCCTATCCCCCATTTCTAAACTCCTTGAAAAATGTATCCATCTACAACTTGTTCCCTTCCTTACCGACAATCACTTACTTACTCCAACACAGCATGGATTTAAATGGGGCCACAGTACTACCACTGCTCTTCTTTCCTTCTTAGACATTGTTAACAAAACCTGTGACTCTGGCTGCACAGTGTCCACCCTCCTACTTGACCTCTCTAAGGCCTTCGATACATCTCACAGCCTTCTCCTAGCTAAACTCTCTAAATTAAACCTATCCCTTTCCACCCTCAATTGGTTTGATAGTTATCTCTCAAGCATACATCAAGCAGTCAAATGGAAAACAGCTACCTCCTCCTTCCTTGGTACCCCCACTGGAGTCCCCCAGGGTTCCATACTGGCTTCCCTCCTTCTCAATATATTCACAAATGATTTCCATCGCTCAATCCCTAATGCAGAACTTATCCAATATGCAGACGATTCAACAATCTGTTCTACCACCTCCATCCCCACACTCATAAAGCTCACACAAGAAGCTTTCTCTATCACTGAACAATGGATGTTAGACAATCACCTAGCACTCAATGCCTCAAAAAACAAACTAATATTATTTACCCATACAAAAAGAACCATTATTGACAAAAATTCATTTTCCATCAAAAGCCAAAACAATACATCTCTCGAATTAGTTTCTGAGGCTAAATTACTAGGTGTCCACGTTGATGACCAGCTCACATTCAGCTCTCACCTACAAATAAATATCAAATAAAACCACCAAAAACTTGGCATGCTTTATTGCCACAATCGCTACCTTACTCCTTCTACTAAGTTCATTCTCTCTACCACATATCTCATCCCTTCTCTTCTTTATGGTGCCACACTTCTAACAAACCTACAATCCTCTCTTAAGACAAAACTCTCCTCTTGCTATTACAAAATTGCAAAGTTTGCCACAAGCCAAAAGTCTTCTACCCATCACTGTCTAGCCCTTCATAAATTAAATTGGTTAGAGCTGCCCAGTTATCTCTCTTATATTCAACTCACTCATGCCCACAAACTCATTTTCACCCTCTCTTTCTGTCCCTCCCTATCCTCAACCTTCAAAATGCACCTCCCTGAAAGACTATTAAGATCTAACAATCAAAACCTAATAGAACTGCATAAACCTACCCATCCCTCAGGCAAAAATCTCCTATCCTTCACGCTCGCACGTCAGTGGAACTCCCTACCTCCATCCATCCATACCACCATAAACCTCTCTTCCTTTAAAAATTCACTGCACTCACACATTATTTCTCAGTGGGAATGCGTCTGCTCCCACCCCTCTTAATCCCTTCTCCTCTCTTCATCTCAGTCTTCTCCAATTCCATACATGGTTTTAGCAGGAACCAATCCATGTTGTAAACAACTACTCTAGATTTACAATGCTGACACTTTTTATCTCAGAAATTGTCTCTGTTAAATGAAATATTTTATCTGTAATTAGTATAACCAAAACTTTGATTGTCATTTTTGCTTTAGAAATTGTATGTTTAAATGCAATGTTTTTACTTGTACTTTTGTACTTACTATAACAAAAGCTTTGATTGTAATTTTTGTCTGTAATTATTGTTTGTTTTTGGAGCTTTTCTCCCCAGGACTCCATTGAAAATGGGTAATTCTAGGCCCAGTGGCCTATCCTAGTAAACCAACTGCAAATTAACTAACTAACTAACTAACTAACTAACTAACTAACTAACTAACTAACTAACTAACTAAATAAATAAAACTGACCATCCCCCCTCTTTGTTACATTCTCATACTGGCAGCTGAACGTTAAAAGCCACACATGCATGAAATAACATGCAGTCTATATGTACAGATTATAAGCTATACAACCAGAACATAAAGTAAATATAAAACTGATTTTAAACTGTCATAAAACAAAAAAAAAATACTGTGCTGTTGGTCTGTGCTGAAAACTTCCTGATAAAAAAGGGTTATATGAAAGTGAAGACATTTTCTTGAATGGTAATATAACTAGTTATTAAATGAATCAAAAATTAAACAAGCACTTGATAAACTTGTAATATGACAGATCAGCTATTAGTAAGGCAAATCTGTTTTTCCTCCTCTATAAAAAAGTAGGAACAACTGGATCAAAATATCCATACAGCTGATTTCCATACAGGATAGGACTTGATGGAGTACTGGCAAAATTTAAAATCCCTTAAAGAAAATAATGTATTCTGCTCAGTTATTGTACAGTCATCACTGCAATGCATATAAAAATGCTTATAAAGTGGGTTCAGATTTATCAGTGCAGTGCAGATGCTGTTCTGTTCTTACTGTTCCCCAAAGGACACATGCTGTAAATGCACTTAGTTGACCTCTTGGTTCTGTATGAAGGCAACATCTATATTTACTTCTAATATACTTCAGTCAGTAGCTAAAGCAGATGGCAGCATAAAATTCGGCTGATCTTTACAGAAGCATAAAAAGCAGTGAGCTACCATTTAGTTAGTTCCCACCAGCCCTAGTGCCCTGCTGTTTATAAGCCTTTTCTATGCCAAGGAGGACAGCTCAGAGCAGGTTCCTGCTTTGAAACCAAGTTACAGTCTAAGAACATTTAAGTACTGAAGAAAAATCTTACAATTTTCTCAAGTTCACAACTCTTTAAACTGTTAGATATCCATTTTAGACATGTAGTCCATCAGACTGTGGCACATTGTGTTCATTTATGTTTTGTTTGAGTTTACCTGTAGCCAAGCTTGGTCAGAAGCCTTCCTTTTTAAAGTGAGTGTTTATGGGATCTACTAGACATAGTCAAAACTTTGCAAAACACATTTCCATGAACCCATTTCACCTAACTATGTTTCTAACTATGTTCAACCAAAACACTTAACTGGGAAGATGCTCCCGCATGCAGAGTGGTCCATCCCAATGATACCAACTAAACATAACCTACTGGATTCTAAGGTCATATTGCACTTAGGGAGATCACATTTCTATAAGGTGTGATGTGTTTTGAATAGGGGCATTGGCTGTAAACTCAGATTTTGTTAACTGTGTATTGATAATTCAGCTGTAAACTCAGATTTTGTTAACTGTGTATTGCTAATTCACCTCTGCCAGTCACCGTACTGTCATGTAGTATTCCAATGTCTGGTTTGAAACATTCCATCTTAAAATCAGTGAATCGTTTTCTGGTACTATAGCATGAATAACCTGTTTCCCTTTAGAGCTTCAACCTGCTTCTCATTCTTGTTTATTCCTTGACAAATGAACATCTTCAATGTTTATGTTGCTGAACAGTCCTGCATTTTCACCCTTCCAATTTTAGACACTTTTCATTAATGCATCTTAAGGTAATCAGAAAGCTTGTTCATCCTTGACTATCGCAGTCAATTATACTGTGCAGGATCCAATGGAAATTGTTTCATACAAGTTAGAACAGGAATTCGCAAACACCTCATTGTCCCTTCTAACAAATTAATCTCTTGCTAAAAATAATGAAAACGGGTGTGCTGAATATTACAACATCCATCCACTTAAAAAATGATGAGATATTTTTCAGAGGATTGAGCCAATGAGGCAACTGACTCCTGCAAGCTCTTGATCTCTTTGCCTATTTCTATAACACAGGGGTCCGTCTCCTTTCCAGATCTCTTTTGTTACATCAGCAATCTAGATTACCTTGACCAGTGCTCAGATAAGTACAAATGTTTAATATTCAACGCCCCCACACACAGACAATGTTCTGACTGAGTTTAAGGTGATGCAGGATACCGACTGTAGCCATGGTTGATGATACTTGCACAGAACCCATAAGGCATAGCCAAACTGTAATAAAACACTAACTTCAAGCATATCAGAAATATCATAGTGTGTATATTTAGCCAGCTAAAGGCCTAATTCTACTGTCTGGATATGTTTGTGGGGGGATTGCAATATGTCTTTGCCACAACCACAAAGAGGTCTGTAACATGCTGCATTCTACATAATATGATTATTATGAAGTATACAGTCCAGCTGTCAGTCCCAGGAACCTCTGAATCCACCACAGCATTACCTGGTAGCACAAGCGAAGCCACAGCACTTAGTCTAGGTATACGTACCCTGATGACCACACAGTGATAGTATGACATCGTCCACAACAAATGTGATGCATGCAGTGTTAGTTAAAAGCTATTCTAAACAGTCACAGTGTGTATCAGGCATCTCCACATACACCCCACAGGAGGGACAGTGGATTGGATCAAATTTGATTGCATGTGCTAAGGGACACAATGAAACATGGCTGGCGTCACAATGTAGGTGGGGTGGATACATCACAGGACATAGAAATGGCAGTTTTGTGGCAAAGGCATAATATCCTCCAGTGACAGGGTGGAGGTGCCACTATATAACCATGACCTTAGACCAATTATCTGGACTGATGTAACAGGAATGAAGGCCCTCAAGAAAGATCGGTTGTGCTACTGTAGGAATGGATCATGTGTGGAATCTACTGGTGAGGTGGCATGGACTGTCACATTTTTGATGCGTCTACTGGGTAGGCACAGTGGGGTGGCATCATTCTGTTAAGTAGTAAGTGGTGCATGCAGTGGGGATATACCTCTCATCACATTAGCTCAAAGATCAGGGGAACCCCCCAGAAATGGGGGACTAAGGCCCAACATCAGAAACAGATTTTACATATTCTTCTTATATACTTTAAAGTTGTTAGAATAACAGGTGTTGCTTTTACATGTATTTTCAGAAAGATTTGAGGTCTGAAACTCAAATGCCCATCATGATTTAGTGACTGCAATCCTCTGTTTCATCAGAAAAACATAAATTTTACAAGGGCAAAGGAACAGACCAAAGGTATCAGGCAAAATCAGAGATATTCTACGGTCAAGGTTGATGTGGGTGACAGTGTGCACATCACTCCCTACTCAGGCAGCCACTGTGGGAATGCCATCCACATAGAGGAGAGGTTAGGAAGTATGAAGCAGCCATCATAAGAGACAAGTTATCCACTCCACTCCTTAAATCTGACTCTTGCCTCCAGGAGAATGAATGGGTTGACCAGGTATCAAACCAGGAACAAATGTGCTGGAGGTCTTTTGCCCAGTTTAGGGAGACCTGATTCTCACCCTTGTGGGAATGAATGAACCAGTTAGGTGTAGGTAGGGGAGTCATTGGGCAGGTCCCATAGGGGGGGCAACAATAAAGAAAGAGCATATACATATGGATGTAAATTTTGAGATTCAGTTTTAGGGGTAATATGATGACTAACTGATTACATCTGATTTAAGGATTATCTTTGTTAAGCTGAAAATTAAGGCCCTAATATTGCAACCCTGAGAATAACAGAGTTCTGGAAAACTGTGAGCCATTAATATTTGGATGATGTGTGTATTTGCAAAGTATGTGACAGAGAGCCAACTTTGGAGGAGGACACTGTAACCTATGTGGCAGCATCAGATATAATACTCCAATGAACACTAAACATTATTGGAATTGCGAATGGTTACCACATGTGAATTTGAGAATACACCGATAATTACATTTCATCCTGACCTGGTCATTCAAGTCATGTGGGAGCAAAGTATGGCTCAGGCATTCGCTGCAAGATTGTATATGTCAGTCGGTAGGATTTTATGAAATGAAGTAAAGAAGGATGAGATGTGACAAAACTGACCTGAAATTGTAATGCACTTCATATAATACAATGTCTATGGAGACAGAAAGAGAGAAGAGAACTTCAACCCCTGAGCAAGAACAAGCAACAGCCCTTGTACTCAAGGGCTGTCCCAGAAATGAGTCCATTTGTATCTGAAATCAAGCACTACAGTTTGATTGTGTTCTAAGGCTTTCCCGCTATAAAGAATGAGCACTTTGTTTGCAGGCTTGAAAAGTAGGTTATTAAAGTTAGTTACCCACCAAACAGGTATTGGAGCCTCATCCTGGACCCACCAATCAGGTACTGTAGCCTCACTGTAGATAGTTGCTAATTTATTAAACATGCTGCGACTAGTGACACACAACAACAATAACATTTGCATACAATGAATTCTGCAGCCCCTGCTCTTTTGCCTCACTTAAACAAAAATAAATAATTAAATAAAATAAATTAACAAACAAATTAATAAATACAGAAAATAGCAAGCCTGTGTATGGACTGAAAGTGATCATGACACAGAAGGGATTGTGGGCGGGGTCAGACAGTAATAAAATACCCATGTGTGAGTCCTAATTTTGCATATTTGGTCAAACTTCACATCAGTTGTAAGTGGACACTGAATGGGGGGGCTCATCTTTCTCCTCAGATCTGGCTACAGCAGGGGTAATCATGGTAAGAAGAGGTACAGTGAGGATAGGCAGGTAAAGGGAACACTGGACACTTTACTATCCCTAAAAATTAATTTTAACTTAATTGAATTACATTTCAAACATTTTGCTTTTCATTTTAAACACCGTTCATTGAAGTTGACTTCATGTAAATTAATTGACACCCACCAGAGGTAAAACTGTGCTTCTTCAGACCCTGTTTCCTGTGTCTTAGGAAACATTTCACTTGCAGTCTGATGACTGATTAATGCACAAATTTGCTGATTAGTCTTTTGCCAGCTTTTTTTATTTATTTATTTTAATTTGTTTACCAGGATAGTCTGGCTAAGCAAACTATATTTTCAGCAGAGGTCCAGGATGAAAAGTTTCATATTAAATTGAGACAGTATAAAAAAGAAAAATAACCACAACTGTTAATTAAAAATTCCTGAAATAGTAAAAGCAGGCACTGTCTGGCAGTGGGAGAACTGTAGCCTCACACCTACATGTGTACATTAAATACATTATTTATTCTGTGGTGTGGCATCCTCAGAACTGGTATAACTAGAAAGAGGAATTAGAGAGTATGACCCACTGTTAACATATACATATTTTTGGGTATTTGTCTGTTAGTGGGATTTTGACTTCATCCTGGGACTTTAGAATGCTGTCACTTTTAAACAACTGTGGTTTGCAGGATACACATCAACATGCTCACTTCCTTGTTTGGTGGGCTACAGCACACACCGTAACTATGGCAACTCAAGTTTCATAAGGGTTTAACATGCTCACTTCCCTGTTTGGAGGGCTACAAAACAAACCATAACTATGGCAACTCAGGTTTCAAAAGGGTTTAACATGCTCACTTCCTGGTGTGGAGGGCTACAGCACACACCGTAACTATGGCAACTCAGGATTCACAAGGGATTTTCAGACATTAGGAGTGTTTTTTGGGCTCCCATGTCCAGCTAAAGTGCATAATGGAAAGGGCAGTAAGTGAAGTATAAAAAAGTCCTTTGTAGCTGTCAGAATGGTGTCAGAACAGGCTGCACTCTCTCCTTTCTCGTCTCTGCCTACTTTCATGATATATACACATGGGATTTTCTGCTTACAAAGCCTCTATTCTGTGAGAAGAGGGAAGTCAGAGAGTTGCTAGGAATGTCAAAGTGGAAGATCAAGAAAGTGCTCTAGAACATGGCTAATGGAAAAACAGTCAGTAGGAACAATAAAAAAAAAGACATATACAGATATAGATCTATCTATCCATCTATCTGTCTATCTATAGATTAGTGCATTTACCAATTATGAATCATTTGGTTTTGAAGACAACTTCCATCATGGACAACTTGTTCATTGGTTCATAGGTGTATACTAGGCTAACAACCACTGAGTCCCTTAAAAGCTTAGCCATGCAACCCAAATGTGACCCACAAATTTGATTTATAGGTGATTTATTTACTGCCTCTGCCCATCAGAAACATAGGGGCCAGATCAAGGGTGAATTTCTGATTACCCATCCATTGGTCCAAGTTGTGCTTAAATAAGAATAGAGTGGAACTCTGCTTCACATGGATGGGGAGCTTGTTCTAGAGAATGTTAATTGTTTGAGAAATATATCTGTCTCTCCAACATGTCCTATTTGTGCTGAAAAGCAAAATGTAGGTCTTTTAGTCCAGTTTGTGACTTTGCGTTACTGGCTGTTTAGTGCATACCCTCTGCACTTGATTTTACCTTTTTAATTAAAGGTGAAAAATAATTCAGCAAATTTCATCAGCGAGTTAATGCGGTAAAAGATAAAGGCAAACATGTCTCGTGCATGATGAAAACTTAAAACAGCCCATGGTCAAGTCTTGTTTTGTAGTTGTGAATTAAGGGGATGTTAGTTTTTATCACCTACGTCTTCTACTGGTTCAGTGCACTTTAATCCATGCTTGTGAGAAGGTCGATACAAAAGCTAGCAGATATTTATTAATAAAATAATTCAGACTATAAAGATTTACTTCACTAAGCATCATTAAAATATACCAGCATATTGCTTACTAAAAATTAAAGAAGCCACAGCAGGTAAAGCTTTATATTCCACTACAAGATAAACTTTTATTCTTATGAGTGTATCTAACATGAAAAGAGGCATGTTTTGAGAATATTTTTGCCAGTTACATTTTTAAACTATGAAAAAAGGAAAAGTATTTCCTTTATTGACAAGGTCACTTTTCTTTATATACACTCAGATTCTTTGGTCACAGCGTTGAGGCTCAAAGAGTCATTTGAAAAGCATGTCAGAAGCCCTTTTATTGTTCATAGGTTCATAGGTAGGTACTAGGGTATTTGCACGAGGGCATTTATAAGCCTAGCCAGAGTGTGTCGGCTTTCGCCACCCCATTGATTAATTAACTGATCCTCTGTCAAGCAGAGCCAATGAAGTGATCCCAGGGGTGTATTTTCTGTTACCCATCCACTCGTCAAGGTTTCTCTTGAAGAGTGTTAGTGAGGGGCTCTGCCTGAGGTAATTTGGAATTTTGTTCCAAAGCATGGGGAGTCTCTGTGACAGGAATCTATCCCTCCAGCATGTACTATTTATTGTTGTGGTGAGGTTTAACTCACTAGAGCAAGTGGCTCGCAGTGACTTGGATTTCTTTAGGTGGAGCATGCCCATTAATTCTGAGTTGGACATGGTTTTGTAAGTGAGGCAGAGATCACCTCCGAGTAAGCTATATGCCACTGAGTACAACCAGAGTTTTTTCAGTCGGGCTGCATAGGACATATGTTTAAGGCCAGTAATCCTCTTGGTGAGGTACTTTTGTGGTCTTTCCAGCTGTTGGAAGTGTCTTGTGAGGTACATCCCAAATGGGACATTGTACTCTATGATGGGTCTAATGAATGACGAGTAGAGGGACACTATAACTTCTTTATTTCTAGATGTGAACCCTTTAGTAATTACAAGGGCCACATAGAATGATTTCTTAACTTCTTTGGCAATGTGATTGTCAAAGGAGAGATTACTATCTATCTGGGTCCCCAGATCTCTTAGTACCTCTTCTGTATTATGGGGGCTGCCACCTATGTGGTAATTCGTGGGTGTTTTGTTTTTCCCAAACGGGATGACTATGCATTTTTTGGCATTTAGCTTGAGGCCATGACTTTGACACCAGGTGTCCGTCTCAGTAAGGCCCTTTTGGAGGATGTCCGTGTCAGCCGGAGAGTCAATTATGGCTCCCAGTTTGCAGTCATCGGTGAATTTGGTTAGCCATAGTCTGCCTGTGTTTGCCTGTACTTCTGAGAAGTTTATGCTGAACAGTAGGGGTCCCAGGACCGAGCCTTGCTGGACACCACTTGTGACTGGTTTAGAGTCAGACCTGGAGCCCGCTATTCTTACCGTGTGAGTTTTGTCTGTAAGCCAGCTGGCAACCCATCTCATGACATAGGGGTTTATGTTCAGGCTGGTGAGTTTTTCTGTAATACCCGGGTGGAAAATGGTGTTGAAAGACTTGGCGAGGTCAAGGTAGGCTGTGTGAACCACCTTTCCCTCATCTATGGCCTTGGTGACTGTCTCAAAGAAGTCAACTAGGTTTAGTACAGATGATCTCCCCCCTTAACAAAGCCGAACTGGGTTGGATCAGGTGTTTGGAGGTTCCCAATGTCTTTGTTAATGAGTTCCATGATGATGTGCTCCATAGCCTTGCAGACCAGGCTAGTCAGGCTTATGGGGCAATAGTTACCAGGGTCAGTTGTGGCCCCTCCTTTGTGGAGAGGAATAACCGTTGCTGTGCACCATTCTATGGGCACATAGCCTGTGGAGAGGCTGAGGTTGAACAGCATGTTTAGGTGGGGGGTTAGTTTGTTCTGTAGTTTGTGCAAAACGCAGCCTGGGACACCATCTGGTCCCATTGATACTGTGTTTTTGGCTTTTAAAAGGGCTGTTTTCACCTGTGCATCTGTGATTTTTGGGACACTATACTTTTCCGGTATTGTTGTGGGCCCTTTTGGAGGTGAGAGGGGGGGTGAAGTTTGCACTGAATCTATCTGCCAGGATGTTGGTAATATCAGTAGGTTCAGTATATTTTGTGCTATTTTGCACTAGTTCAGTGCATATCTATGAGTTGCCACTTAGATTCTTAATAGCTAAAGAAGGCTTTGTGGTTATCTTTTGAATCCTTGGCTATTTTTCTTTCAAAGTTAGCCTTGGATGATATCAAGAGGGACCTTAGTTTGTTACTGATACTGATCAGGGATGTCTTTCCTTCTTGGGATTTGCTTTTTTCTGAACTAGTTTCCTCCTTCTATTGTATAGCCTGTTTATTGCAGGGGTCCACCAAACTGGTTTCCTTCTCTTTGAGGAGTGAGTCTTGGTTTTCCTAGGGATGGCACGATCCATGCATCCTTGTAGGTGCTCATAGAGTGCATTTGTAAAGGTTTCTGCACCTTGGGCAGCATTATACTTTAGCGTGGGGGCTGTGAAACCTACCACCTCTGTCTTAAGTAAGGTGAAGTTTGCTTTAGAAAAGTTTTTTACTGTGGTTTCCTTAGTTGGGGGTGGTGGTTAGGTGTGGACATCCAGAGTGATTAGTTTATGATCTGATCTAACCAGTGACGGGTTGACCTCCAGTGTGGAACACCTGTCGCCCATGTTGGTGATGACCAGGTCCAATATGTTTTCACCTCTGGTAGAGGAGTTTACCAGCTGATCCAGGACATTTGAGTTGATGAATTTCAGGAAGCGCTGGGCCTGGGAATTTGTACTCGAGTAGTTTTCCCAGTGAATGGTAGGGTAACTGAAATCACCCAATATCAGGGTGTTTTGTAGGACCTTCATGTTTTCCAGTGTCTCCAGAAAGGTGGAGTGGTGGTACTGGGTCATGGAAGGTGATCTGTAGCAGTCCACAATTTGCATTGCAGATTTGCCCAATGTTAGTTGCACATGGATGATCTCAAAGGTATCATGCTGTGCCACTAACCTGGAGGTGTAGGTATCCTTGATGAATATGGATACACCCCCTCCTTTTGTGTTTTGGTCAGTGTTCTGTGGCCAAAATGTGTGGTATGAGTTGTAGCCCGGTAGTGCTGGGGTGCTCTCTGGAGCCTTGAACCAGGTTTCAGTTACTGCACACATGTCAATGTTCTCCATACTGAGGAGTGCTTTGAGCGCGTGCATTTTGAGATTTAAACTCCTGGCATTTAGTAGCATAACCCTCAGTTTTTTGTTAATTATGCTGTTTATGGAGGTAGGTTTGACATTTGAGCCTTGCCTAAAAAAGACACTATGGGAGCAGCAAAGAGCCTTGGCCAGTATTCGAAAGCCTAGGGGTGACAGGTGCAAGCCATCTCTTGTGATGCAACGTGGCTTGTCGAGCATGTTGCCCCAGGCTGACAGACACTGGATCCCCTTTGAATGACACCAGAAGCTTAGCCAATTGTTGAAATTGATAATTTTTTCTTTATACTGAGGTATCATTCTTGGTAAGGGTAGGATGCTACTCAGGGTCAGGGTCATACCAGCCTGGGCTACATGATCAGAAAGCTCTTCCATGTCTCTTTTCATGTAGTCCAGGGAGGTGTATCTCAGGTCATTCACACCAACATGAACAATGACAGAGTCATATATGTACTTGTTCTGGAGTGACCTGAGTGCTTGTGTTATGTGGTGGACTCTGGCTCCCGACAGGCATCTAACTGTAACCTTCTGCTTGTCCAGCCTAGTGAGTGGGATGTCAGTGTGCCTGACTATAGAGTCACCCATTACTAGTGTGTTAGGTATGTTATTTCGCCTTAATGGCTGTGATTGTGCGGCACACTGACTTTGTGTTTTATGTGTTGTCTGGTTTGTGATGGGAAGTGCAGGTTGTTTGGGTGTCTGCTTTGGAGGTCTCTGATGCTTTTGCAGGTTTTTATTTAGAGCCTCCGAGTATGATTTTGTGTATTTATGTGTATTTTTTGCCAGTGCTGTTTTAGCAGGTCTGTGTGCGGCTGAAGTTGTGGTGCAAGTGTTAACCTTCTCCTCTTGATTGTCTGTTCCAGTCTTGGGTGGAAACAGCTTAGCTTACAGTTTGACTGTATAACTGCATCTCTCGCATATGTTAGTGTTTTGTGGTAGAAGGAGAGGGTTGTCTGTGTAGCTGAGGCAGTTGTAACATTGCCTCAGGATACCCAGATTCACCAGCTGGACTGGAGAGTGCACCTGAATTTGCCCTTTGGTCATGTCTGAATAGTAGGGTGAGCTGCTTAGTCGCTTGGTTGGTGAGAGGTGAATAAAGAGCCTTGCCCTGCTGGGCAATCAGTGTCAGGGTATATTAGTGCTTGCTATTAGGTCTGAGCAAGTGCTGGGCTGTAAGATGCTTTTTGAGTGCTTAGGTTTAGAGTTAGACTAGCTTCAAGGGAAAAAAACTGAAGAGGAGACATAGTGGAGCCAGGAATGATTTAACCGTAGCTAACCGGCACTGCCCGGTGCACAAATCCATGCAAACACGGTTTCTATTGTAGGGAAATGAAAGAGATAGAAATTAGCCCAAAATGGCCAATAAACTACTAACTTCTGGGCTGGAACCACTCCTCCAGGGACAGATAGGTTGCTCAAAGCTCCCCTCTCTCACAGGTGAACAGAGAAACTTCCTTCTATCCAAGTAAGGTATGGGCAACTCAGAAACTAGTATCACAGCCCTGAATTCAGTATTAGCCTGAAAACTGGACTATACTAGCTTAGAAAGGCAGGAAACAAGGAATTTTTTTTGTTTTGTTTTTTGGTTTTTTTTTGAAAAGATAAGGCAAAAACAGTAAAGAAAATACACTTAAAACAGCTTTAAATTACTACAAACAACCAGAAAAGGCTATTGCACTTTAGGGTGTAGCCTACAACAGTTAAACAAATTATTTAAACAAAAAAACAACTTTTTAAAAGTGCAGGCAGTCAAATAAGTACAATATGTGAAAAAAACAAGCTTTTCATAGGTTCATAGGTTCATACTAGGCTATCTGCCCTAGGGCATTTATAAGCCTAGCCAGAGTGTGTCTGGCTTTCGCCACCCATTTTAAATTAATTTTGTTAGGCCTTTTTTTGAGGTTAGTATACTACGCCTCTGTCTAACAGTGACACAGAAGTGATAGCCGGGGTAAACCTACGAACTCCCATCCACTCATCAAGATTCCTCTTGAAGAGAGTCAATGTGGGACTCTGCCTAACCTGGACTGGGATTTTATTCCAGAGTGAAGGGAGCCTCTGGGTTATGAATCTGTCCCTCCAGCATGTCCTATTTATTTCAGTGCTGAGGTTCAAGTCTCTCGAGCGCGTAGCTCGATGGGATTTGGATTTTCTGAGGTGCAGCATGTCCATTAATTCCGGGTTGGACATGGCTTTATACGTCAGGCACAGATCGCCTCTGAGCAGGCGGTATGCCACTGAGTAGAGCTGGAGTTTCTTTAACCGGGCAGCATATGGCATCTGTTTGAGCCCTTTGATCCTCTTGGTGAGGTACTTTTGGGGTCTTTCCAGTTGCTGCAGGTGTCTGGTAAGGTACATCCCAAAGGGCATTGTACTCAATTATGGGCCTCATGAGGGATGAGTAAAGAGGCACGATGACCTCCCCTGATCTAGATGTGAATCCCTTCATGATTAGGCGGGCTATATAAAATGTTTTTCTAACCACTTTGGCCACGTGGTTGTCAAATGAGAGATTGCTATCAACTTGGGTCCCCAGGTCCCTAATGACTTCTTCTGTACTTAATGGATTACCACCTATGTGGTAATTTGTGGGCACTTTGTTTTGCCAAAGGGATGACTATACACTTTTGGCGTTTAGCTTGAGGCCATGGCTCTGGCACCAGTTGTCTGTTTCTATGAGGCCCTTTTGGAGGATGCTTGTGTCAGCTGGAGAGTTGATTATGGCGCCCAGTTTGCAGTCATCTGTGAACTTGGTCAGCCACAGTCCTTCCGTGTTGGCCTGTACTGCCGAGAAATATATACCGAACAAGAGAGGTCCCAGGACTGAGCCTTGTGGGATGCCACTTGTAACTGGTTTGGAGTCTGACATGGCTCTAGCAATTCTAACCATGTGGGTTCTGTCCTTGAGCCAGTTTGCAACCCATCTAGTGACATAGGGGTTTATATTTAAGCTGGTGAGCTTATCTATAATGCCCGAGTGGGGTATTGTATCGAAGGCTTTTGCGAGATCCAGGTAGGCTGTGTGGACCACCTTCCCCTCGTCAATGGCCTTGGTGACCTGTCTGCCTGGGATGACATGCTTGACAAGCCATGCTGCTTCGCAAGGGACGGCTTGCACCTGTCACCCCTGGGATTCCGGATATTGGCTAAGGCTCTTGCCACCCCCATAGTGCCTTTTTTAGGCAAGGCTCAAATTCTAAACCTACCACCCTAGAAAACAAAAATGGGAAGAAACTGAGGGTAATGCTGCTCAATGCCAGAAGTCTAAATCTAAAAATGCACGCACTCGAGGCCCTTCTCAGTATGGAGAACATCGATGTCTGTGCTGTAACTGAAACCTGGTTCAAGGCTCCTGAGAGCACCCCGGCACTATTAGGTTTTACCTCATATCATGCGTTCCGCCCCAAAACCCGGACCACACCACAAAAGGAGGGGTGTATCCATATTCATAAAGGATACCCACACCTCCAGGTTGGTGGCAATGCACAAGCTCGAAACCATCCAGGTGCAACTAACCATAGGCAAAACTGCTCTACAAATTGTAGCATGCTACAGGCCACCCTCTCAAACTCAGGAACCCCACACAGCCTTCCTGAAGACACTGGAGGGTATAAATGTATCTCCAAACACCATCATATTGGGTGACTTCAACTACCCGAATATAGACTGGGAACATTACTCAAGCCCTAACTTTCTAGCCCAACGGTTCCTGGAGTTCATAAATTCAAATGCCATGGAACAGCTAGTCACTGTTCCCACAAGAGGAGAAAATATACTAGATCTCATTGTCACAAACATGGGGACAAAATGCTCCACACTGGAAGTATATCCCTCATTGGTGAGATCTGATCATAAACTAATCTCACTGGAAATCCACATTCCGCCCCCACCCCAAACAAAAAAGACCATAGTGAAGAACTTCTCTAAAGCAAACTTCACACTACTCAAGACTGGTGTGGTATCCTTCAAGGCCCCTGAGCCAGAGGAAACCACAACCCAAGCTGCGGAAGCCCTTACAAATGCCTTCTATGAACACCTCCAGGACTGCATGGATCAGGCAATCCCAAATAAAACCAAGACTCTTTCCACAAAGGGCAAACGTCCAGTCTGGTGGACCCCAGCCATTAACAAACTTTACAATAAGAGGAGAAAGCTATTACATGATAGAACAAAATCCATAAAAGGAAGTCACCCCTGATCATTATTAGTAAAAAATACGAGCACTCATAAAATCAACTAAGGCCAATTTTGAGAGAAAAATTGCCATGGAGTCAAAGGACAATCATAAGGCCTTTTTCAACTATGTTAGGAACCTGGGTGGAAACTCCCAGATATGCTCAGAATTAGTCCAAAATGATACAAAAATCACTGAACCCACAGACATTGCCAACATACTGGCAGACAGGTTCAGTGCAAACTTCACCCCTCTCCCCTAAAGGAGGGATAACTATCCCAGCCGAGTGTAGCCTCCCGGACATCTCAAATGCGCAGGTGAAAGCTGCTCTCTCTAAAGCTAAAAACACAGCATCAATGGGACTGGATGGTGTCCCCGGCTGTGTGCTACACGAGCTAAATGAGGAATTAAACCCACACATAAGGCAGCTGTTTAATCTCAGCCTTACCACAGGATACGTGCCCAAGGAGTGGCGTACGGCAACTGTGGTCCCACTCCACAAAGGTGGCGCCTCTACGGACCCTGGTAATTACCGCCCCATAAGCTTAACAAGTCTAGTCTGCAAAGCTATGGAGAGGATCATAATGGAGCTCATAAACAAAGATATAGGGGACTTGCAGACATTGGACCCGACCCAGTTTGGCTTTGTCAAAGGAAGATCATGCCTTTTGAACTTGGTCGACTTCTTCGAAACAGTCACCAAGGCCATCGATGAGGGAAAGGCAGTCCATACAGCCTACCTTGACCTTGCAAAGGCTTTCGACACAATACCCCACTCGGGTATTGTAGAAAAACTTACCAGCTTAAATGTAAACCCATATGTCACAAGATGGGTTGCAAACTGGCTTAAGGACAGAACCCACAGGGTTAGAGTTGCTGGCGCTGTGTCAGACTCCAAGCCGGTCACAAGTGGTGTCCCACAGGGCTCAGTCCTTGGCCCCCTATTGTTTGGCATCTACTTCTCAGAAGTACAGGCCAACATGGGAGGACTTTGGCTGACAAAGTTTGCAGACGACTGCAAACTGGGCGCCATAGTGGAAAGTGCATCGGACACGGATATCCTTTAGAAGGGACTCACGGAAACAGATAGCTGGTGCCAGAGCCATGGCCTGAAGTTAAACGCCAAAAAATGTATAGTCATACCCTTCGGGAAAAACAAGGTAACCCCAAGCTACCATATAGGTGGCAATCCACTAAGCACAGAAGAGGTTATCAGGGACCTGGGGACCCAGGTTGACAGTGGCCTTTCTTTGACACTCACATTGCTAAAGTGGTTAGAAAGACCTTCTACATTGCCCACCTGATCATGAAGGATTCACATCCAGATCTAGTGAGGTCATTGTTCCCTGTACTCTTCACTTATCAGACCAATGATCGAGTACAATGCCCCATTCGGGATGTATCTCACCCGACATCTGCAGCAATTGGAGAGACCCCAAAAGTTCCTCACCAAAAGGATAAAGGGACTCCAAAATCTGTCATATGCTGCCAGATTGAAGAAACTCCAGCTCTATTCAGTCGCATACCGTCTGCTCAGAGGTGACATGTGCCTGACATACAAGGCCATGTCCAACCCGAATTAATGGACATGCTCCACCTCAAAAATCCAAATCCACCAAAACCACTAGAGCAAGCGACTTAAACCTTAGCACGGCTATAAATAGGACGTGCTGGAGGGATAGATTTATCACTCAGAGACTCCCTATGCTGTGGAATAAAATCCCGGTCCATGTGAGGCAGAGCACCTCGCTGACTCTGTTCAAGAGAAATCTAGACCTGTGGATGGGAGATCGTAGGTTTACCCTGGGAATCATATCTGTGTCACTGCTGGACAGAGGCACAACAAACTAATGGGCACAGTATTTTTTCATATAAGGGGTGGCGTAAGCCACAAAAATTTGGGCTAGGCTTATAAATGCCTTAGGGCAGATAGCCTAGTATAAACATATGAACCTATGAACCTATGACTGTTTCAAAGAAATCGACCAGGCTTAAGAGGCAGGATCTGCCCTTAACAAAGCCAAACTGGTTAGGATCCAGTGTCTGTAGGTCCCCAATATCTTTATTTATGAGGTCCATGATGATCCTTTCCATAGCTTTGCAGACCAAGCTAGTCAGGCTTATGGGGCGATAGTTTCCAGGATCCGTTGAGGCACCACCTTTGTGGAGAGGGACCACTGTTGCTGTACGCCACTCTTTGGGTACATATCCTGTAGTAAGGCTAAGATTGAACAGTAGTTTTATGTTTGGGTTTAGCTCTTCTTGGAGTTCATGTAGGGCGCAGCCGGGACACCGTCTGGTCCCATTGATGCTGAGTTTTTGCTTTGGAGAGGCGGCTCTTACCTGAGCATCTGAGATGTCAGGGGCAGCACTCTGTTGGGATAGATATTTGCCCTTTTGGTGGGGGAGTTTGCACTGAACCTGTCAGCTAGGATGTTGGCAATGTCTGTGGGCTCGGTGTATTTTTGTCATTTTGGACTAATTCTGAGCATATCTGGGAATTCCCACCCAGGTTCCTAACATAACTAAAGAAAGCCTTGTGATTATCCTTAGTGTCCTGTGCAATTTTTCTCTCGAAGCTGGCCTTAGACGATTTTATGAGTGCCCGTGGTTTTTTGCTAATACTGATCAGAGATGCCTTCCCTTTTTGGGATTTTGCTCTATCATGTAGTAGCTTCCTCCTTCTATTGTATAGTTTGTTTATGGCTGGGGTCCACCAGACAGGACGTTTGCCTTTGGAGGATTGGGTCTTGGTTTTATTTGGGATTGCATGATCCATGCATTCCTGAAGGTGTTCATAGAATGCGTTTATAAAGGATTCTGCGGTCTAGGCCATATTTTCCACAGGCCCGGGGGCTTTGAAGGATTTTGCCTCGGTTTTGAGGCATGTGAAATTTGCTTTAGAGAAGTTTTTCACTGTGGTTTTCTGGGCAGGGGGTGGGGTCGGGATGTGAATATCCAGTGAGATTAGTTTATGGTCTGATCTTACCAGTGAGGGATACACTTCTGGTCTGGAGCATAGTGTCCCCATGTTGGTGATGATCAGGTCCAGTATGTTTTCCCCTCTTGTGGGAGTGGTAACAAGTTGTTCCATAGAATTTGAGTTTATAAATTCTAGGAACCTTTGGGCTAGGGTGTTGGAGCTAGAGTAATGCTCCCAGTCTATGTTTGGGTAGTTGAAGTCGCCCAATATAATGGTGTTTGGAGAGACCTTCATATTTTCCAGTATTCTGAGGGAAGGCCGAGTGGGGTTCCTGTGTTTGGCAGGGTGGTCTGTAGCAGGCTATACACTGGAAGGCAGTTTTACCCACAGTTAGTTGCACATGGATAGTCTCTGATGCTTCGTGCTGTGCCACCAACCTGGAGGTGTGGGTATCTTTGTGAATATTGATACTCCCCCTCCTTTTGTGGTTCGGTCCAAGTTTTGGGGCCGAAAAGCATGGTATGAGGTATAACCTGGTAGTGCTGGGGTGCTCTCGGGAGCCTTGAACCAGGTTTCTGTTACTGCACAGATATCGATGTTCTCCATGCTAAGGAGAGTTTCGAGTGCATGCATCTTGAGGTTTAGACTTCTGGCGTTGAGTAGCATTACTATTAGTTTCTTATCCCTTGTGATACCTATGGAGGTGGGTTTGTCTTTTGAGCCTTGCCTAAAAAAGGCACTATGGGAGTAGCAAGAGTGTTTGCCAATATCCAACTCACAATAAATGCAAAATATTTTAATTCACAATAAATGCTGGAAAATCTGCGTTTAGGCGGAAAACAGTTAAGTACAGCAAGAAAGTACAGAAAACTGATACTTAATCACTCCAAAGTCTCTCTTCTAACCTAGAAGACTTGTATCAGTTTAAGGCTTTCTAGTGCTACCCAGTAGGTTAGTTACAGGAAAGATGGGAAACAAGCGCAGATGTGGTGTTTTAAACCAGAAAGTTGAAAGAGACAGACAAACTGTCCAAATGGTCTATAAATTACAATTTCTGGGCCACAAACCTCTCCTCTCATAGTAGACATGCTACCTAGTGCTTACCACTCCCACTGATAAGCTAGAAGGCTTCCCTCCAACACAGAAAGGCTTGGGGAGCTCAGAAGCTTACCAACAGTCCTGGATACAGCAACTCTGTATCTGGACTAGGCTAGTTACAAGAAAGGTGGGAAACAAGTGCAAATGCGGCTTTTAAACCACAATGTTGAAAGAGATGAAAAAAACTGCCCAAATGGCCAATAGCTACGATTTCTTGGCCAGGAACTACTCCTCTTCTGATAGATAGGCTACCTAATGCTTACCACTCCCACTGATAAGCTAGAAGGCTTCCCTCCAACACAGAAAGGCTTGGGGAGCTCAGAAGCTTACAAAGAGTCCTGGATACAGCATATCTGTACCTGGACTAGACTAGTTACAGGAAAGGCAGGGAACAAGTATAAACATAGGCTTTTAAGCCAGCAAGTTGAAAGAGATGGAAAACTGCCCAAACGGCCAAATAAACTACAATTTCTGGGCCAAAACTCACTCTTCCCATGGAGGATAGGCTACCTAGTGCTTACCACTCCCACTGATAAGCTAGAAGGCTTCCCTCCAGCACAGAAAGGCTTGGGGGGGGGCTCAGAAGCTTACTAACAATTCTGGATACAGCAACTCTGTAACTGGACTAGACTAGTTATAGGAAAGGCGGGAAACAGGCACAAGTGCAGCTTTCAAACCAGAAAGTTGAAAGAGATGGACAAAAACTGCTCAAACAGCCAATAGCTGCAATTTCTGGGCCTGGGACCACTCCTCTTGTGGTAGACAGGCTACCTGATGCTTTCCACTCCCACTGATAAGCTAGAAGGCTTCCCTCCAACACGGAAAGGCTTGGGGGGCTCAGAAGCTTACAAAGAGTCCTGGACACAGCAAATCTGTACCTGGACTAGACTAGTCACAGGAAAGTCAGGAAACAAGCGCAGACACAGGCTTTTAAATCAGAAGGTTGAAAGAGATGGAAAAGCTTCCCAAACGGCCAATAAACTATAATTTCTGGGCCAGAAACCACTTCTCCTGTGGTAGATAGTTTACCTAGTGCTTACCACTCACACTGATAAGCTAGAAGGCTTCTCTCCAACACAGATGGGCTTAGGGGGCTCAGAAGCTTACCAACAGTCTTGGCTACAGCAAATCTGTACCTGGACTACACTAGTTATAGGAAAGCTGGGGACCAAACACAAAACGGGGTTTTAACCAGAAAGTAGAAGGAGATATCCTAGGATCATATCATAGGATTTTTTTAAGCTGTTCCTAACATGAATATGGACACTCACTCACTATATAAAAAACCACCAAGCAGCAATAGAAACACACCAGACTACAAAGCCAGTGAAAAAAATGCCACTAATCTTATAATAAATAATTTATTCACACCGAATAATACTCTGGCGCCTCGGCACAGCCTTCCTAGAGTTACAAAAATATTCAACACAATACATCCATATATATATATATATATATATATATATATTTTTTTTTTTTTCAATTAAGTACAATTAATTAAACAATGATCTAATCAATTAACCATCAGATAAAAAACAATAATATATACATTTTAAAGAAACACCCTCCAGATTTAAGAATGCTTCTGGTAGACCCAAGAGACGCTAAAATGTCTCCTTTGCTTCTATAGATGGAACCAATACTTCTGCAGGCTCCGATAATGAAAATGCAGATTATCCACCTTTGCCTGCTCCCCAACAACCTAATTATATAAATAATGCATTTCGGGGCCAAGGGAATCAACAGGGAAGACAACCGAATGGCTACAATCAACAAAACAGCTACAAATTACACTATGAAGGTAAGACAGACTCTCAATAATTTAAACAGCAAAATAAAAGGACTAAATATTAATTTCAAATATATTAGCACTGTAGTTAACAACAGAAAAATATGTGACTTGAATAAGTGTATTGTGAATTTATCTGGAGTTGATTAAGTAAGACTGAAATATTTGTTTTACAATATGGTCTCAAGTTTATACCAACAGTTTTACCTAGAGCACATTTTATTAAAGTAGAAGTGTTCAAGTTGATAAGAAAATGATATCGGGTTAATTATTACGGATCTAATAGTGGAGGTATGTTAGTTAATGAAGAAAGTGTATCTGTAAGTGAAGATGAATTGTTAGATTTCTTTTCTTGTGATTCTTCTTTTAAGACAGTTGAAAATGCTAATGCATATTGTACTTTAAATACTGAGATGTTTACCTATACTAGCACTTTTATACCTTCTTTTAATAATCAGGTGATTTTGCAATTTTCTAAGATGCTTTATTTTACACTAGAAAAAATTCTGAAGGATTTTTCTTCTGAGAAGAAAAATATTTTGTATAGTATGAGTAAGAATGAATGGCAATCTTTATTAAATGTATGTAAAATATCAGATATAGTTATAAAACTCTCATATAAAGATAGAAAAATTGTTGTGATGCATTGGAAACAATATCTGAAAATGTGTATGGACCATTTATCGGACCATCTATTTATCTATCTATCATTTATCTGATAGCCAAGTATATAGGGCAGTAAATATTGATGTTTTTTATCAAGCTATAATGAACTTTAAAGAACTAGTAGCCAAAGGTTTAAGATTGGGATATTTTACAAAACAAGATGTCCAATATAAATTCAATACAGAAGGAAGTTCAGTGGCCAAGTTTTATTGTCTACCAAAGACACATAAAAATGTTAGCCCCCCTTCCCCAGGTAGACCTACAGTGGCAGCACATAATTATTTTCTCCATAATATGGGAATTTTTTTACATTCCTACCTTTTGAATTATGTAGTTAAGTTAAACTCTTCCATTAAAGATACCTTCCATTTTTTGGAAAGATAAATAATGTTAAATGTGATGAAGAATACTATTGGAAAGTTATAGATGTAAAATGTCTCTATACAAATATCACCCACGAGTTAGGTATGGAAGCTATTAGGTTTTTCTTGGGTGACAGCCCTGTGAGTAATTATGTGATGGAATTATTATATTTTTGTTTGACGAATATTTTTTTTTGATAAACTCATTTACCTCAAGTACAGGGTACTGCCATGGGTGCATCTTTTGCACCCATGTATGCTAACCTGTTTATGGGTCTTTTTGAACTTGAGTTTTTGTATAGATTAAATTTTTTTAATAGTTATGTTGTTTTATATTGTAGATATATAGATGATTTGATTTTTTTTTTATGTAAAGGGGTGCTGAAATAGCTCCTCAGTTTATTAATGATTTAAATGTAAATCACTTTTAGGTAAAATTTGATGGCATACAGATGGGAAAAACAGTTAACTATCTAGATGTCACTTTGACCATTAGGAATAATAATATAATAATTAGTATACACAGAAAGGGAATTGTAGATTATAATATCTTGGAAGTAAACGTTGCCATCCACCACATACTTTGAAAGTGCTACATTACAATGAACTATTGAGAGTAAGTAGGTTGTGTAATGATGAAATGGCTTTAGAAAAAGAAATAGTAAAAACCTGTATCAATTTTAAGCAAAGGGGGTATGATGAAAAGGTTAGTTTAAATGCCCTTTATAAATTAACTGACATTAATTCACCTCAAAACAGGCCTTTAGTGAATAAGAGAATGCCAATATAGAATTTAATACAATGCAGGAGTGTAGAAAGGCTTATTTTGTCACTTTATATAATATTTTAAGTGAGAAAATTATTGATGTTATTAGATATTACTGGCCCTACTTAATTAATATGGAGAATGTAAGAAATATTTGTAGAACTCCTAATATTTCATTTAGAAGAAGTAGAAATGTCAAAGACATGGTGGTACATAATGGGTTTTGTTTCGCCAAGTGAAGAGTTACATTTACAACTCTCTGAATGTGGCACCTTCCCTTGCGGAAGATGCTCTGTTTGCCCTAATATTACTAAATGCTTTGAAAGAATTAATGGTGTAAAATTTTGTTCTACTTCTGTTTTTTCATGTATGACTAAGTTCATAGGTTCATAGATTAGTACTAGGCTAACTGCCCTTGTGAGCCATTTTAAGCCTAGCCAATTATCCCTTGTGAGACTCAAACCCAGCACCTTGTGTTTGTAAGGCAAACACCTTAACCATTAGGCCACCCCCCACAAAAGTATTATATGCATTATCTTGCCCTTGCAATATTTTTTATATAGGGGAGACTAAAAGAATATTTAAGCTATGGCTGCAAGAACATATTAGGGACATAAAAAATAATAATGCTGTGAGCCCTATAGCCTTACATTTTTATACTTGTCACAATAGTGATTTTTCACTGTTAAGAGCCTGTATCTTGGAACATATTTCAGAAACGGATGAAGGATTAATAAAAAAGAAATTATTATACAAAGAAACTTTATATATTTTAAAATTGAATACACTATCTCCAGAAGGTTTAAATAATGAATGTAACTGGAGGGTGTTTTAAAATGTATATATTATTGTTTTTTATCTGATGGTTAATTGATTAGATGATTGTTTAATTAATTGTACGTAATTGAATATATATGTGTGTATATATAGGGATGTATTGTGTTGTGTACTTTTGTAACTACAGGAAGGCTGTGCCGAGGCACCAGAGTGTTATTCAGTGTGAATAAATTATTTATTATAAGATTAGTGACATTTTGTTTTGCTGGCTTTGTAGTCTGGTGTGTATAATCACTCACTAGCCTTTTGTCATATTATACTCCTGGTCTGTAGTTTGAAGTACTATAATTTACTTTCTACCTTGTACTGCAGAGAGAAATCCTCTAAATTCTCAATGAATAATGAATGATACCAAACCCCTTTTGTGTGTTCTGATCCCAGCTGTATTTACAGTCCTAAGTTTGTGTTGTCTGGCTTCATTGTGTGAACCAGAATACTGAAAGTTCTGCAACATCAGTGACAACTAAATCAGAAAGTAGCACATACTTTAATAATTTCAGACATAAACTTAATAAGCCTAAATTCAGCTATAATTTATTTTATAACTGTGATATTGGAAACTGCACATAGCTCTCAGCAGTCCAGATTTTTGCAGAATGTCCACATTTTTGCCTCGTATTTTTAGTCTGTTCCTCATAAAATTTTGGTTTTCTGGCAAATTATTGGCCAAATCATTGAGAACCTGTCAGAAAACAATGATATACAATTGCATTTCAGATTTGATACTCTTCAAAAATTCATGCTAATGTAAAACATGTTATTCTATCAACTTTCTAAGTTTGTAAGAGCAATATTTAAAAATTGTCCCTATTTTTAGGCCTTTGCCCCCCCCCCCCCCCCATTATTTATGGCTTTGTCCAGTTTTCTTGCTCTAAAAAGTTGAGAGGTATGAAACTGCAGCACAGCAAAACTGTAGAAATATTCTTAAGTTTTGGCAATTCTTATTCAGATTTCTTAGTCTTTAAAGTATTCATCAACTTTCTTACATCTGTTGCACTAGTATGTAACCAGAGACACTATTATCATCTAATGATGCTGCAACTTCCAGGGATCACTCGCACACTTCACTCTCTGCCTCTCTCACTCTCACTGTCTCTCTCACACACACACACACACACACACACACACACACACACACACACACACACACACACACACACACACACACACACACACACAGACACACACACACACACACACACACACACACAATTTCTTTTGCGTTTGTAATTATAAATTTTCACAGTAGAGGGAGCTAGTCACCCTTAGACTTCTCTATTTATGTTTGTATTAGGAAGTATTCATGTTTCTTTTAAATAACTTATTTAAGATTTTTATATATTTTTTATATTAATTTATAGATGTATAAGAAACATAGGAATGATGTGTGTTTTATGATTAATAATACAAAAGTTTTTATAGGTATTTTTTAAACAAGTGAGAAACGAATTATATACAAGGAATATTAGATTCATGAATATTCATGAGCTCCAAGAAAATGATGGTTTGTCCATTTAAATGTTTTGCGAAGACACTATTGGTTGATTGATTTTAATTTTTATATATAAGAGACAAATGGTATTAATTCACTAGTATTTGATGAAGTCCGAATGTTGAGGACGAAAATGCGTGTTTCTTGTATTTTAAAAGCGTTAATGTTTTTAGAGTTCTTGCCAGTAAATCGAGTGGGATAAAAGTTTCTTCATTCTCTTGTTTGGCTCACTGCACTCATTTTTGGATTTTTTTAGTTGTTTTGAGTGCTTTCATTTGGTTTTGGTTCTTTTGCATTTGTGCATACATTCACTCACACACAGACAGAAACACACACACACACACACACACACACACACACACACACACACACACACACACACACTATTTCTGTTACATTTATTTTTATTTTACACTCGCTAAACAGCAAAAGCGCTGCTTAGCGAGTATAAAATAATGGCTTGATCGATCTCACTGTTCACTCTCATACATACACACACACACACACACACACACACACACACACACACACACACACACACACACACACACACACACACACACACACACACACACACACACACACACACACACACACACACACACACACACACACACACACACAGTCTCTTTTGCTTTCATACATGCATTCACTCACACACATAGACAGGAACATAACTCCACTCATACACATACATACACAGCCAGGCTAATCTGTCTTTGATTACTCATGCCCTGAAAACATACCTCACAACTGTACAAATTTTCACTGAATGAACAGATTTTTGCCTCATATTTTTGGTCTGTTTTGAAATTATTGTGTTATTCTGGCAAATTAGTGGAAAAATCATTAAATATTGAGATTATAAAATAATGATGGACATTTGAGTTTCAGACGATACTCTTCAGAAAATCCATGCTAATAGAAACCCTGTTGTTCTATTAAGTTTCTAAGTTAAGTGGATGAGACCTTTATCTGTAAAAGTACACTTTGGGGGGCAATTTCAGCAAAATTCTCCAGGTAACAAAATGTACATCCCTGAATTCTGCTTATTGACCCCACAGATGAAAGTGCTTTATCCAGCCTGGGAAGCAAAGTGTCTGATCTCCGGACCTGGGATTGAGTGCATGGTGTAGTACTTTATGTAAAACAATTATAGAGTGCTGTAACTGACTGAAAAGGGCAACAAGTAACCCACTAAGCCATATATGTATAAAGACATCAATAGCATATATTTTATGTAAAACAATTATAGAGTGCTGTAACCAATGGCAAAGGGCAACACGTAACCCACCAAACTACGTATGTACAAAGACATCAATAACATATACTTTATGTAAAACAATTATAGAGTGCTGTAACCAACTGCAAAGGGCAACACATAACCCACCAAGCCACGTATGTACAAAGACATCAATAACATATACTTTATGTAAAACAATTATAGAGTGCTGTAACCAACTGCAAAGGGCAACATGTAACCCACCAAGCTATGTATGTACAAAGACATCAATCGCATATACTTTATGTAAATCAATTATAGAGTGCTGTAACCAACTGCAAAGGGCAACACGTAACCCACCAAGTCAAGTATGTACAAAGACATCAATAACATATACTTTATGAAAAACAATTATAGAGTGCTGTAACCAACTGTGAAGGGCAACACGTAACCCACTAAGCCACGTATATACAAAGACATCAATAACATATACTTTATGTAAAACAATTATAGAGTGCTGTAACTGACTGCAAAGGGCAACACGTAACCCACCAAGCCACGTATGTACAAAGACATCAATAACATATACTTTATGTAAAACAATTATAGAGTGCTGTAACTGACTGCAAAGGGCAACACGTAACCCACCAAGCCACGTATGTACAAAGACATCAATAACATATACTTTATGTAAAACAATTATAGAGTGCTGTAACTGACTGCAAAGGGCAACAAGTAACCCACTAAGCCACATATGTACAAAGACATCAATAGCATATACTTTATGTAAAACAATTATAGAGTGCTGTAACCAATGGCAAAGGGCAACACGTAACCCACCAAGCTACGTATGTACAAAGACATCAATAACATATACTTTATGCAAAACAATTATAGAGTGCTGTAACTGACTGCAAAGGGACACACGTAACCCACCAAGCCACGTATGTACAAAGACATCAATAACATATACTTTATGTAAAACAATTATAGAGTGCTGTAACTGACAGCAAAGGGCAACATGTACCCCACCAAGCCACGTATGTACAAAAACATCAATAATATATACTTTATGTAAATCAATTATAGAGTGCTGTAACCAACTGCAAAGGGTAACAAGTAACCCACCAAGCCACATATGTACAAAGACATCAATAACATATATTTTATGTAAAACAATTATAGAATGCTGTAACCAACTGCAAAGGGCAACACGTAACCCACCAAGCCACATATGTACAAAGACATCAATAACATACTTTATGTAAAACAGTTACAGAGTGCTGTAACCAACTGCAAAGGGCAACAGGTAACACACTAAGCCACGTATGTACAAAGACATCAATAACATATACTTTATGTAAAACAATTATAGAGTGCTGTAACTGACTGCAAAGGGCAACACGTAACCCACCAAGCCACGTATGTACAAAGACATCAATAACATATACTTTATGTAAAACAATTATAGAGTGCTGTAACCAACAGCAAACGGCAACACGTAACCCACCAAGCCATGTATGTACAAAGACGTCAGTAACATATACTTTATGTAAAACAATTATAGAGTGCTGTAACTGACTGCAAAGGACAACACATAACCCACCAAGCCACGTATGTACAAAGACATCAATAACACTACAAAGGTCAACACGTAACCCACCAAGCCACGTATGTACAAAGACATCAATAACATACCATTTTTAAGGACAGCAGAAGTTATTAAATAAATTAAGCAGATTATGAGCATTTCCTATAACTAAATGATGGAGTACTGAAAGGGCAGCGATGCAAATATTATTTACTATAACAGTAGGGACACTGCTGCTGCTGGGCACTTAGTAAAGCCTGAAAATCAGGACAGCAACAAACACAAAGCAGGAAAAAATATTTCAGAAACATTTTACTGACAAAAAAGTTTATATTTGTTGTAGCAGAATAAAAATGCACTTACCCAAGCTACTACAGTTCCTGTTTTTCCCCAATTTGCAAAGGCTTTAGCAGCATCTTTCACAGCAAAACAAACACTCTGATATTGATTTTACTCCAGAAGGAAAGAGTCACTGATGGACTAGTCTTTTAAGGGCACTCCTTGGATTAGCAGGATACCATAGACAATGGATTAGTAATTGTGCTGAAGTAATCAAACCACTTCTAGAGTTACTGTTGAAGGCTGCACCTGAAACATAACGGGGAAACCCACTATGTTTTAAACTCTGAGTTTAAGGATAGTTGTTTTTTATGGGCATGTTTTGGATGATATTTTTTATGGAAGGACAGTGATGATAACTTGCAGGGATTTTATGGTTATTTGTACAATACAGCTGAGTTTTTGAGGTTTATGATTGATATTCAAGGGGATTCAGTGTGTTTTTTTTAGACAGAGCTGTTAGAAAGAATAAAGAAGATAGGTGTTTGAATCTACCATTTTCCATAAACCAATTTATTCTAATTATTTTCTCCATTTTTGACAGCATGCCTCCTTTGCATCAGAAAAAGGCCCTTGTCAACAGAGGCCAGCTCTAAGGCTGGACAGGATGATAACTGAGGAGGCAGTTTTGCAAATTGAAATTGATAAGTTGAAGAGTATGTTTAGGTCAAGGGGTTATCAAGGGGTTATCCAGATTATTTTTTGTCCAATATCTTTAATGAAGTAAGTGTTAAAAGGAACACTGGTCATTTTGTGCCATTACTAGGGCAGAGAGCTGTGACTGCTACTAGTTATACATGAGTTAGTACTGCTCCCTGTGTTATAGTAGAACTTTTATTTTTACATTAATATCAGATCTATTTTAGAAAGGAATTAGGGAGTCTTTGGGGTGGAACAGCAGTATGTATAAGTAGTTGATGGAAAACCTGTTAATAGTGTATAAAAAAGATCTGTCTTTTAAAAATTTATGGAAAGGCCAGCTATTTGTAGACAATTTTCTGTTACCATGGTGATGGATTTGATTAGTGTTGGTCAAATTGGAAATGGGAGGTGCATTCATTTAGTTGTGTATATAAATACTGTGAGCTTTTTTGTTGTTGTTGTTATTCTGAGGAAGTCCAGTGTACCAAGGACAAAAGTGTTTAATAAAGTTATTTAGTGGTGCCAGCTCTGAAACCTTGAAAAATCAACCTTACCACTGTCAGATGTATGTCCTGTCTGTTCTGTTAACTGCCACAATTTTATTTAAAACACGTTTTCTGTAACCTGAACTTTGTGTAATCTTTGAATTACTATGCATTAACATTGTACATTATTTTAAGTAGTGCTTTGTGGCTCAGATCATGGCTGAAAAGGGTCTTTGAAGCAGCCCATTTCCAGAGTTAACAAAGAAAAGTAAATTAATAAATTGCTGGCACCAGTCTGTCATAATCAGTGACCTTGATGAAAGGATGATCACAGCTTTTTGCTAAACTAGAGGTGAAAAAACAAAGGCCAAGAAAGTACTGCTGTGTAAGAACTGACCATAACAGTAGATGTTATACTGAACACTGTTGTAGTATTCCAAACAAGAAGGTTATTATCACAACTGATATCCTTCCTGGGTACCGGAGTATAACTTTGTCTAGTTTGTACATCCGATGTGTGACCTCAGCTCGCGAGCACAAACAAGAAGGTTATTATCACAACTGATATCCTTCCTGGTACCGGAGTTTTACTTTGTCTAGGTTGTACATCCAATGTGTGACCTCAGCTCACCAGCACAAACAAGAAGGTTATTATCACAAATGATATCCTTCCTGGGTACAAGAGTTTAACTTTGTCTAGGTTGTACATCCGATGTGTGACCTCAGCTCGCCAGCACAAACAAGAAGGTTATTATCACAACTGATATCCTTCCTGGGTACCAGAGTTTAACTTTGTCTAGGTTGTACATCCGATGTGTGACATCAGCTCACCAGCATAGTGTTATATAGGTGGACATATGGGCATAGTTCCTCAGACTATCTCTGAGCCAGCAGCCTGAAGACCTCTGAGAGAGTGTGACTAGTCAGCTAGGAGGGGCCAAGCATGAAGTAGTAAAGAGCCCCCTCGGTCCTAGGGTTTTGCTACAGAGCAGAAAAAAGGGATAAAAAGATCTAGAGAGAGAAGATGATACCCAACTAAAAGGGGAAGGATGGTAGGAAGGAACACTGCAACAGTGATCAGTGGGACATCTACTCTTATGGTAAGCTCTTACACAACTGTACAATGTCCTGACTGAAATCACTGTTGCAGTATTCCAAACAATTGGGTGATTCACAGAGCTTAAGGGAATGAAAGGAGAGTTGCTTAGTTGATAGAGTAACTGTTCAAGAAGCCATAAAGCACTGAATTAGCAAATGCCACCCTAAAACTTGAAAAGAGAGAAGATTCATGGCCCAAATGAGAAACAACTTAATTCACTACTTTTGGAACGAAGGAGGGGCTAGTCCTAAAGAGTCACCCTGTTCTTGTGAAAAATAAGAAGAGGAGGAAAGGCCATGAGTCCCTGTAGTTCTGAGACTCTCCTAGTTCAAGTCACAGCCAGAAGCAGAATAGTCTTCCAGATGTAGAAATTAAAATTTGCTGAGGCTGCTGGTTCAAATGGAGGCAAAGTAAGTTTTTTCCACATGAAATTGAGCACAGGCTTCTTTGTGGACTAAGATGCACAACTGCTTTAAGGAATTGTTTGATCTCAGGTTATAGGTTCATAGGTGTGTACTAGGCTAATGGCCCATAGGATTACCCTGGCATCATGCCATCTGACCTTAGTTCCCAGTGTCTCTGTTGAGTAAAGCCACTGGAGTGGTGCCTGGGGTGAATTTTCTATTTCCCATACACTCATCAAGATTTCTCTTGAAGAGGGCCAGTGAAGTGCTCTGCTTGACATGTATGGGAAGTCTATTCCATAGCATGGGCAGTCTCTGGGTTATGAACCTGTTCCTCCAGCATGTTTTGTTGATTGTGGTAATGTGGTTGAGGTCTCTGGAGCATGTGGTGGGGAGGGATTGGGATTTCTTTTGATGTAGCATTTCTAACAGAGCTGGGTCAGACATGGCTTTGTAAGTCAAGCAAAGATCACCTCTAAGTAGGCAATATGAGACAGAGAATTGTTGGAGTTTTTTTTTGAGTCTGTCCATATAGGACAAATGTTTAAGGCCTAGGATCCTCTTTGTAAGGTACTTTTGTGGCCTTTTCAGTAGTTGCAAGTGTTTAGTGAGGTACATGCCAAATGGGGCATTGTAGTCAATGACTGGCCTAATGAGGGAAGAGTACAGGGAGACAATGACCTCTTTCTTCCTGGATGCAAAACCCTTAGTAATGAGATGTGCCACATAGAAGGACTTTCTGACCACAGTGGCCATGTGGTGGTCAAAAGAGAGGTTGCTGTCAACCTGTGTTCCCAGATCTCTTATAACACCTTCTGTGTGCAGCGGACTACCATCGATGTGGTAATTCATGGGAACCATTTTTTTTTTTCCAAACGGGATGATGACACATTTTTTGGCATTGAGCTTAAAGCCGTGGTTCTGACACCAGTCGTTGGTGTCAGTGAAGCCTTTCTGTAGGATGTCAACATCACTTTGGGAGTTAATAATAGCTCCCAACTTGCAATTGTCTGTGAACTTTGTTACCTAGAGTCCCTTCGTGTTGGCCTGGACTTCAGAGAAGTAGATACCAAATAGGAGAGGACCCAGGACTGAACCCTGTGGGACTCCACTCATGACTGGTCGGCAGTCTGACTTGAAGTCAGCTACTTTCACAATGAGGGTTCTGCCTGTGAGCCAGTTTGCAACCCACCTAGTGATATAGGTGTTGATGCCTAGCTTAATGAGTTTTTCTATGATTCCTGAGTGGGGAATGGTATCAAAGGCCTTGGCCAGATTAAGGTAGGCTCCATGAACCACCTTGCCTTCATCCACAGCTCTGGAGACTGACTCAAAGAAGTTGACCAAGTTGAGCAGGCATGATCTACCCTTCACAAAACCAAATTGTGTGGGATCTAGAGTTTGGAGATTCCCTTTATCCTGGTTTATTAGGTCCATGATGATGCGTTCCATAGCTTTGCATATCAGACTCATCAGGCTAATGGGGTGATAGTTCCCAGGGTCTGTAGTTGCTCCTCCTTTGTGGAGAGGGATGACTGTAGCAGTGAGCCATTCAGTAGGAACAAAGCCTGAGGTGAGGCTGTGATTGAACAGGGCCCACAGGTGAGGTGCCATTTCACTCTGTAGTTCATGTAGAACAGGTCTGAAAATAGCAGGAGGGTTGGGGAGGAGACAGGCAGAGATGGTAGACACCTGGGCTTTCATGGAAGAGCAGGCCAGACCTGCATCCATGAGTTCATGCAGGGATTTAAGGATGAAAGGTACCGCTGATTTTTTTGGGATCCTGGTTATTCCTGTGGCTCCAGAAAGAAAATCTGTTTCATTTAGCCATGTAGAATTTTTGAGTGTCAGGGTTTCCTTACTTTTTGGAGAATCTTAATTACACATTTTAAAAACTGGTGCCTGAAAGGAATCAGAATCTTATTAACCACAGGCTTAAGTTTAGGGATGACAGACTGGGAAGTAGTAATGAGTTTTTCTGCTGAATGGTGAGGTCCACCTTGTGTGGCAGTTTGCAGTGTCTGACCTTGGTTAGATGAAACAGAAGAGGAAACCAATGTAGTCTTGGCCAGCAAGGGGTGAATAATAAGATTTTTTTTTTAAATCTTTAGTAGAACTCTTGGAAGGAGTGGTAGTGGGAGAAGGCATAGAAAAACTTCCCTGTTCACTGAAAAGAGTAAGCATCTGCCCTCCAGACAGGGAACAGGGGATCCTGGTGCAAAAGGGAAGTTGTCTGTTGCTCTCTGAGGCAAACAGATCTGAGGTGTCCCGATAGTTAAAGATGCCCAGGAAGATTTGTCTGTTAAGGGTCCATTGGTGAGTGTCCTCCAAGGCCCTGCTTAATGTGTCTGCCTGCACACTGTCCTATGATGGGATGTATATGGTAAATAGGGACATACTTTCTTGGTGAACAGGCCTCAGACAGTCTGTGCTAGTCTGCTCCCAGCACACTGTCCTATGATGGGATGTATACGGTAAATAGGGACACACTTTCTTGGTGAACAGGCCTCAGACAGTCTGTGCTAGTCTGCACAGTTGGTAAGATCTGCTATCTCCATGCTTGTTTATGTACCACATGACTGCTGTGTTGTTTGTGAATACCTGAAGAAGATTTGGCTTCCAACTATTTGAAAACAAACTGAAGAGCTTGGATGAGGGCTCTCATCTCTTTCAGGTTGATGTGTTCCCTTTGTAAATTGGAACTGGATGTTAGAAGGGGAGTCCTATGTTAAGTTTCACCTGATCCACTCACCAAGAGAGCCCCTTCCTGAGGCAAGGTATGAGGGGATCACTATGTCTACAGGATGAGAGTATTGGGACCAGTCTGTTTTCAGGTACCACTGAATTTTTATTATATGCATCCTGGCTAGAGAGAACATTGGGATAGTAGCTGCCAGGAAATCCACAGCTCTTGGGATTTCCTTGGCCAAGCATCAGTCAAGGGAGGAAAGGTTGTAAAAACAAGCTGTAAGATTCTGTACTTTTTTCCTGAGGCAGGTAAGCCTGCACCATTTTGGTGATCAGTCTGCAGCCCAGAAACTTTAGGCCTTTGTTGGGCTGGAGAGAGGATTTTTTGTAGCTGACAATGAAGTCCAACTACAGGATGACGTTGAGGGTGAACTGGAGATGTTGTAGGATCTATGGAGAGGTAGTCTGGATTAGCAGATCATTTAAGTAGGAAAAAGTCTGAATTCCCTGAGTTTGGAAGAAAGCTAGCAAAGACATTAGATACTCTGTGAAAACTCCAGGGGCTGTGGAAACTCCAAAAGGCAAAGCAGTATGGGTCTCCATTACTTTTCTTTTCTTGTAACTAGGAAAAATCTGAAGTAAAAACCCCTTCCTACAGATTATATGGGCACTGGTTCTATACTACCTTGAGCCTGCAATTCTTGGAGTATGCATTGTAGAAGATGGACTCGGCTGTGGAAAGGGAGGTATGCTATTCAGAGGGGGGGAGTTCTTTCCAGGCCATGGCATAACCCTTTTTATAATGGAAAATACACAGTGGTCTGCGGTGATTTTTTACCAACTTTATATTAATTAAGTTGGTCTTTTGGAGGTGGTCAGGGCAGCACCGTGGGGTCAGAGAATCTTGTTACGTAAATAGTCACAGAGATGTTTCTCTGAAGGGAGGCCTCCCAGATGTGGGGTATGGCTGTGATTTCTCTTGGAATCTCTTTCTGGGAAATGTACTGTGTTTCTGAATGGGTCTGGAGTCCTTTTTAACAAAAGAACTGGGCTTGGTGGTAATCCCTCTGGTATCTAGGCACAGAGGTTAACAGAATCTGCCTGCAGTATTTCATTGTCTTGCCTTAATCTTGTAGGCTTTAAATAAGCAGGCAGCTTGTGAAACAAACAAAAGGCCCGTGTACAAAGGAGAATCAATTAGTTTGGCTTGAAAGTCTTCTGGCATAGGTGGGTTGCACAACCATGCACACCTGCGAATGACAGAGATATTAGCAGTTCCTCTAAAAAAGGCCTCTACAGCATCATAAACACATTTTATTTTTTGTCTGGCTACCTGAGTAGCCTGATTAAGCAAGGATAACACTGGTTATTTGGAATCTGGCCCCTGTGGATCCACCACAACCTTGTTTAAGGAGTTGAGCATGGGTATCAAGTACTTAGTTACTTGGGTTTGATAATTAATAGCTCTGAATGCCAGAATATTAGATGTATACAGCTTTTTTCTCCACCTATTCATAGCCCCACTGCCTTTCTTTGAAATAAGGGCATCAGAATTGGGAAGAGGTTTTGAAGGTTTATCAGAAGACGGAGACACTACACACAGGTCAGCCATAGGATTGTTGTAAAAGACCTTATGTTCATCAGCAACTTTATAAAATCTGACTCATCTGTTGGGGGCAGGAGGCTGTGAATCAGGGGTAGCAAAGGAAAACTGGAAAGCATCCAAGAAAACCTAGAGAACTGGGAGACAGGTGAAAGGGTTGGGGTACCCATTTCCAAGAGGCTGTATTATCTTTTTTGCACCACGGAAATCTCTTTAGACTCCCACTCAAAACATTAAATCATGTTTATAATTCTCTCCCCAAATGAAGCTTCTTCAATAGGAGAATCGGGGAAAATGAAGTCTTCCTCATCAGAGGGGAATTGGTCAGGGGAGTGTATTTGAGAAGAGTATGCTAGAGAATGTTCAAAGTCAGATGCATCTTCTTCGTCAGAAGAAGATGAATGCATAGTAATTTTATGGGGTGTGGGAGGAGCATGGGCAGAAAACGATGGAGGTTTCAGAGGTTTAATGGCATTGAGCAGGCCAGAAGAAAAGTCCATCCATTTTTCTCTAGATGGACAGGAGAACAGACATGCTTAGTTTTTTTTGTTTTCTTTTTTGGTGTAATGTCTGCCTGCACAAAGCAGGATGGTTAGGACCCTTGCCAGGGCTCTCTTCCCCATCTACTGGAATCTGTGTGAGGCCTTCCAGGCTCTCTGAAATTATTATCTGCAATTCATTTTTCCCTGTGTGTTCTGATTCCTCATTAAGGCCCTCAGACACTATACTGGCCTCTGGCAGGGTCTCAGTAGAGGTGGAATTGGATGTTCTATGGGTTCTGCAACCTCAGCAGGTAAGTCAGAATCAGAAAAGGTTGACTGAATACCCTAACTGGGCCTTTTGATTTTTTTCTTCACAGGTAGTGGTACTCTGGGGAAGTGGAATCCACCATATTGGAGTGGACCAAACATTTTGAACTGGATCTCCAAGAAAGTGGTAAGTGAAGCCAAATAGGATCACACAGTCTTTGGCACAAAGGATTGCAGATCAGAAGAGACACTGGGTATGCAGAGCTTTGTACAGGATTTCCCTACCACACTTGCACTTACCCCTCCTAGCTGACATCTAACACAGATATAGATGACAACAGTCAACAAGACACCCCCACACCAATTCCATGTAGAGGAATGGGTAAAAGGGTATTGATGATGGTGCTGATCCATGTGGGTGTAAGTGACATGGCCAGCAAAACCCCAAAGGACCTACAGAGAAACATATCAGAGCTCTCCATGCATGTCACAAATGCAGGCAATATGCTGGTCTTGAGCAGAATCTAGGTAGGACTCTGGTCCTGAATGGAATCCTTCCTTCTCCAGAAATGATACATAGGTGTAAAGAAAAGATAATTGACTTCAACAATTGGGTAAAATTATGGTGCCATTCCAGGGCGATCCAGTATATGTCAGCATGGGAAGAGATACTCGGCAGTCCTACTTTATTTGCCAAGGATGGTCTACAACTTTCATTCTACGACGTCTGCATACTGGCTAAAGCTTTTGCTGCACCATAGTGCCTTTTTAAGGTCGAGTCCAACTGATGGACATTCCAATATAACTAATATATCAAGTCCAAAACATGGTCACATTAAGGTAGCTTTACTCAATCCAAGACTCAACAATAAAACACAAACTTTGAAGCTTTCTTGCATTTGAAATGCATTCATGCCCATGTAATTACGGAATATTATTATATTAATAATAATAAATATTTAAATATTTAAATATAACATTATACATTATAATATATATATATATATATATATATATATGGTTCTACCTTACATAGTCGACAGTGCAGAACATCGACAAATCGCCAGAAGATCGAAAATGCAGAAGACTGACGGATGAAAACACCAACTCCGAGGATACCGACATGGGAAAAGGCTGTGTAAGTATGCGGTAGTGACGGACGTTAGGGTGCGAGTAAGGTAAGTGTGGATATTGACGGTCTGTGGGGATAGGGGTGGGTTAAGTGAGTTAGGGTTAGGGCGCGGGTTAGGTAAGTGTGCGGTAGTGAAAGTCTTTGGGTTAGGGGCGGGTTAAGTGAGTTAGGGTTAGGGCGCGGGTTAGCTGAGTGTGCGATAGTGACGGACCTTAGGGTTAGGGTTTGGGTTAGGGTTGTAGATAGTTGTGTATGTGAGGTTTAGTATGGGTTTGTAAGGATTTCGGTGTGCTTGTGTTGTGTGTGTTTTTTGGACAGGGGATGTGTTTTGTTTGTTGATTTTTGTTATTGTGGTGTGTGCAGCGTATGAGGTTTCGTGTTTGTGAACCGTCGGTTATTTCGTTGTTGGGCATGTGAGGTGTCGTGTTTATGCACTGTCGATTATGTGGTGTAGATGATTGCGTTGTCGGTGTTCTGCACTGTCGACTATGTAAGGTAGAACCATATATATATATATATATATATATATATATATAAATAAGGTAGCGATGCCACTCCACAAGGGTGGCCCCACCACTGCCCCAAGAAATTATTGGTCCATTAGATTAACAAATCACATACGCAACACTAATGAGCATATTATAACTGATCTGATTAACTATGTCATTAAAAAAACAAACAGGCAAAGGGCATTCACCAGACTAGAACTCATTCAGTTTAATGTAAGTGCTTTTGAATGTAAAAATTCACAAACTTCCTGGTCTGAGGAAGTTTGTGAATTTTTACATTCAAAAGCACTTACATTAAACTGAATTAGTTCTAGTTTGGTGAATGCCCTTTACCTGTTTGTTTTATTAAGTTATTTTGTTTGTTTTGTGAAAAAGAGTTTTTAACTATCTCATTAAGAAACTCATCAGATAGATGTGCAAAAGTTTGGCTTTGTTAGGTAGATACTGTCTAATGAATCTAGTTAACTTTTTTTTGAAAGAATAACATAAACTGTTGAGACAGCCCATGGCATGCACATGGCAAGCCTTGACCTGGTTAAGGCCTTTGACACTATATTCCATGCTAGCATAATTATTAGGTTGAATACACTACATACAGATTCCTATGTGCTAAGATGGATAAACTACTGGCTAAGGGCTAGAACCCATACAGTGCGGGTAGCAGTTGTTTCATCAAAAAAGTATGAAAGCAATCAGCGATGTTCTGCAGAGCTAATTGTTGGGACCCCTTTTTTTTTTTTTTACATTTACTGTTCTGATACCTTCAGTCCAAAAATCAAGACCTCTGGCTAACCAAGTTTGTGGATGTCAACATAACGGGAGTCAATGTCAAGTCATTCTCAGACACTAAGGACCTACAGCAAGAACTTGCACTTGTAAACACCTGGAATGCTAACAAAGGGCTTAGATTAAATGCTAAAAAGTGCACATTTGGTAAAGCATTCCCCTCCACCAGCATATAACATAGACAATATCCAACTACAAAATAGGAGTGGTGTTACAGATCTTGGTACTTCAGTTGATAATGCCTCCTTTGAGTATGTACCTCACTAGATATATCAAACAACTAGAAAAACCCCAGGGGGTTCTAACTAAGAAGATCACTGGCTTAAAAGCCCTAAGCTACCAAAAAAGACAGGAAGCACTGTCCATTTATTCAGTTTCTTACAGATGCTTGAGGGGAGATCTCTGCCTTGCCTTCTGAGCCAGTAGTGACCCAGTAGTCCAGGAACTTTTGTATTTCCACAAATCAAATGCACCCATGAATAACAGAATAAGAGATCTGAATTTTCCCCAACAGATAAATAAAACAAGGTGGAGGGACAGGTCCATTACACAATGTCCTCTACCTATGGCATAGACTTGCATTGCATATTAAACAATATGACACATTATCTTCCTTCTGATGAAAACTGGGCAATTGAATGCATACTCATAAATCTACCCCTGGCTTAAGCCACCTGGACCTTCTCTAGAGAGGAGGTTCAGTCTGTGGGTGGGGAATGGCAAGCAGTAAATGGTGCTAAGACTGAACTGTCTTACATTTCCTATGATCCTTGTATATGCACACATACATGTACATTATGCAGCAGACATTATATATTCAAATATACTACATACACATACACACACACACACACACACATATATATATATATATATATATATATATATATATATATATATATATACATACACACATAGATAGATACACACAAATATCTATATTCATATCTATATTTATTTATATTTATATATATATATATATATATATATATATATATATATAGGGTTCCTATTAGATGACCGAAGATGCATTATACCGAATGCGTCTTCGTCGAACTTAAAACAACGAAAACATAAAATAGCGAAGCGGCTTTTAAGCTAATTCTTTCCCTGGGAAAGAATTCATTTGGCTGCTTCCGTTACTTTGCCGTTTTTGGAAATGTAGTGCGATCTCAGAGTTTTAAGTAGGGGGTTGTGGGGGGTGAAACCCCCCACTTTATGTATTATTTCAATTTGGAACAGCAATTTTTTTTCCCTTGGAAAAAAATCACTGTTCTGAGCTTCTGAGATTGTAAGCTTTTGCTTACATTGGTTTGATTATTCATTGTTCGCTGTTTTAAGCATTCAATGATATAATATAGACCCTATATGTATATGTATATATATATATATATATATATATATATATATATATATATATATATATATATAGATAGATAGATGGATATGGGATCACTATAGAATGCCGAAATTCCACAATCCCGAGACTCTAAATTCCGAGGACTAGAATCTCGAGATTGTGGAATGTCAGACATTAAAAAAAAAGTAAAACATCCAGCAAACTATTATATAACTATTCTAACCTGTATGCTGGGGGGCAAGCCCTCCTGCACTCCCCACACCCCCTGCAACTTAAATATACCAACTCTGAGATCGCACTACAGTGGAGTGAATGTCAAAGTTCCCATTCCGCACTGTACAGCAATCCCCATTCACTACTTTTGAGATTCCGCAATCGAGATTCTGGTCTTCAGGATTTAGAGTCTCGGGATTGTGGAATTTCGGTTTTCTGTAGTGATCCCATATATTATTATATTTTTAATTTTCAATGTTCAAACTTCTAAGAATTCAAGCATATTGAATGATTGGAAGTTTGATCAAATGATAGGACTCTCTACATATATTTTTATATAAAAAAAGAGATTCTGATGAAGTCTCCAATTTAGGGGATGAAAGCACTCAATCTGTGTGTTTGTATATTGGAAAAATAAAAACAGCTTGGACTGAAGAGGAGTTTGTCTGACTGAAAGTGTTTCCTACTGCTTCACAGTGTATGTTTTGGAATTTTGTAAGTTATATTTTACACTGTGGCTACTTTTGTTTATATATATATATATATATATATATATATATATATATATATATTTATATATATATATATATATATATATATATATATACACCTCAAAACATCTAAAACTCATAACATCTAAATTCAAAACATTGAGACCACAACATCTAAAACCCAAACCATCTAAAACATTGAATTTCATGACATCAAAAATGTATAATATGGAATAGTGTATCATGAAATGTGTAAATGTCATAGTTTAATCTGTTATTCTTGTGGTATCAGTATGAGATGTTGTAGTTTTTATTTATATAGTGTAGGGATTTATACTATTATATAGTGTTTATTTTGCCACTCTGTATGTGTTTTTTAGGCCATACAGGTAAATGATATAGACATTATGTGTGCATTCTTTATGGTGATTGTAATAGAGTGGAGTTAGGAAATTAACTTTCTCCCACTCTAGTGCAATTTTGGAGTTGGTATATTTAATTTATGGGGTGGGGGTTCAGACCACAAAATGAAACTGTATCCTTCTTTCGGCTTTTTCCCGGTAAGGGGTCGCCACAGCAGATCACCTGTCCACTTATGATTGGCAGTGGAGTTTTACAGTGTTGAGTTGCCAGCCCAGCGCCCAACCTTCCAAAGAAGGCATACACTCACACCTAGGGCCAATTTAGAGTGTCCAATCCCCCTACAGCATGTCTTTGGGATGTGGGAGGAAACTGGAGCACCCGGAGAAAACCCACGTGACCACAAGGAGGACATGCAGACTCCACACAGTAGGCACCCCAGCTGAGAATTGAACCGGAGAACCTCTTGCTGTGAGGTGGCAACGCTAACTGCTGCACCACCATGGCCACCCTATAGAAAAACAAAATAAACAACAATTTAATAGAATGTGGTACTGTAATCTTTCCTGAAACTTCAAAAGAATCAAAATGTAAACTGTCTGAATATTCTTTAAATACCAGGAACAACCAACCAGTCAAAATACATGATGTATTTAACACTCATGTTGCATCACAACTGAATATATTATGAAGGAGAATTTTTATACCAGTCTTCAGGTGCATCAATGGGTGCACCTTGTGTGTCCATATATGTCAGCACAAGGTTGGCAATACGCAAGAAAACATATGATTTTTACAATTATAGTATACATTTCTGGACGATATTTTTAGTATGTGAAATGGAGACTGAATAATTTGAGGTCCTTGTAAAGTAACACTAATTTTTTAACGTTTATATATCACTGTAACTTTTATTTTTTGTTGTAAAATGACTGAGGATTATAAAAATAAGTGATTAATTTCTAGTATCTATGGAATACCTAGTTTTTCCAACTCTTACATACATTACTCTAGTTGCCATCCCCAAATCAGTAAAACAGTACTGTAAATAGCTGATGGTATGTCTGTCAAGGTTAATTTGTGATAGCAGTGTACTAGTGGATGAGTTGGAAAATTTTATAATAATGTTTAAAGACAGAAGTTACACGGATGAGCTATTATATCAGACCTTGAATGGGATTCTTAATAGGAGGCAAAGCAAATTTGGTGCTATTTTAGGTAAAAGTGCTTTTCAATTACCATTTATAGGGGTTGGTAATGATGCCAAATATTTTCATAAACCTTCCTCTTGATTATACCACTTTCTAATGAATCTTTAGGGATTAAGTCTATTGTTTAAAAAATGTGATTTAGGCTTCGTACATTAAGGAAAGATCAGGTGGTGAGCCATGTAGTGTGTACAGTAGGGGGAAAAACATTTTCAAACTAAAGGGGGTAAAAGAGTTACTTCAAATAGTATGTCAAAATGTGCAGAATGTTTGTACTGTAGATTTATTAATGGTTGCACCAATATATTTGTGGATGGTTACGATAGAATGATTGATGTCTGTGTTCTTTTAATTGTGACAGTCTGGGTGTGGTTTACATGGCATCATGTGTTTTTGTCTACCTTAACATGTAGGCAAAAAGGATAGAAGGCTCTGTGATAAAATTAATGAACACTGGTATGATACTAAGAAAGGAAATGCTAGTAATGCCTTAGTTTTTACTCCTCCTACTGTATGACCTGTAAAAAGTATCCTTTTTAATATTGATAATGTAGTATTCATACTGAGTGAAATAATCTGGATAGGACACATAATACAGTTAGAGGGGGACAGTAAGAGATTTTTTTTAGAAAATAAGGAATAGTGGCAATTACATTTGAACATCACTGTTGTACATGGACTAAATGATATTATTTTTGTCTCTAGTAAACTCAAGATGAAGGATGCCAAAAGTATGATATGAACTGGAAGCACGTTAATAAGTTATAAAATTTATTTTCATTTACATTTACTTTGGGAAATATTTTCATTAATATTAAGTGTATATATTCAGTATTTAAATCTATCTATGGGTCTACTTCAGTAGACTGAAATGCAATAACATCAAAATGTACTTAACAGAGATGAAAACAATGAAAACTTAAATTAACAAACATTCACATCATCGTAAGTTTTCTCCAGGAGAGAAAACACTAGGCCACCACTTCAAAAAAAAAAAAAAGAAAAAAAATGAAATTAAACCCACCCAAGTGTGTGTGGGGGGGGTGCAGCCCCCACCCATACCCCCAACTAAATATACCAACTCCAAGATCACACAAGATCACACAACAATGGGGAAAAGGGCAAAGTTCACCATGTTGGCCAACTACTTCCTTTCCTGGAGCGAAATTCTGATGAAGTGAACTTTCGATAAAGTAAGTTTTCAATGTTTTCATCTACCAAAGTAGACTTATATATCTATGGGTCTACTTTGTTTTGTCAAAAACACATTTGGTCAAAATTCACTTGACTAAGCACACTTGACTGAAAGCTCACTTCACTGAAACTCATTTGGTCAAAACTCATTTTGTCGAAAGTTATATATGGCCTTTTCCCCACTGTAGTGTGATCCTGGAGTTAGAATATAAAGTAAGAGGGGTGTGGGGGGGCGTAGCCCCCTATCTATTTTAAATGTTTTAAACCATATATATATCGCTAGATAGATTGATGTAGATAGATAGATATAGATAGATATAGATACACAGAGAGAGAAATTAAATAGAGTAAAATTTAAGAAATGTATACGTCTTTATACTTAGGCAATCCATTATTGGTTTTCTGTTAACAAAATTCACTGAACATTTTATTCATATTGTGAAAAAGGGGGATACTGCCAGCACAGCTATCTGAAATTTTGTAAACAATTATATGTCACTGGCAAATATCAAAATGATTTGTGCAAGATGCTTGTGTTACAAATGTATTAGAACTGTACGTTATGTGTATATCAAACTGGTGTGTGCAGACAGGTGTATTGAAAAGGTCTTTGCAAAGTGTTGTTTGAAATGTAACCACAGTGTACCTTACTGGAATAGAAAAGAAAGGTACATGCACTATTGTAACTGTTTAAATGTACTTAATTTAACAGTGGAAATGGGAACACAGGAGGTTAACTTCAGTCCAGCAAAACATCAGAAAAATAGCTGAAATTAAATTACTTTATAGGCTATGCAATTTCAATGCAGCTAGAGACAGTCTATGCTGAAAAGCTTTCTGTATTGTCTTGGAAGTGTTTTATTGTTTTAGGACTTCCACCATCTGCCAAAGATCTAAAGAAAAGTCCATGTACGAGTATTTTTGCAGGTAGATGCTAAATGCTGGCAGCTTCTATCAAATGTTTTTCACCTGGGATAGAGTCAGATGACAATAAATGAAGTCATTCTGCAAGCTATCCCAGAACTAACATTTGAGATATTAATGTGAGGAATCTCTTAGTGAGACAGAGTATTCTGTATTCTGAATTGGACCTGGCTGTATCAAGAAACCATTCACCACATATTTGCCTTGCTCTAATAAGTACATTAGTAGGGAATAATATAATTCTCTTAGATACAGTCAGGAATATAGTGAATCTTAGTTTGGATGTTTTTCTTTATTTATTTGAGACTGTCCTGCTATGTTTTTTTAAATATTTCCTGTGGTTTTGAACTCTGATGTCACTGTGAATATTTTATATATATATATATATATATATATATATATATATATATATATATATATATATATATATATATATATTATTGTCTTGTTCATTGATTACTTATTATTAAATGTATTTAAACCTTTCATTGTGGCTGATCAGTGTAGACATATTGAAGTTCTTACAGTACTTGAATATTTATCTGGTGACACTGTGGAACATAGGTTCATAGGTTCATAGGTTCATAGGTAGGTACTAGGCTATTGGCCCTAGGGCATAATTAAGCCTAGCCAAAATGTTTCGGCTTGCGCCTCCCATGTGATTTAGTTCCTTGCAATCTGTCAAGTAGGGGCACAGAAGTGATTCCCAGGGTGAATTTCCTGGTCCCCATCCACTCATCAAGATTCTTCTTGAAGAGTGCTAGTGAGGAGCTTTGCCTCACATATATGGGGACCTTATTCCAGAGCAGGGGGAGTCTTTGGGACACAAATCTGTCCCTACAACAAGTCATGTTTATTGTAGAGGTCAGGTTAAGGTCCCTAGAGCATGTAGCTCGGGTAGAGTGGGTTTTCCTTAGGTGGAGCATTTCCAGCAATTCAGGGTTTGACATAGCCTTGTATGTCAGGCAGAGATCACCTCTGAGTAGCCGGTATGCAACCGAGTACAGTTGAAGTTTTTTTAGTCTGGTGGCATAGAGCATCTGTTTTAGGCCCATTATCCTCTTGGTGAGGTATTTTTGAGGCCTCTCCAGTTGTTGCAGGTGTCTAGTAAGGTACATCCCAAATGGAGCATTGTACTCAATAATGGAGCCAATGAGTGATGATTAGAGGGGGACAATAACTTCCTTTTTTCTAGATGCAAACCCCTTTGTGATAATTTGGCCATGTAGAAGGATTTTCTAACCACTTTAGCAATGTGGTTAACGAAGGAGAGGTTACTGTCTACCTGGGTCTCTAGGTCTGTTATCACACTCTCTGTGTTGTGAGCTGCCACCTATGTGGTAATTTGTAGGTACTTGTTTTTTCCCGAAGGGGATGACAATGCACTTTTTGGCATTTAGCTTGAGGCCATGATTTTATCACCATGTATCTGTTTGAGTAAGACCCTTTTGAAGGATATCTACGTCAGTAAGAGTCTCAATTATGGCACCCAGTTTGCAGTCATCTGCAAACTTTGTTAGCCATAGTCCCTCTGTGTTTGCTTGTACCTCAGAGAAGTAAATACCAAACAGGAGAGGTCCCAAGACTGAGCCCTGGGGTACTCCACTTGTCACTGGTTTGGAGTCGGACCTAGCATTTCCTATTTTCACTGTATGGGTTTTGTTCATTAGCCAGTTTGCAACCCATCTTGTAATGTAGGGGTTTATATTTAGGTTAGTGAGTTTATCTATAATTCCCAAGTGGGGAATTGTATCAAATGCTTTCTCAAGATCAAGGTATGCCGTGTGGACCACCTTTCCCTCATCAATTGTTTTGGTGACTGCCTCGAAGAAGTCAACCAGGTTTAGAAGACATGACCTGCCCTTTACGAAACCAAACTGAGTAGGGTCCAGGGACTATAGGTTCCCAATGTTGTTGTTTATGAGTTCCATGATGATGATACACTCCATGGCTTTGCAGACGAGGCTCGTCAGGCTGATGGGATCGATAGTTCCCAGGGTCTGTGGTGGCTCCTCCCTTGTGTAGCAGGATGACCGTTACCATGCACAACTCCATTGGCACATAGCCTGAGGCTAGGCTGTGGTTGAACATGGCACTTAGGTAAGGGATTAGTTCGTTTTGGAGTTCATGTAACATGCAGCATGGGATGCTGTCTGGTCGCATGGATGCTGTGTTTTTTGCTTTAGAAAGTGCTATTCTCACATGGGTGTCTGAGATAATGGGGGCAGTGCAATCTTCTGGTATAGATATGGGTCATTTAGGGGGTGAGCGAGGGGTAAAGTTTGCACTGAACCTATCTGCCAGTATATTGGCGATATCAGTTGGTTCCTTGAATTTTGAACTGTTATGTTGTAGCTCAGAGCAGATCTCAGAGTTGCCATTTAGGTTCTTGACATAGCTAAAAATGCTTTGTGGTTGTCCTTGGTGTCTGTTACAATTTTTCTTTCAAAGCTCGCCTTTGAGGATTTAATAAGGGATCTTAGCTTTTTGCTGAGGTTGGTCAGGGAGCTCTTCCCTTCCTGGGTTTTTACTCTTTTTTTGTAACAATTTCTTCCTTCTATTATAGAGCTTGTTTATGGCTGGGGTCCACCAGCCTGGTTTCCTTTTTTTGAAGGAATGGGTCTTTGGATTTGTTTGGGATAGCATGGTCCATGCACTCATGCAAGTGCTTGAAGAGTGCTTCTGTGTAGACTACAGCAGATTCAACCAAATTGTCATTCTGCATGGGAGTAACGAAGTTTGCCACCTCTGTCTTAAGTAGCATAAAGTTTTCTTTGGAGAAGTTTTTCACTGTGGTTTCATGGGAGGGGTGGTATGCGGATATCTCCTAATAGTCTTGCTCTTGGTCAAGCTACCATTTGTACTGCTAGTAACATTACACAGTAAGATTGGACACCCTTTGTTAAAGGCCTTAACATAACTGGTAAGGAGATGGCTGGTGGCAGTGATAAATACCTTATAGTCTGGGCAAAAGGGGGCATATCAAGTAAACTTGTGCCAGCCTTTCCCAGGTGTGTGTGTGTGTGTGTGTGTGTGTGTGTGTGTGTGTGTGTGTGTGTGTGTGTGTGTGTGTGTGTGAGCTACTTGTGTAGGGATACAAAGCACTGGTTGGACAGACAGGCTGCTGGAGATCTTGACTTGGCCACTGAGCTGAGATCTCAACTCTGCAGCTCTGCCAGTGGGAAGTCTTATCGGATCGGCAGAAAGAGGGAGAAGCCAGCCCACGACTGACTGTGTCCTCCATGTACTCTTAAGGAAAATTGCACTTGATGCAGATGGCTGCATCTGGAAATACTGTGTGTGTACCTGTCATCCTCCCAGTGTGTATGTCCCCCACTGTTGCCAGTGTTGATGATTGAGGATCCTTGACTACTGGTCCAGTGGTGGGGCCTCACATATTAATTGATGGGCAGCGGTGTGGATATGTAAACAAATGGTTACTAAAGAAGGTGTTTGTACTCTCAAGCAGCCACATGGTGAACATTCATAGTTTTATATTACAATAGTTTTATTTATTTTCTATTAGCTTAGTTAGTCAGAGAGAGCAGGCAAGGACGTCAGCAGAGGAGTATGGCAAGCTGACAAGCAGCCAGCTGGCTGAGATGTGCCAAGCCAAAGGACAGGAGCATGCCAACCTGACTAATGTGGAAATGATTGCAGCCTTAACCACAGCCGCATCACAGAACAACAACCAGGAGGACAGCCAGACTGGCCTAGGGGATGTACAACTCTCAGAAAATAGTTCAATTTTGCCTCAGAGGACTTAACAATCCATCTGGACTTAAAGAAACTTGAACTGAAGGCCAAATGGCTGGAATTAGAATCAGCAGACTGAGACATCTGGAAGCCAAAGAAAATGAGAGGCAGAGGCAACATGAAAAGGAGATTCTGACTCTTCACCCAGGTCATGGAGGTAATGGGGAAGGGAATAACTGAACCCCAGAAGCAATAAATGCCAGTAAATTTCTACCACAATTTTACAGAGAGTAATATTTTTGATAGTTTTATTCACATTTGAAAGAGGTTGTAAACAGTATAATGTTGACCAAAGGCTCTGGGTACAGATCCTGACACCCTTATTCCATGGTAAAGCTGAAACTACTGTTTCTAAATTGTCTGATTCTAACTGCTTTACTTTTTAACAGAGTTAAAAATTGTCTATTGGAATGCTTTAAGTTAGCACCTGAAGCTTGTGGAAAAAGGTTTTGTGAGCGTAGCTGCAAGGCAGATGAAAGAGTGTGTAATTATGTTGCCGAGTTAAGCACTTATTTTCATAGGTGAGTTAGTGGGTATCAAGCCACCACTTTTGAAAAGCTGGCAACCTTTTGGTGAAGGAATAAGCCCTTAGCCCTTTGCCTGAGGACATGGGAATCTGGTTGGCAGATAGGAAATGTAATACAGCAGAGGAGTTGGGGAGAAAGGGAGACCTATGCCTAGTAAGCAGGGCATCACTGCACAGGAAAGGGATACCCAGTGCTGCACATGGGTCTAAGGGAACCCACGGTGGGCAGCATAAAACACCCCAGCAGAGTCCACCAGTAACAGGCAAACCCACTAGTTCAGGTATACAACCAGGATCAAGAGTTAAACATTTTAAATGTAATCATTAGGGCCATGTAGCATATAGATGTCCATGGAGGCAAGGTGGGGAACAAAAGGTAGAGAAGCCAGTAAGTAAAAATGACAGAATGTCATCAGTAAGTTGTCTGGAGACAACAAGGGTACAAAACTACTACAAGAGGTTATATCCTACCTTAGTAGATGGGAAACAGGCCACTGCTAAGAGAGACATAGCCTCTAGCCTAAGCATTGTGAAGCCTCCAATGGTTAAAGAGGAGCACTACTTGCTTGGGCAGTTTACTCCAGTCAGAGCTTTAGGAGGGACCCCATTCCAAATACCTTTGGCTGGGGTTCACCCTGACTGGGAGGGTGGAAAAGAAAGCAAGCAAGTAGGCATGTTTGAGGATATCCCTGCAGATGTCCTAATAGGGAATTATTTTGATAATGCAGTACTTTGTGAGCATGCAGTTACATGCAGTCAGGCTGGGAAACAAGCTTGGGGGGACCCAGACAGACCACACACTTGAAGCCAAGACTGGTGAGTTGGCTACTTCATGGAGCGAGCTACCCTGTAGCAGTGAGACTAAAGGTGAGCCACAGCTGCTGATGGACATTGATGTTCCCTTGGACAGAGTGACTGCAAGGGCAGAGGTGAGTAAAAGTACTCAGGCTGACAGTGAGGCACTGCTCTCAGAGGATACCAGACTTCCTGTGGAAGGGGAGCTGGGAAGGGTTACAAAGAGAGAATTGAGACAGGATCAGCTCTCGGACCATACATTACAAGGCTTGAGGGATGTCACTAGGGAGGCACCTGATTCTCAAGGAAAGGTTGAATCTGTATATTGGGACAAAGAGTTACTATACAGAAAGTAGACCCCTGAGGGAGGGCTAGCGGGTGAGAGACTACAGTAGTTGGTAGTGCCCAGAGCCTACCTTCCAGCACTTCTTGCCATAGCCCATGACATTCCCTTTGTAGATCATATGGGCATAAAGTGTACAAAGAGATGTATTATGCAGAACTTTTATTGGCCTTGGATTTCTGGGGATGTAATAAGGTACTGCAGGACCTATGAGCAGTTCCAAAACGTAGCCAAGGCAAGAGAAAAGGTCAAAGTTTGTTGTGGCCTTTTGCCTGTGATAGAGGAGCCATTTCAAAGAGTAGCTATGGATATTGTGGGGCCTCTAATTACCCCACGTTCCACAGAGAAGGAGTATAGCCTAAAGGCAGTAGATTATGCCACCAGATACCCTGAGGTGGTGGCCCTGTTCTGCATTCAGGTAGAAAAGGTGGGAAATGCATTATTAGAGATTTTCAGCAGGATAGGTTTCCTAAAAGCAATACTGACTGCCAGAGGTGCCAGTTTCATGTCAGACCTGCTAGCTTGTCTGTGGAAGCACTGTGGGGTAAAGAACCTAAAGACCACCCCCCTAGCATCCCAAGACTAATGGTCTTGTGGACAGGTTGAACTCTACACTAAAGACCCTGCTACAGGCATTTGCAGACCAGTTTAAGAGGGAGTGGGACAAATCTTTGCCCTATCTGTTATTTGCTTACAGAGAAGTGTCCCAGAAATCCACAGGCTTCTCTCCTTTTCAATTCCTGTATGGGCATAAGGTGAGGGGACCTCTAGATTTGATTTGAGATGAGTGGGAGGGTGAGTTTGAATCCCACAAGGAGTCTGTTGTGACATATGTCCTAAATCTCAAGACAGGGCTCAGGAGGCTTTTGGGAAGAACCTGGCAGAAGCCCAACAGCAGAAAAAGGTCTGGTAAGACAGGAATGCTTGAGCTAAAGAGTATACTGTGGGGCAGCAGGTTATGGTTCTCATTCCTGTCAGACACAATAAGGTGCAGGCAGCTTGGGAGGGACCCTTCAAAGGAGTAAGAAATTTCAATGATGTTAACTACCTGGTAGAACTGCTAGGCAGGAGGCAGGTGAACAAACTGTACTGTGTTAACATGATGAAACCTTACCATGAGAGGGAGGCCCTGGTGCTAAGTAATTGCAGTAGGAGCCAGGAGGAGTCTGAGAGGGAACTATGGCAACAAGAAGCCAGCCAGAAAAATTCCAAATTACTATGGTGGTGCCTAGGGTTGCAGGCACATGATATGACATTGTAACTCTGTAATGGGGTTAGCAATGCAAAGGCAGCTGGAATCTCAAGATAGGGTATGGGGTAATGTATTCCTGGATAGGCTCATTCCTCTCAAGCAATGTTCATCAAGGGTTACTTTAAAAACTAGCTTAAGTCTTCAAGGAGGGAAGAAATGTGACAAAGGGGGATACTGCCAGTACAGCTATCTGGAATTGTGTAAATAACTGTATGTCGGTGAGTATTGAAATGATTTGTGTAAGATACGTGTGTTACAAATGTATTAGAACTGTATGTCATGTGTATATGAAACTGGTTTGCACAGATAGCTGTGTTGAAAAGGTCTTTGCAAATTGCTGTTTGAAATGTAACCACAGTGTGCTATATGAGACTAGAACAGAAATGTACATGCACTATTATAACTGTTTAAATGTATATATTTTAACAGTGGGAACTGGAACACAGAGCAGCAAAACTTCAGAAAAATAGCTGAAATTAAATTACTTAAAGGCTATGCAATGTCAATGCAGCTAGAGACAGAGAATCTGTGCTGAAAATCTTGTCTTGGAAATGTTTTATTGTTTTATGACTTCCATCATCTGCCAAAGATCTAAGGAAAAGCCTATGTATGAGTATTTTTACAGGTAGATGCTAAATGCTGGCAGCTTCTATCAATGGTTGTTTTTCACCTGGTTTAGAGTCAGATGACAAGAAATGATGTCATTATGCAAGCTATCCCGGAAGTAATATTTGAGATATTAATTTGAGGAGTCTCTTAGTGAGGCAGAGCATTCTGAATTCTGACTTGGTCCTGACAACATCAAGGAATCATTCACCACACATTTGCCTTGCTCTACTAAGTAAGTTAGTAGGGAATAGTAAATTCTCTAAGATACAGTCAGGAGTATAGTAAATCTTAGTTCGGATGTTTTTCTTTATTTGAGACTGTCCTGCAATGTTGTTTTAAATATTTCCTGTGGTTTTGAACTCTGATGTCACTGTGAATATATATTTACTATTGTCTTGTTCTTCGATTATTTATTATTAAATATATTTAAAACTTTCATTGTGGCTGGTCTGTCTAGAGATACTTAAGTTCTGATAGTACTTACATATTTTTTGGGTGACACTGTATGGGCCATTCCTTTTTTTTTTCCATAATAAATTTTTATTGATATATATTTTCAAAATACAATAAAATCACACACATAATTCACTACTATTACTATCAAAACTATATACAATATCTACATGAAATGCTTCCATATAAAAATCGTCATTATTCCAAAAAAGAAGACACCAGGGAAGAAAAACAAAGCCAAAACATTTGTAGAAGTACTTTGTGTCCATACATATCATACATATTTTCAAAACATTGTTTCCTCCACATATACATCCAAACTTTAATATATTCCTAATAACAGTATTATGCTAATATAATGTTAAAAACCTTTTCCCATATTTTCGGGTTAATAATATTTTTGTTACTTTGCTTCAGGAGTAATTTATGTGCTAATATATGCTTTATAGCCACAAGCTTGAAATTATCCCATGATGTCTTATCTGGTTCTAACCAATTTGTAGCTATATATAACTTAATCAGCAAAAAAATATTCATACATATTATAGTTTGTGACCTAGAGAGCTCTCTTGGAGGAACATGTAGAATCATAAATTCCCATGATAACGTTGAACTTTGATAACCCATCTTTTGTAGTTGTGTTCTAAGAGAGTTCCAAAGTTTATATATACACTTGCAACTCCAGAACATATGAAGAAGATCCGCCGTTTGATTTGTGCAATATGGACAAGTTGGAGAATTCCTAGGATTAAATTTATGTAACCTAAGACGAGTATAATAAGCATTATTCCAAATCATCAACTGCGTATACATCAACTTTTGAAAAGAGACCGATTTTATTGTTAAAGCAATTGCTTTTAATACCTGATTATCTGCTACTGTCATTTTGTTTACCCAATACCCTGACAACAGAATTTTATCCTGGAATTTTAAATCTTTAATTAATTTATTTGTTGTTGTTATAAATTTGACCTCCTGTTGGAGAGCCTGCCACAATTCAGAGCATTTATCCACAATTCCAACTACCGGTTTAAAGTTTTCAAAATAACTCAGAGCAAGTTCTCTGATTTGTCTCATGACAACCATATAACTCTTAGGAAGATTCAATTCCTGCCTAACTTGCGAAGCCGATAAATGAAATGTATTAAAAACATCAATCAGAGTCAAATTAACTATTAATGGGAATTTACTAAGATCAATCAACTGATTATTTATTTTAAAATTGGGATTACTATGGAAAGGCTGAAAAAGCATCATATATTGCAACAAGTCTACTGATTGGAATACATTTTGCAAAGATGACACATATGTTTTTAAGTGGTCCATAATCCCATACTTTATCAAACTAGTTTTATCCAAAAAGGGTAAAGCTTTAGGATTTATGTTCCGATCTAGAATATGCTTGTAATTCAATACCATCCAAGTTGGTATCCACTTTGTACTAATTACCTCGTAATTAGCAATTCTTAAACACCTGTTGGTGTTCACAATTAAATAGTATACTTCAAAATTTGGTAACTCAAGTCCTCCTCTACTCTTCGGGGTCATTAATTTCTCATACGATATTCTCGTTTTCTTTGGCTCCCAAATAAATTTAGCTAGATCTTTATGAATTTGTTTAAAAACTGTCTTTGTAATTGATACTTGAGCAGACCTAAAGATATATAACATTTGTGGTAATATATTCATTTTTACTATTGATACTTTTGCCAATACCGGTAGTCTTAAATTCCTCCATCTGCCACAATCAGCTACTATTAGTTCCCATACTCGTTTAATATTATTACTATAAAAGTCATTATCCGTAGAGAAGCTAATACCCAAATATTTGATATTTTCTTTACATATCTTCCCCAACAGGGACATTAATGAAAAAGGTTTAGGGGTTCTTAACGGGAAAATACTAGTTTTCTCCAAATTAATTTTGTAATTAGAGACTTCTGAAAATTCGTTTATAACATTTAATATCTTTTCACTATCAGAAATTGGGGTTGTACAATAAATAATAAGATCATCAGCAAATGCCGACATTACTAATTTATTCCTATAAAGTATTGGTGCATTATGATACAAAATTTGCTTAATATATAAAAATAGAGGTTCTAAATAAAGGTTAAACAATAAGGGGGACAAAGGGCAATCCCTGCCGTGTACCATTTTTAATCTGTATTCTTTTAGAATAACTCCTATTAATATAGAACGTAGTATACGGATTACTATATAATATTTGCAGTATCTGAATAAATTCCTGTGGCATATTGAAATAAGGCAACACATCAAACAAAAAGTTTATATCCACTCTATCAAATGCTTTCTGAGCATCTATTATAAGGGCATAAATATTAGAGTTGTTTTGTTTAGCATACATCATCATATTATGTAGTGTAAGTGTGTTATCATTAGTTTGTCTAGTTGCCATAAATCCAGCCTGTTCCTTAGAAATTAAATGGATCATAATCTTTTTTAATCTACATGCTATAATGGTAGTGAGAATTTTCATATCCACATTTATTAATGCTATTGGCCTGTAATTATCCGAGCTTTAGGGGTCTGAATTAGCTTTATGTATAAAGATTGTTTTTGACTCATTAAGGTGAGGGTCACTAATTTTATTTCTGATTATGTAGTTAAATACATGAGACAATATTTTACCAAAACTATCAGCAAACTCTTTATTAAATTCAACTGTCAAACCATCAGGACCTGGTGACTTATGTACTTTCATATGTTGAATTACATATACTATTTCCTCTGAAGATATAGGTTTAATAAGATCACCTTGCAGACTCTCTTCTAATTTTGGAAAATTAATTTTTTGCAAGAATCTTTTATTCTGTTTATGTATAGACCTATCAATTTGACCCTCATAAACCTTGGTATAGATTTTTTCGAAAATATCAATAATATCCTCAGTTTTAGAATACACTGTGCCATTGCATTGTATTTCCGAAATATGTACAGTTGTTTTCGATTGATTTATAATCCTTGCCAATGCTTTTGACGGTATTTCAACATTATTGGCATATTTCACTAAACACCTATGCTCCTGAAGTGTTACTCTACTATTATGCAGCAAGAAGAGATCCCTTTGACATTTCAACATTTCCTTCTCTGTTTGAGCATTAAAATTCTGAATCAGTTCTTTCTCGAGTAGCTTCACTTTTGTTTCTAATTTTTGAATATCATTGTTTTGCCTTTTCTTATAATATGAGGCTTTTTGCAAAAGAAATCCTCTAATTTGAGATTTAGCTGCAGCCCATTCAATATCAGGAGTATGTTCCTGAAGCTTCATCCTATCTGTTAAACCTTTCAGATATTTTACAATTCCATCTATTATATCCTTTTTATTTAACAGATTTGGATTAAGTGACCAATTATAACCTCTATGCATTCTTGTATCTTTTAAATCTTTAGAAAACCTTAACGAAATTTTTGAGTGATCCGATGAATGTCGGTATGTATAACCACTACTGGTTCCAAATTAATTAATGCTTTGGATATCAAGAAAAAATCTATCCTAGACCACATTTTGTGGCATGGTGAATAAAAGGTATACTTAATTGCATTATTAATATTATGTCCATAACAAAAGGGGTCATATAATTGAAAATCTTCCTTGAAGTCATTTAATGCTATCCCGGCCTGCTTATTAAATGCTCTTTGTGGACAAGACCTATCCAACTTTGGATTTTGATAGGTATTCCAAACACTACCCACAATAAAATAATAACCATCATACTGTGTTAAGATTGGATATAATGATGCTATGAAACTTTGTTGATCATTACATGGTGCATATATATTCAAAAGTAAAAGAGGTTTATCAAACGCATTATCCGACAAAATAACATAACACCATTGCCCATTTTGATCCACTTTAGAGTCTAAAATCTTGTCTTTGTATTGAGTTTTAATAATTATAGCTACTCCAGCACTGTTTGTCTTACCTTCTGATGCCACTACCGCTCTAATCCAGTTCTTTTTCCTAATATCATCCCACTGATCATTTAACAAGTGTGTTTCTTGTAAAAATGCAAACAGTGCTTTGTCCTGTAGTAATATGGGTAGTAACAGCTTCCTCTTCTTCAAGTTCTGGAGCCCTTTAACGTTCCATGAGTCTAATTCCCACATTGACAGGTCTAATTATCCAATAATAGTATAAAAGGGAAATTATCCAATGGATATGTATTAACTGCATACTAAACATAATCTGGAAGCATTTACTACATCCCGTCCCCAGCCAGTGCCTACCCACTTTACCCCTGGACCAGGACTTATATAGGTCTGGTATGTAAAAAAACATGAACAAGGTTAGAAACACAAACATATTTCATGTAATAAAACTTAAAACATTTCCTAAACTTACAACCTATATATTCTAACTTAGCTACTACAAAGTCTAAACTAAACATTCCCTAACAAACACTGCTATTGCTGTACAGCTTATGTTCCAACTATTAATTAAGCAAATCTCTATTGTAAGGTATTATTACCATTTAGAAAAAAATTTAATATATTAACTAGCTACTTATACCTACCCCAAATACCTCTTTTGGTACAATCATTATTTATATACCACTTTTATTGAGAGAGAGAAAGAAAGAAAAAAAAAAACACAGACAAAAAAAAATAAATGCATCCCACATTATAATTCTGTACCATACACAGTGCCTGCAACTACCAATTATCAAAGTTTTGCAATTGCATGCTTTAGTTCCAACTATACTGACATTAGTTGTCTGATTAACACCACCCCATAGCCACTATTTACCTATTTATATTCATATATATATAGTGCTATACCATGCACCCACTGCAGATATTGTAAAAATATGATTTGGTTCAACACTATAAGCATAAGGAAAAAAAAACAGGAAAAACAGATGTTATTATATGCTTCACGTACATATTCTAATGTTATTTACTTGTTAAAAAAAAACATTAACACATTATGTCAGTTCTTTTCAGCTTCTCAAACCAGGAAACCATCAGTAATACTCGTGACGGGGACCGCTTTCGCAGCCAGACCACAGGAAGTGTTACATCAAAATCCACACTCTCTGCTGCATTCAAGAGATTTCCTGTTTACCACTCGATGAAAAAAGTTCGTAGAGGTCATAAAAGTTCGGAAAACGGCCAGCAGACCCTCGGATTATCGCAAACAAACAGTTTTATTGCTTTTACAGAGGCCTAAATGACTTAAGCAGGGAATAAAGGATTACCTAAGCCTCGAAGTATAGTAGATACTGGATCTGACCTCAGGAGCATGCCAGTCTCAACGGAAGTTTCTTTTAGCCCTCTGATGCAGGTAAAACTTTAAAAACCTTCAGAAACACTCCCTTTGCCTCGTTTTTAGTAGAAACAGAATATTTAATCCCATCCACCATAAATGTAAGCACATTCGGATATTTCATCTGGAATTTAATTTGCTTGTCAATCAGAAATTTACAGTATGCAGATAAAGACTGCCTAGCTTGCCTTACTTGCAGTGGTAAATCCTGAGCCAGAGATATTTTACTATTTTTCCACATAGCAAAGCCACCATTCTTTTTTGCAGTAAAAAGTATTTTGCTAACATCTTGAAAGTTCAATATCTTAGCATATACAGGTCTAGGCATATTAGAAGCTTGTACCTCTCTCAGTGCTCTGTGTGCCCTTTCGATAATAATTTGTTTCACTTCATCAGCATCATTTAACAAAACTTCAAGTATTTGTGTTATAGTTGGTATTAGCTCTGCATACTGAAAGTTTTCAGGGATCCCTCTAATAATAATATTATTTCTTCTAGACCTCGCTTCTAAATCAATAAGTTTGCTTTGCATGGCTTGTAACTCCACATCATGTACCTTTGTTTTCTTCTCCAGCAAGTCTATTTTGTCCTTGGTTTCTGAAATTCTAGCCTCTGTTTTGTCCATTCTCTGCAGCAACTGATTACATAAAACTCCAAAAGTTTGTATTTGAGTAGTCAGGTCCTTTAAAGCTTCTTGTATAGGCAATAAAGCATGTTTGATATCGTCCATGTTCAGTGGCTGATCAGTTTTAGATCTAGTCTCTGGTTTCTGTTGTTCCTGCTGTCTAGTAATTCTTTGTTTTTTCGCACTCCCATCCTTTACTGGTGACTGTAATTCCGACAGCTTTGTTTTGGTAGTAGTTGTTTCCATGCTTTTTCCTTCTTGTGACATTTTCCTTTCCCCAAGCTGACAGGTAAAATGAAGAATGCAGACAGTCCTTTGTTTATTTCTCTCTTCAGAGCTAGCTAATCACTTGGAATCCTGATAGATAAAGACTTTTTTTTCCAATTTTTTTCCTGGTTATAGATTAATTAAGTGTAGATGCATCTTTTTCTACTTTAATTTGATGTTCAAACCTCTTGGGATCGACTCAGGTTACAGATTTTTCTCAGGTTTATTGAGGAGCTGCAGGTCAGCAGTGTTTACAGAATGGCAGCCATCTTTGAATCTGGGCCATTCCTAATAGCCTTGCATCTGATCAAACTACCATTTGTATTAATAATAGTGCAATCAGTATATTGGGTACCTTTGTAAGGGCCTTAAAGTAGCTGATAAGGAATTGGCTGGTGGCAGTGATAAATACCTTATAGTATGGGCAAAAGGGGGCATAGCTAGTAAACATGTGCCAGCCTTTCGTGTGTGTGTGTGTGTATGTAAATAAAACTTCAAGGAGTGTGTGTCAGCTACTTGGGCAGGGACATGAAGCACTGGTTGGACAGAGAGGGTGCTGGAGGTCTTTGCTTGGCCACTCAGCTGAGATCTCAACTTTATAGCTGTGCCAGTGGGGAGTCTTATTGGGGATCTGGAGAATGAGAGAAAAAACAGACCTGGACTGACTGTGGTCTCTGTGTGCCTTTAAGGGAAATTGCACTTGATGCAGATGGCTGCATCTGGAAATACTGTGCGTGTACTTGTCATCCTCCCAGTGTGTACATCCCATACTGTTGCCAGTGGTGAGGATGGAGGATCCTTGATTACTAGTCCAGTGGTGGGGCATCACACATATTTTCAAAGAACACTTTTTAAGAGTTTATGTGAATTTTTATTGGATTGTGTGTATATTAGTGCTGGAAGCATCATGCATTCTGTTCAGTTGTTTTTATTGTCAGTGGTATTTAAGGAATATTCACATTTTATACTTGATTCTGATGAAGTCTCAGGAGAGAGGTGACAGCTCTAAATTCTATTACATTGCTGTCTTGGTTTTTCTGCCTGAACAGTTTCAGTTGCATTCATTATTTTTTTTCAATTTTTTAGTTGTAATAATGTAAGAATGATACAGAGTTAATTTGTTGTGAGAAAAGAAATGGTATATTCTGTAAGATGCCCTCAGACCACAGTTGTTCTTGAAGAGCCTCCTTGTTTAAGTTTTCTTTAAGAAAAGCCCCCTCTATGACATCAAATTAATTCGGGTTGGACATGGCTTTATACGTCAGGCACAGATCACCTCTGAGCAGGCAGTATGCCACTGAGTAGAGCTGGAGTTTCTTTAACCGGGCAGCATATGGTATCTGTTTGAGCCCTTTGATCCTCTTGGTGAGGTACTTTTGGGGTCTTTCCAGTTTCTGCAGGTGTCTGGTAAGGTACATCCCAAAAGGGGCATTGTACTCAATTATGGGCCTGATGAGGGATGAGTAAAGAGGCACGATGACCTCCCCTGATCTAGATGTGAATCCCTTAATGATTAGGTGGGCTATATAAAATGTTTTTCTAACCACTTTGGCCATGTGGTTGTCAAATGAGAGATTGCTATCAACTTGGGTCCCCAGGTCCCTAATTACTTCTTCTGTACTTAATGGATTACCACCTATGTGGTAATTTGTGGCCACTTTGTTTTTGCCAAAGGGGATGACTATACACTTTTTGGCATTTAGCTTGAGGCCATGGCTCTGGCACCAGTTGTCTGTTTCTATGAGGCCCTTTTGGAGGATGCTTGTGTCAGCTGGATAGTCGATTATGGCGCCCAGTTTGCAGTCATCTACAAACTTGGTCAGCCACAGTCCTTCCGTGTTGGCCTGTACCTCTGAGAAATATATACCGAACAAGAGTGGTCCCAGGACTGAGCCTTGTGGGACGCCACTTGTAACTGGTTTGGAGTCTGACATGGCCCCAGCAATTCTAACCATGTGGGTTCTGTCCTTGAGCCAGTTTGCAACCCATCTAGTGACGTAGGGGTTTATATTTAAGCTGGTGAGCTTATCTATAATGCCCGAGAGGGGTATTGTATCAAAGGCTTTTGCGAGGTCCAGGTAGGCTGTGTGGACCACCTTCCCCTCGTCAATGACCTTGGTGACTGTTTCAAAGAAATTGACCAGGTTTAAGAGGCAAGATCTGCCCTTAACAAAGCCAAACTGGGTAGGATCCAGTGTCTGTAGGTCCCCAATATCTTTATTTATGAGGTCCATGATGATCCTTTCCATAGCTTTGCAGACCAAGCTAGTCAGGCTTATGGGGCGATAGTTTCCAGGATCCATTGAGGCACCACCTTTGTGGAGAGGGACCACTGTTGCTGTACGCCACTCTTTGGGTACATATCCTGTAGTAAGGCTGAGATTGAACAGTAGTTTTATGTTTGGGTTTAGCTCTTCTTGGAGTTCATGTAGGATGCAGCCCTGGACACCGTCTGGTCCCACTGATGTTGTGTTTTTTGCTTTGGAGATGGCGGCTCTTACCTGAGCATCTGAGATGTCAGGGGGGCAGCACTCTGCTGAGATAGATATTTGCCCTTTTGGTGGGGAGGGGGGGAGAAGTTTGCACTGAACCTGTCAGCTAGGATGTTGGTGATGTCTGTGGGTTCGATGTATTTTTTGTAATTTTGGACTAATTCTGAGCATATCTGGGAATTCCCACCCAGGTTGCTAACATAACTAAAGAAAGCCTTGTGATTATCCTTAGTGTCCTGTGCAATTTTTCTCTTGAAGCTGGCCTTAGACAATTTTATGAGTGCCCGTAGTTTTTTGCTAATACTGATCAGAGATGCCTTCCCTTTTTGGGATTTTGCTCTATCATGTAGTAGCTTCCTCCTTCTATTGTATAGTTTGTTTATGGCTGGGGTCCACCAGACAGGACGTCTGCCTTTGGAGGATTGGGTCTTGGTTTTATTTGGGATTGCATGATCCATGCATTCCTGAAGGTGTTCATAGAATACGTTTATAAAGGATTCTGCGGTCTGGGCCATATTTTCCACAGGCTCGGGGGCTTTGAAGGATTCCACCTCGGTTTTGAGGAGTGTGAAATTTGCTTTAGAGAAGTTTTTCACTGTGGTTTTCTGGGCAGGGGGTGGGGTTGGGATGTGAATATCCAGTGAGATTAGTTTATAGTCTGATCTTACCAGTGAGGGATACACTTCTGGTCTGGAGCATAGAGTCCCCATGTTGGTGATGATCAGGTCCAGTATGTTTTCCCCTCTTGTGGGAGTGGTAACAAGTTGTTCCATAGCATTTGAGTTTATAAATTCTAGGAACCTTTGGGCTAGGGTGTTGCAGCTAGAGTAATGCTCCCCATCTATGTTTGGGTAGTTGAAGTCACCCAATATAATGGTGTTTGGAGACACCTTCATATTTTCCAGTGTTCTCAGGAAGGCCGAGTGGGGTTCCTGGGTTTGGGAGGGTGGTCTGTAGCAGGATATAAACTGGAAGGCAGTTTTACCCACTGTTAGTTGCACATGGATAGTCTCTGATGCTTCGTGCTGTGCCACCAACCTGGAGGTGTGGGTATCTTTGGCGAATATTGATACTCCCCCTCCTTTGGTGGTTCGGTCCAAGTTTTGGGGTCAAAAAGCATGGTATGAGGTATAACCTGGTAGTGCTGGGGTGCTCTCAGGAGCCTTGAACCAGGTTTCTGTTACTGCACAGATATCGATGTTCTCCATGCTAAGGAGAGTTTCAAGTGTGTGCATCTTGAGGTTTAGACTATGATGTCACCACATAGATGACATATACACACACACAACTACTGTTATATATACATTCCTGTTACTTGCATAAATATGTGTGTGGATGCCTGTATTATCCTACATACCCTAATACTGGTGAGTATTACACATCAATACTGTTGCTCAAAGGATCCAAACTAAGGGCACAGCAATATATAATGTCATTACTTACAGATGTCTGTGCCTGCTGGATGTCACCACATAGATGATCGCAAGTCAGCAAGTGCTGTAATGCATGACATTGTCAATGCATGCATGCATGGCCAGGGAACATTTTTCCTGGTCACAGGTTTGCTTATGTAATTGCATGCAGGCACATATGTCCATACTGGTACATGTACACTTATAGATAGGAAGATGACAAATATCCCACTGGTAGGATAGTAGATACAGATAACAGTATGAAGCAATATCACTCTGCAGAGCACAGATGCTGTTGAGCACAAGTCTAGTTTGTGTAATGCACAAGTACTGTGCATGCAATCATGTATCCAAAAGACTCAACCTATGGCGTATGCGATAAATACTCTGCTCTGTCACGTGTAAGACTAGATAGGTAGGGGTTCTAATCTCACTTCAGGTCACTTGGTGTGTGTGTGTGTGTAGATATATATATATATATATCCCTACAAAACAACTGACATGCCCTCATGGGCTATCAACATGCAATGGTTATTTAATTTTGGCCCTGTAACATGCTGCTGGCTTTCACACTGCCCTCTTCTACAAAGCCTGATCATGTCAACTGCCTTTAGACTACCAGATGACAGTGTCTTAGCTGGACCTAAGTCATGGAGCATGTGATAAATGCTTTGCTTTGTAGTTTGTAAGACTAGACAAGTAGGGGTACTAATCTCACACCAGCTGAATTTGTGTGTGTGTGTGTGTGTGTGTGTGTGTGTGTATATATATATATATATATATATATATATATATATATACACACACACACACACACACACACACACACACACCCTCATGGGCTAGCAACGTGCATTAGCTATGCACTTTTTGGCCCTGTAACTTGCTGCTGACTTTCACAATGCCCTCTTCTACAAACCCTGATGGTATCTGCCTTAAGACTACCAGATGACAGTGTCTTAGCTGGACATAAGCCATGGTGAATGTGATGAATGCTCTGCTTTGTAGCATATCAGACTAGATAAGTATGGGTTCTAATGTCAGTTCAGGTGACTAGGGGTGTGTGTGTGTTTGAGTATGTCTGTGTATACAAGTGCCATGCCCTCAAGGGCTATCAACATGTAATGATTATGCACTTTTTGGCCCTGTAACTTGCGGTTGACTTCCACACTGCCCTCTTCTACAAAGCCAGATGGTGTCACCCACCTGAAGACTACCTGATGAGTGTGTGCTAGCTGGACTTAAGCCGTGGCATGTGCAATAATTACCTTAATCTGTAGTGTGTAGTACTAGACAGGTACGGGTTCTACTCTCACTGCAGGCTAATTGGTGCATGTGTACACATGTGTCTGGATGGCATACATATGGTCCTTTAGGTAACATAGTAATAAGTAGGATTCTGTAGTATTTTATTTGTAGTGCGTGATGTGGGCCCTGAAAGGACTGACCACAACAAGGCTTGCTGATGTCATCATGCATAATATGTCCTGACACAGTAGTAATAGCAGACATGATGTGTGTTGCGTGCATCATGTACCATATGTACTGTGTACCATTACCTAGGTTGCTGTTCCTATATACATACACCCAACTTGCAGTATGTGTGTGCCTTGGCTTCTCCTGTATGCAGTGATCAGATGTGGTGGTAGCCAAGGTTTTCTGTCAGCGTGTTACACCATGTTACATCATCTTGTGGAAAATAGGACATTTAAACATCACCAGCATAATGGCCGTACAGCTCTTGCAGTCATAGACATCTTTATACCAATAGTTACCAGCGCAGCACATATTGCCCCAGTCCAAGAGGGACACAGGCAGATGCCCTGTGTTCAAACAGTCACCTAACCAATCATACATATGGCAAGTGTTGTGCACTGAGATGCTCTGTGTGCCATTAGGCAGAGTTCCGTTTCAAGGGTGTGATCAGGTATGCTACACACATCTCTCACACAAGCATGTATTACCAATGTCACATACAAGGTTCATGTCTGTACAGTGTGTTATCCATGTACAATGCCCCTACAGATATGCAACATATGCAACCAAGCAGGTTCACACATTGCCCCATATGCATGGTACACATCACATCTGGGTACTGTATATGCCACAGGTGGCAAGGACACTCATTGCAGACTATTCCCATTACACACACAGTGAAAAAGTGAAGTGACCATGTGCAGAACCATGCTGTTGTGTGTAATATATTCACATGCTGAGGGAAGGGTAACTGCAGGTTATGTGACTCTGCATCAGCTATGACAGATGATTCCTGCCATACCATTGCATAGGCATGGTGATTCGGGGCACATTAGGTGTACATGTGTGTAGCCATGTCTGTGTGGCCAGACTGTTCATCTCTGAGTATGTACATCACATATTGTGAATGATGTGCTACCTGTCAGGCACATACTTCTAACTGATGGAAGTGATACTTCACACATATTTGCATGGAGTTTATGGCCATGCCTATGTCAACAGGCATTTTTTGCAATACCCTCTTGCAGGGTACTGGCATACCACATAGACTGTATGAGTGGCAACAATTTGCAGGCATTAGCCAATATTGTAAACCACAGTCATCAGTAGTTGCATCTATTGCATCTGAATGGAGTCCAAACAGTAGAGGACCCAAGACTGTGCCCTGTAGAGCACTGCTGGTAACAGATCATTAGGTATGTGTGTCAGCAATGGGCCACTATGTTAGCCCCACAATGACAGTATTGTGTATGGCTACATGGGTGCTTTACAAATGTTGCCTGAGCAGGTGATATAGTCAGATGCCTTGGCTGAGTGTGGAGGGTTGAATGCCCAGATGTACCCTCACACCCAGACTTATGGTGGCTGCCTGGAAATTGCCATGTGTAAAAGACATTCACCTCCCATCACACATACAAACTGTGTACAGTCAACTATGTGTACCACACATATAGTGTGCTGATCAGCTGCATGATGATTGCTCCTACAGCCGTACAGATATGGATACTTAAACAGGTGTATAGTTATGTTGGTCAGTGGATGCACCACCTCTGTGCAAGGGTAGAACAGTTGATTTTGTCCACACAGCTGGTGTGCAGTCAGTACTGTCATTATGACTGTAAGGGTGTCTCAATGGTGGTACTAATCATGAGTATGAATGCCATATGACATGTGGAATGCAGCCTAGACTGTTAGCATGTGCAATTGATGCTGTGTGTCAGGCAATGAGAGGCCAGTTACAAACTACTACAGATATCTGGATGGTATGGGACAAATCATAGGAATGTCATGTCACATGTGCTGGGGATAAGGGAGTGTAAGTGACACAAACAGTGTGTGTACAGGTTAGGTATGAGTCCAGACACAGAGCCACCATATGTGGAGTCATGACATATGAAATCACCAACAGTCTGGGCCTGTCCTTAGAGGTCATGTATGTAACTACATTGTGCTTTGTGTGTCTGCTTTGCATGGGTGCCAAAGTGTTTCAGTCACCATGCATACTCCACATCACAACACTATCCACTTCAGTTAGTTGAAGTGGTAGTGTCTCCATGCTGGGTGGGGGGGGGGGTCAACTTCATCACAACTGTCACACAGCACTGTCCACCTGTTATTGTACAGCCTGCTAATGGCAGCTGTTCACCAGTCAGGTTGGCTCAGCCATAATGACTCTGTGTCCCCCCTGTCAGGTAAACCTGAGTTCATGCCATTGTAATGCTGCAGACATAACGCATTGGTGTACAGCTCTGCATACTTGCCAGTGCCATCTGCATGTTTTGATGGACATTACTGGGTTGAGGAGAGTACATCACAGAGGGTAGGCCTGTAGCAGAACACTTACCATAGAGATATGTGCACTACAGGATGCAGGTGCTGCTGCAGGTAATATACATAGGCAGAGTATCTCAGCAGAGCCAGAGATAGGCTATCCTTTTTACACAACAAAAGTCATGTTTTTAAGCTATGTCAGGCATTGGTATCACTAAAAGAGTAGTAGGCAAAATGTATGATGTTTCCTTGATTAACATGGCATTTAAATATGAGGGTATGTCCATCATGTGGACAACTGCCAGGCCATGTGTTACAATCTGGTAGTAATTTGCAGGGTGTCTCAATGGTGGTACTAATCATGAGTATGAATGCCATATGACATGTGGAATGCAGCCTAGACTGTTAGCATGTGCAATTGATGCTGTGTGTCAGGCAATGAGAGGCCAGTTACAAACTACTACAGATATCTGGATGGTATGGGACAAATCATAGGAATGTCATGTCACATGTGCTGGGGATAAGGGAGTGTAAGTGACACAAACAGTGTGTGTACAGGTTAGGTATGAGTCCAGACACAGAGCCACCATATGTGGAGTCATGACATATGAAATCACCAACAGTCTGGGCCTGTCCTTAGAGGTCATGTATGTAACTACATTGTGCTTTGTGTGTCTGCTTTGCATGGGTGCCAAAGTTTTTCAGTCACCATGCATACTCCACATCACAACACTATCCACTTCAGTTAGTTGAAGTGGTAGTGTCTCCATGCTAGGGGGGGTCAACTTCATCACAACTGTCACACAGCACTGTCCACCTGTTATTGTACAGCCTGCTAATGGCAGCTGTTCACCAGTCAGGTTGGCTCAGCCATGATGACTCTGTGTCCCCCCTGTCAGGTAAACCTGAGTTCATGCCATTGTAATGCTGCAGACATAACGCATTGGTGTACAGCTCTGCATACTTGCCAGTGCCATCTGCATGTTTTGATGGACATTACTGGGTTGAGGAGAGTACATCACAGAGGGTAGGCCTGTAGCAGAACACTTACCATAGAGATATGTGCACTACAGGATGCAGGTGCTGCTGCAGGTAATATACATAGGCAGAGTATCTCAGCAGAGCCAGAGATAGGCTATCCTTTTTACACAACAAAAGTCATGTTTTTAAGCTATGTCAGGCATTGGTATCACTAAAAGAGTAGTAGGCAAAATGTATGATGTTTCCTTGATTAACATGGCATTTAAATATGAGGGTATGTCCATCATGTGGACAACTGCCAGGCCATGTGTTACAATCTGGTAGTAATTTGCAGGGTGTATGAGGGCAGGCCTTGTTACAAGCAGGGACTTCCAAAGTCTATGGTAGCTCTGCATCTGTGATAATCTGCACAATTACTTTGGAGTGATTGGTACACTCTGATATTAGTGTCCCTCATTTGCAGTACCTGCATTGGCAGTCTGTGTGAATGCATACTATTGCATGATGTGACACTTTATGCACATATAGGTTTGTTAGAGGGATATATGAAGTGTGTACCTGATTGCAGGCCTGTGGCCTCCATCAGTGAAAAGCAAACATGTCATTTGAAATGCATTGTGTGGAAAAAGACAGCTTGACTCAGTCATTAAATGCTGCCATGCCATTACTGTATAGTCACTTGTACACAGCACTGGATTTGAACCCAGGATTGTGTGTGCATGGCAAAATATACTGCTGGCAAGGCAATTAACAGGGTGAGCTACTGAGTCACTGCTGCAGCAGGTGTATTTGCAAAATATGTTTGCACACATAGAGGCTGTGACACACAATTTCTAAATCCCTCAATACGTGCATAGCTTTATATGGATGTATGTGTGCTCCAGGGATCTAGTTCAACATGTATTTGGCCAATAATGCTTTAGAAGGTGTTATTTGACATGCTGTTCATGAAGGGCACAATTAACTGCTATCACAGTGCTCAGTTACATGGAATAGTATATATGTTTGGCTATCTAGTGTTGTAGTATTGCACCAGGGTTCAGGGTACACTTCCATTGTAAGCACATTTGTGAGGCATGCTGCACCAAGCATCTCCACTCAGACACTCTTAATGTGGCGATTACTATGACTTGTTTAAAACACCTATGTTAACAGTCTTGTGGCTTGGCAAGTTAATGCAGTGGTCCACAGGTGCGTAGTCATGGGTTCAAAATATGAGACAGATGTTTATTTTATAAGTGTGTATTACAAGTTTAAAAACAGATATAACTAATAAAGCTCTATTTAGCTGATCTTAGTGAAGCTGCACAGCTTGGCGTACTGCACAGCACCATGCTAAGAAATATAAAGAAAAATGGGGAGATAGGAAAATGGTGAAATGGGGTGCAAGAAGAGGTAAAAACATAGTGACAGGCAGGCAGGGATGTGCAGGAAGGGTGTAGGAAAGAACCATAGCTACCCATTTCTTGTACAGAATTAACTGTGCACTTTGACAAATTTTGTACATGAGCTTGGACTCTCAACACCAGAGAGAGGGGAAAGGACAACATAACTGCATTGTCATGCAAATTGGGCCAAATTATGGGTAGCCAGTGGACATGTTTTCAAAATGGAGAGCTATGTATCGGATGATAATTCTTTTTGTGGGACAGAGGCCATTTTTTAAGGTGAGAGTGAAATGGGGTAGGGATATAGGTACATGTGGGGGAGGTAAGTTTGATGGGTGAGTATGCATTCACAGACAGGCAAGACAGCAGACAGTGGCAGTGTGTGACACATGATTGGGGTAAACACATTAGATAGGGAGGGCCTTGTGGAATTCAAGTCCCATGAGCCTCCAGACAGCAGCAGCATGACTCGAATCCCCACCGATTGGACTGTTGGTACTGCTCCTCACTGCCCCAAAGGTGGCAGTGGTGGAGGCTGGGGTCCAAGGCCAACCAGCTCCACCAGGTAGTCGAGTATCCACTCAATCTGGTGCAGGCATCGGTTCAGTCGTGGATACAAAATCCTGCAGATCAGGAATGGTAGCTCTCAGAGGGGAGTCGGGCCCCATACCCTGAGGAGGTGGTACCCAATACCTTGAGTATTGCAGGGGCTGTGGAAGGGGCACTACAGGTCTGGGTTCTAGATGTACTGTGATCCAGAGCCATGGCCGGTTTAGGCAAGGTAGGGCTATCAGCCAGAATCAGCCTACCTTGACTTGCTGTGGTGGATGAGGTATAGCAATAAGTTCAGGTTAGTATTAACCAAACAACTGTTAGTATTAACAGAATGGAACATATTTTTCAGTAATCCAAATACATATTAATGTACAGTTCGTGTAACACAACAGTAAATAATATAGCAGTCAGTATGCTAACATCATGCCAGTATGAAGTAAACCATAGTGCCAACAACACAGTTAGTTTAACAAATGTGTTAATATTGCATCATAATACACAGCAATAATTAACCACAATATCAAACATATAGTTAAAATATATTATGAAATCATAAAACATAATAATCAACCAATATATTTCCAAATATAGTTAGTGCAACAAAACATGTTAATATTAAATCATAATAATAATAAACATCAATAAATAAAGAAAAGGTGTGGGGAGAAAGAAAGAGACATTCCACTAATGTCATTGCAAATTATATCCCTGTAAACCTGATAATGTATACTCTAGAGGTATGTAGTGTCAGTTAAGAGTACAGTGACTACAATCCCCCTATAGCTGATGTGGCATGTCCATACCTCTCAAGCCATTCCCATGGGTCAGTACGGGCCAAGAAATGACAAATGTGGTTATACCACTACACAGGACAGTTTCACATAATGTGGACATATAACTACTCAGGTGTTCTGCAAATGGATATGGTAATACACTGCATACCAGGTAATACTTTATCTGCTAATTGTGTGACAGATGGATTAGGCATTTTACATTATATTACAGGAAATTGTGACACTTGAGAGGCATGTTTGTGTACAGTTAGTAAACTAGACAGAAGTCATGCCTTTGTTAGCAGGCATGGTAGCTGAATCCAGTAGCTGTGACTGCAGGGGACATCTAAACTGATGTAACAATTTACTGCAGCAACTTAGCCTCTATGTCACAGCAGTTTTAAGTGTTTAAAATGATTACTTATTAGGCTTTATTCTCATGTATTTATAACTCAGCAAAAGGCAGGTTACTGTTTTACACTGCTTTGATATTGAATATTGCATACATTTTTAAGATATGAATGTGAAATTATGTCATATTGTGTAACCTATCTATGCCATCCTTAGGTTCTTCCACTTTAAACAGGCATGTATTATGGCTTTGTTAAGTAATAGATGCTGCTGGTTTCTTTTATTATTATTCTGTTCTATTCCCATAATAGACTTTCTGCATAAATGACTAAAAACTGTCTATGTCAATTAGGGCATTCAGTTTCTATTTAGCTGAAAATCAAGGCATTAATCAACAGTTTTTAGCAAGGTTTGCAGTTTCACTTAAGGAGGAGTCTATTTTTCACCATTGTTAAGCAAGCTGATGTCATGTTTGGATGCTCATACAGAAATAATTTGAGCTCAGAATTACATCACAGTGAAATGAAGTTGATGCCTTTAGCTGGAAGTTGGTACATCTGGATGTAGAGTTTCCTTGTCAAAAGCCTTTGTTAATTTTGTCTCAGTTTCACTGGTCTTACATATTTCTATTGCATATACTGTAATACTAGTTTTTTACCACTCTTATTGACTCTGTCATTTATTTATATATACATGCATGTTGTTGCTGTTGCTGAAAACCAGGTTAGGTGTACTAAGCTTATGTCCTACTTGCATGGGAGATGCAAGGTGGTATTCATATGGAGTAGGAACAATTTGGATAGTACACGGGGGGGGGTGCTATGGGGTCTTCCTGAGGTGCCACAAACTCAGGCAGATGGGACCTCATTTTACTATCTCTGTTAAAGAACAGGATCCCCAGGACTGGCGCACCCCAGGAAACACTGCAGTATCATTATTAAAATAAATCCAAGCACTTGGTATAGGAATAGAGCCTGCAGACATCAACTCCTCTAGCATCAAAGGCAGGTTTGCTACCTCTTACATGACCTACAGTTGTCTGCATACATATTTTGCCCATTCCAGTCTTCCCAGTGTGAACTGCCATATGCTATTGTAAGACTACTGCTTCATTAAAAACACTAGCCACATTCAGTACTTTAATACAGTTTTTAGTTTAGATATTTTACTACACTGAAAGGAATGGACCACATTTTGTTAGTAACAATATAGATAAACTTCATGAACTGAGTATTGTTTCAGCCTTTATGTTTTGGTAAGGATACTCTTCTCAGCCATCGATGTTCTTTTTAATTTATCCATCTGTTTAGTGTTTTTATTACTGCAATAGGAATGGTCCCCAGTTTTAAGGCATGGTAACAGTGAAGTTCATGAAATTAGTATTGCTTCATTCTTTGATATTTGCCAATAGAATTCTTCTCAGCATTGCCCCTACTGTACGTCATATGAACCTACCTGTAACAGCAATATGTTTAAGTATCCTTGAAAATTTTTTATTAGTCTTGCTACTATCTAATACTGGAATTGTCTGAGTGTCTCTTTTTCACATTGCTCCAGGTGCTGCTAGCATTTCCTGGTATTTTATCTCTTTCACTTTGCAGGACACTAACCACCAAGTGCTGTTATTGCATTGAATATTTTGCTAGTTTTTCCTGCTTCTTCTTCCTTAACTGATGGTAGTGGATTATCACATGTAATCAGCACTTAACTTTCAGTGATTCTTTGTGGCACACACTTCCATTGCTTCTCAGCTCCCTGGATGTGTACCGTTTCCACAACTAACAATGTATTACTTTTGTAACATTATTGTACCTTTCAGTGTACAAACCCTCAGCCATGAGTATGTCACACTCAGTAATAAAATGTAAATCCAATTCCAGTTCTGTACTGTAGAACCTATATTTGTCTCTATCTTACATTCCTTCTACAGACTACATAAACCAGCACATACATAGCGCACTGTCTAGAGCAGTCTTTACAGTTTCATCTTTTGGTTTATATTCACTTCTACTTACCTATTCTTTATCCAGTCTTGGTCAACATGTGGAGGTCATTCCATTATACTTCTGAGCTTTCCTTTTTCTTTTTCTTCTGGTCATGATCTTCATATTCTTTCTTCTGCTTTTTGTATTTTCCATTACTGTTTTTCTTTTCACTTCTGGTTAATTTCCAAAATGCTTCTGCTAGTCTGAAAGTACAGTTGTATAGTAGAGGTCTTACTTTCCTCACTGTTGCAGTATTCCTTACAAAAGGGATATCCTGCCAATAATAGCCATACAGCTGGCCATCCTACAAAAGCCTTTTTTCCTTCTAGGTGTCACACATCAGACTTATGTACCTTAAACCTTGAACCTAAGAAATAACTTGCACACAAGTGCCAAATTCTTAGAACTTAATTACCCAGAAGAACTAGAGCAACTAAGAGACAAGAGAAAACAGCTTACTCAGTCAGAAGGAAGAAAACAGAAAGAGCCCATGGCCAGAGGAAAAGGGAAAAACACAACAGGGGAAGGAAGGATGGAAGGACAGATGGAATACTGCCAAAGTGAGAGGTAGGACATCTACAGTTACACTAAGTTTGTACACAAATGTACTATGTCCTTCCTTATCACTGTTGCAGTGTTCTTTACAAAATGAAAGTACTAAAGCTACTGGAAATCATGCAAGGAGAAAGCTACAGAGGAAACCATGAATGATGGAGCTGGAAAATCCTGCTCTAGTCCCAGAGACAACATCCAGCTTTTAGTGCTTAGTAAAAGTATACATACAGGACCAAGTAGTACCTTCCCAAAAGGATCTGGCATCAGTACCCTTAAAAAAGGCACCAGAACAGCAACTGCCCCAGTAGAATGAGCATGAACAGAAGTAAGAAGCTGATTGCCAAGAAAAGAATAACAAAAAGAAATGGCTGTAGAAATCCAAGAGGAGATGGTTTGCTTAGAAACAGCTAAACCCAATTTCTTGGCTAGAAAGAAACAAAAGTTGATCAAATTCTCTAATATCCGCAGTTGTGTCTAAATACTTATGTTGCATATAGACAGCCAAAGAACAGAGATCCCTTTAACTGCTGTTATGAGTGGAGGAAAAAAGCAAGCTATTGATCACTTTAGGCATGAAAGAAGGATTGGTCCAAGAGACACTATCACTGTGGAAAACTAGAACAGGAAGAACTGCCATTACGGCCTGAAGTTCAGAGACTCTTGCTACAATTCAGTGCCTTGAACAGGTCATTTTTCCATGTACACAATTTCAAATCAGAAGACTTACATTTTCTAGAAATAAAACAAAATGAATGTCCCAAGAATGAGGTATCAGTTTTCTTGGAGGCCATTCTTTCAAAAATTGTTTAGCCTCAAACTGCAGAGAAACTGGTAGATCCACAGGCAGACAAGCAGAAATGACCGTCAAATGAGCTTGAGCAGAAGAGTATGCCAGGCCCAAATTGACAAACTCAGACACATTTATTTATTTATTTTTATTTATTGACATTTGATTACTGGAAAAGTCCAACTGGGTAGAAGCCCATTTTCAGTGAAGCCCCAGGGAGAAAAGCTCCAAATTATTACAAAACATTTTAATAATAACTATACAATCTTCAAAAATAAAACAAAAACATCTGCAGATTAAATAATTATTACAAATTAAACATAATATAAAAACAGTTTAAGAATTTATACAAGGTATATGACAATCATTTAATATTACAGACATTTTTGGCAGTTTGGAGACAAAATGTGACAGGAATTGCAATATGAATTGAGGGAAAAACAGGCTTATGGTATCTTTAGGGAGAAAGGCAGGGAACAGAATTACATATCAGTAAGTGAGAAAGGAAGATTAAGGAAGTAGAAGTAATGAAAAGGTACTTAATCATATTTAGGGATATCGTTTATCTTAGATTTGAGCAAGAGCAGAGCCAGATTTCAGCTAGGAAGTCTTTGAGAGTGGTTTAGAAAGATGGGAGGGAGGGTATAGACCTAATGGATACAGGTAAGGAGTTTCAGGCCTTAGCAACCTTGCTCAAGTACAGACAATGCCCAGCAGATTTTCTAGGTTTGTAGACAGACAGGAGTTTTTGGTCACTGGATCACAATGACCAACTGGAAATATAGTTGTGCAGAATGGTTTTTAGTGATGGACAATCAGATGGATGTTGAATAATTTTATAGGTGACAAGAAGTTGTATATATGTTGGTTCGAACTTTCACATCAACTAATTTACACTTTTCATTGCTATACAGTGGTGGGTTCTGAAAGGGGTATGTACTGGAAATTTAGCAACTTTGTTGTACCATTTTTCAAATTTTAATTTTTGTGAAGCCTGGAAGTTAGTAAGGATGGGAGCACCATAAAAAAGAGTGAGGAGGAGATAAGTAGTGGCAAGTGTAGTTTTAGTTGTGTCAGTGAGAAAGTTTTTGGCTCTGTAAACCATCCCTAGTTTTTGATGTGTTTTTCTTATGCAATTTTGTATATGCATGTCAAATGCAAGATTATCATCTGCTATCAGCCTTAATAATTTGCTATGAGAAGTGACTTCAATGGTTGTATTATCAAGAGACAGGACTTAAAGGGATATGGGGAAAATGTATTAGTTTGGTCTTTCTTTGGACTGAGCATGAGTTATGAGTCATGAAGCCATGTTCAGTGGCTGTTAAAGCTTCCCGAGTAATTTTATGGAGGTGTACTATGTTATCAGGTGTGCAAATGAGAGTGGAATCATCTGTGTATTGTATTATAGTGGCTTGTTGTGTGGAAGTATACAGGGTGTTGGTGAAAATGTTAAAGAGCAGGGGACCAAGGATAGATCCTTGTGGTACACGGTGGTGACTGGGAGGTAAGGAGAATGCATAAGAGTTCCAATTTACTGACTGATACCTATTGGACAGGTAGCTTTTCAACCACGGAAGGGTGGGCTGAGAGTGCCAATTTACTGACTGATACCTATTGGACAGGTAGCTTTTGAACCAAAGAAGGGTGGGCTGAGACAAACCTAGTGAGGACATTTGAAGTAGGAGTTTGCTGTGACAAACTGTTGAAAGCTTTAGACAAATCTAGAAATAAGGAAGAAACTAGTTTGCCATTATCTCTAGCTTTATTCACAGTATCTATATAGGTTAGAAGGGCAGTGCTAGTAATATGGGATGGATGATAGCCATGCTGTGTAGGGGATAGGAGTTCTTCCTGCAGGATATAGTCTAGAAATTGTTTTGGAATACATTTTCAAGTATGTTGGTGAGGGGAAATGTCTGTTGAATTTCCTCCTTTAAACAGAGGGATAAAGTGCCACTTTTTCCAGAAAGAGGGAATTCCTTGATATAACTATAAGGATTGAGACAGGATAGGCAATGCTATTGGCTGCTATTTTACTCGCTTGGAAGGTCAGCAGCTGAAGAAGAGCACAGTTTGAGATTAACTGTAGTTTTAAATAGGATGTGGATACAGGTTTGAAGGTGAAAGCGGATGTGGTAATATGTGTTTGCTGGCAAGGGATGGGATTTGATGTAGAGGAATCCTTAGTTAGATATGCTATATTAACTAAATTAAGAGTTGAACTGTATTGCAGTTTTGAGTGGTGAATTATCTGGAGAGGGGTTTGGACTGAATTTTTGGCCGGAATGTAAGAGTTCTTTAATGGATGTCCAAACTTTTTTAGACTTTGTTTAGTATTATTCTGAAAGTTATTATAGTAAATTTTTTTTGTTTTCATTTATTTGCTTTTTAGTCCAACTGTGAAGCATTCTGAAGTTTTTAAAACATTTAGGGGTTTGATATTTTTGCCATTCTTTCCATGCTTTTAAATCCCAGAGCAGGCATGTATTTAACTGACTAAGGTTAATACACAGCAAGGTTCTTCGTAAGTAGGTTTACATTAAAGAATGACAAAATTCTCAATAAGATTGTACGTGCTGGGCAGTATGCAGAGCTCCTGCAATATCAGGGTCAGATGTAGTGACCACAGACTCTGAAAAGAAAGAAAAAAAATCTACTAAATTATATTGAGGTAATACAGTTAGTACTTATTATACAAAACAGAGATGGATGAAGGACCACAGTAAATCAGAACAGGAGAGAATACAGGAAAAATATAAGAGTAATGTGCTGGCAAGACTGTATGAATGTAAGCTCAGAGCAGTTTTAACAGGAAGTATGCTGATAGAGAGCCACAGTAATGCAGAGTATCAAGCAAAGTATCAGAACATGGCACTACTCTGATAAGCACAATATAACACCATCATTTAAAAAAACATTCATGGGATTCACCAGTATAATATCTACATCTGTATTTTTATCTTTATCTCTCTCTCTCTCTATATATATATATATATATATATATATATATATATATATGAATACTAGAACGTCAGCAACTCAGATTACATAGATATGTGTTTAAGGGAAACACACACAGCATACAAACAGCTTATCTAATCTGAATGACAGTGTTACAAATATAACACACTACCAAAGTATTTTCATTGTTTTATGCAGTCTTAGAACAAATAGAAATGTAAAAACATAAACTACATACCTGTTCCATGAAAGAAGACAGTGACAGAGTGTAAGACAAGATAACACCGAGGAGATATTTAGCAATAAATTCTACTGCAGAGATACCCCCACCCTCAGGTCAATTTATAAGGGAGAGCAATCAGTTGATAACCAGAACAAAGCAATTAACAAAGATGTGAGAAAAACAGATTGTCTGTCATTTCCTAATACTAAATAACTGTTATAAACAGTATAAGTCTATTGGTCAAGCAAAGGGGAGAGTGGCCAACTTAGTAAGAGGTCCTTGGAGTGCACTTACTATTACCCAGGGACTTTTGAATCACAGAGCAATCATGTACTTATCTGACTAAGGTTAATACCCAGCAAGTTTCTTCATGATAAGTATGCTTACAATAAAGAACAACATTCTCAATAAGCTTGTAGGTGTAGGGCCTTGTGCAGAGGTCCTGCAACATCAAGATCAGAAGCAGTGACCACAGGCTCTGCTCTATGAAGGAAGACAGTAAAAGCAGAATAGGAATATTTAGTTTATTAATATTTGTTTACTGGAAAGTCTGACTTGGAACAAGCCAATTTTCAGAGGAGCCCCAAGGAGAAATGCTCTAGATGTATGTCTTTGTAACATGGGAGGAAACCGGAGCACCTGAAGGAAATCCACATGAATGCAAGGAGGACATGTAGACTCTACACAGAAGGCATCCCAACTGAGAATCGAACTGGAAAACCTCTTTCTGTGAGGCCACAATGCAAACCACTGCAACACTGCTCTGTCCTATCATCCTTCCATTCAGCCGTCCTGAATATCAACTAAAACAGGGCCCTATTCACTTTTGGGACACCAAACAGAAAATCTCTTCCACTCTGCAACACAAGATTTTCTAGCAGTGGATTTTCTCGCCTTTTGCAAAACACAAAGTACATTCTCCAAAAACTGGTGCAGAAAAGGAATCAAAACTCTTATCACCCAAAGAAGATGAGTGTGAATGACAGCTCTTGTCCTGTGTGAGGAGATCCACTCTGTGAGATATAGTTTGTGATGGATGCCTCTGGCCAGGTGAGAGAAAGGTGGGACCAATGCTGTCTGGGCCAAAAATGAGTCACCAACAAGATTCTGGGCCTGTCCCACAACAGCACTGTAGAACCCTTGGCAACAGAGGAAGATGGGAGATAAGCATACAGGAACATCCCTTTCCAAGAGAATGATATGGTGTTCATTTTCCAAGACAGAGGACTTACTACTCTGGAACATAACTTGGGAAGTTGTCTGTTCAGAGGGGAGGAAAAAAACTCTACTTGTGGATTACCTCACTGATGGACAATGTGCACAAAAACCTTTCTGTGAAGCATCTACTCATGAGGATCTAACCTGGATCTGCTCAGTGTGTCTGCCGGCATATTGTGCTCTGAGGAAAAATAAACCACCTGATGTACCAAGTGAATGTGGATAGCAAAATCCAAACTACAAGAGTCAGTCTGCAAAGATGGTAAGACTTTTTTGTAACACCATGTTTACTTATGTACCACATGACAATTGTGTGGTTAGTGAAAATAGTTAGGGGACCTGGAAAACAAAGGGAATGCAGAGCCTGAAGAATTAAGATACGAACCCACATTTCCTTGATGTTGATATTGTTTTGTACCTAGTGAGACCAGACCTCCGAAACCCTGATATCATTGGACGAACCCCCAATACAGGTCTGAAGCATCTGTGAAGAGCTCCTGAGTGAGGGAAGAAACCTGTAAAAGAAAGCCTGCATTTAGACAAGAGAGTAATGGGGAAGTCAAGAGGATGATCATGCTGCAGCCAAATTGTCTTGAGATACCACTGAAACTTCCACATGTGGAGTCTGGCCAAAGGATCCATTGACATAGTGGAATCTATGAGCACCAAGGCTCATAGAAACTCTTTGCAGACACCACCTGTAAAGGAAGAAGTGAGTGGAAGAATGTTGTCAAGGAGATGACATTGAGGAGAGGAAGAAATGCCATCATTGACAATGGTCTGAATACTGCATCCCAGGGAAACTAGGTCCTGTGAATGGGTCAGAACAGATTTTTGACATTGAGTAAAACCCACACAGTGAAAAAGTAGCATAGCAAATTCAAGATCCTGTAGAAGAAACTGCTGAAAGGGGGTTTAAATAAGAAGGTCATCAAATCAGGGAAAACTCTGAATGCCATAGAGTCTGCAGAAGGATTTGGCCAGGGCAAAATATTTTGTAAAAACCCTTGGTGCTGTAGAAAGAGCAAAATGCAAAGCAGAAAACTGATTGTGTACGGCAAAACAGAGAACCATAAATACTTTCTGAAGAGAGGGTGAACGGGAATATGGAGATGAGCAGCCCTCAGGTCCAGAAACACCTGATATGCCTCAGGAATCAGCAGAGGAAACAGAAAGTGGAGAGAGAACATTTTGAAAGAAGAAACTTTTGGGAAGGTGTTCAGGTAAGATAGCTATATCTCCGGAAAACTGATCCTGATGCATCCACCTCAGAAGTGTCATTATCAGCAGCATCGTAGCTGCATTTGATGGGATGGTGAGCTACCTGTGAAGAAGAACCTCATAAGGAAATGGCAGAGGTCTTGGTATATAAATCAGTCATGTCAGCCAGAAAACTGTCAGGCTTAGATACATGAGCTAGAATATACCTGCTCATACACTATACTGATAATTAGTGTTCATGAAGGCCAAGGTAGCAGAGGTATACACCTTCTTACCATACATGTCCATAGCTTTACTATCCTAATCAGAAGGTTATATCTCAGGGGATGGAATCAGCTAAGAATGTTTATCAGCAGAAAGAGAAAGTACTGCAGGGTTGAAAAAAGGATTAGTTTAGAAGACTTCCTTTGCCCCAGGAACTTTGTAGAACCTGTCTGGATTTTTTAGGTGCAAGGAGCTGAGACACCGAGGCCTGTGAAGCACAGAAGGGCTTCCAAATTAGGACATACTGAAGAAGACCTAGAAGCATCTATCAAAAGAGATCATAATCGCTCTTTTGGACCTCAGACATTTGGAAGCTCTGCCACTGAAAATGCTCCATTAATTTAACAATAGTATTAATAAAACAACAATCCTTGTTAGTCATTAAAGGTCTTAAGCTGGTAAAATAATCATAAAAAGAAAAATAAACAGGCTCATCCACAATGGAAAACTATTAAAAGAAAAATAAAATTGATACAGTAAATACGAAAATACTACAAGTCAGTCCAAAGATTCAGCTTTCCTCAGATCCACAGAATGCAACAGTCATTTCCTTATTATCATAGTCAACATCCAATCAATTCTCATCTATAGGCAGTTGCCTGCTTGACTACAACCTATGATCAAGCAGATGACACTGCCTAATTTAGCATCTCATGAGCTGCCACCCCTTAAAATTTGGTTTCAAAGGGATAATACCATTTAACCAGGTGGGTGAGTTGCTCTTAAGTCTGCAATCCATTTAATTTCTTTAATTTCAATCCTGTTGCGTGTCACATCCTTTTAAGATATCAGTAACAATTTCTAACACCATAAACAAATGTGTGTGGTCAGGATTAGCCATAATGTGTTGTGCGAGGGCATTGTTATGGACTTTGTTTCTGATGTCACTCAAATGGCGAAGAATACATTCTTTAAAAGGTCTTTTGGTTTTGCAAATATAATTACAAGAACAGCAGGTACATGTAGCAAAGTAAACCACATTCCTGGTATTGCGATCAGCATATTTATTAAGCCAATGTATTTTCTGAGTATTGGGGTGTGTGAATTCATTAGTGGTGTTGATGCTATTACAAGCCTTACATCTTCCACATGAAAAAGTGCCTTTCCTTAAAGGCTGAAAACTTGAAGAACTCTTCACATTTTTGTAACAGAGCAGTGTCTCAAAATTCATGTGATTTTTGAAACAAAAATGAAGTGTCTCACCTACTATATGTTTCAAGTTGTCATCTACAGTTAGAAGAGACCAATTTTTCTTGATGATGTTACATATTGGAGAGTCATCAGAACTGTAGGTAAGTAAACATCTGATAGGACGCTCTACTTCTTCACAGTCTTGGTTATCCCCAGTATTGTCCATCTTATCAGAAAAGAAGATGCATCCTTTCGTATTCCTTAGCCCTCGAGTCTCCACAGTATGTAGCCGAGTGTCCTTACTTCAATATCCTCATTCTTGAAGATTACTTAAAAAAGGTTTGTTTCTCATGTTCTTAAGTTCCCATATCTGTACAAAGTCTTGAAACACAAAGAAATTGTCCCTTCACTATTTGTGGAAAGATATGTCCTAGAAGCGTACTCATCCTATGCAAGAGGTGATTTTTCCAACAATCCTTGTAATAAACCACCGTATTAAAACACCCTGTTTCATCTCTAGTGATTCTGATATCAAGGAAACTTATTTCTGTTCTTGATATATGAACATCAAACTCCAAGAAGGTGGCAGTCTTCTCCAAATACTTTACAAAATGAAGAAGGTTGGTCTCATCTCCACTCCATATTAGGAATATGTCGTCCACAAAACAACCATAGTATACAATGTCATTCACCCATGGATTGATCTCATTGAATATATACCTCATTTCCCACTGAGCCAAGACAATGTTAGAATTACTACTGTTACATGAGGTGTCCATGGCAACTGCCCACTTCTGCCAATAGTAATCATCCTCATATAAGAAAACATCATAGCCAAGAATGACTTTTAGCAAAGTACAAACAAGTAGACCAGATGTTGCTTCTTCAGCTTGGGTACATATGCAGTCTCTAAGTGAAGATCAGAATAGTCATTGGGAACAGTAAAGAGACTGTAAATATCCACAGTGACCATCATAAGTCCAGGTCTATAAGTTAGTGACTCAACAATGTTCAATTCCTGGTATAACGTCTCCAAAAATGGGAAGCATCTCATAGAACTGTACTAGCTTTTGGTAAATATCTCTTCAAACAGTGCTTGACATAGAGGCAAGTTCATTAACCCATTCCTTACCTGAAATAATATATCAAATGGATGGGTCTTGGGAAATGAGTCCATTTATCTCTGGTATCTGTAGATGTTCAACCCTACGGTAATCATACATCTCCTGTATAACAGTTCTTGTCATGAGCAGGTCATGTAAAATACCATGAACACTTTTAACCTTTCTATTTACTTCTCATTTGGGTATCTTCATATATGTTCAAGTATCAGCCAATATGTTATACATTCTTCTCTGATAATCATCAGTGTCCAACACAACTATCACACCACCTTTATCAGCAAGCTTGATGATTATCCTTTCATCATTCAACAGTTCTCACAAAATTCTTAATTCATCAGTGTTGAGGTGGTAAATCATTATTCTGCCATAATTCAGCTACATCCTTTTCTCACATTCACATAAATAATTCTACAGCAGGAAGTGGTATTGGTACAAAATTAATGGGCCTTTTAAATCTGTTGATTGGTAGTTCATCACATGTATTGCCAAAAATGTAATATTTCTTCCAAACAATTTGATATCAATTGTAAATTCACTAAGTCTCGATCTAAGGCCTGGTATGAATGATAAACTTTTGTTCAGTAGATGTATCTGTGTCTCATTCAATGTAGGTCGAGAAATATTAACAACAAGACTCATTGACTATAGCTCCTAATGCTGCTATACTTTTCTCCTCTTCCTCCCTCTGCTCAGGGACCATTGTTGTTTTTGTGGATGTTGTTGCTATTTGATAAATATGGGGAGCCCCTGAAAAACTGGAAGATGAGAGACTCCTTCTTTTGGTCTGGTCTCTAAATTTAACTGCTGGAGATTACGAAAATTATCATTTTGACAGTCCACCTTAAACATAACGTTCTCTACATTCAAAGCCTCAGTATCACCTTCAGAGATGGAGGCAGTAACTGTAGTCACTTGCTCATAATTAGAAGCTGCCACTGTTGTACCTGACCCACTTGAACAACTAAGCACATTGGTATGCTCAGTACTGGATGCAACTGCTTTGTTAAGATACTTTATGCAAATCTAGATGCTCTATGTCAGATGTAGTAGACAGCCAAGTGAAAACTCCCTTATTCGTTCCGGTTTTATTCTTATCTGATTCAGTCACTTTCCTAGGCCATTCAAACAAATTGCAAGTTTTAAAATCCTGACAATCTCTAGCTAGCTTATGACTTCTCACATTTCTCATCCTGTTATCAAACAAATTATGGTTACACTACAAGTTTTCTAATTTATGTAAAAACATATCTGACAGCGTCATACTTTCAAGTTCTAATTGTTTCTTTTTAATCAACTCCACTGTTTCTTCCTCAATGGGCTAGAAATATTCAATTAACAGTTCAATGCTTTTAAAGCTAGTTTCAATATTAATTGCTTGCCATCATGCAAGTAAATCAGGGAAGGTGTTCCCATGTGTCAGCATGCATTTAACCCACATGCCTCTTGGAATAACACAATTACGCAAGCAAGCCTCAAGATGAAAATGCTGCCACTGTGACCTTTTCAAATGATAGGCAGCATTCTCAACTTCCAAAAATATTTGATCAAAAGTCTCAGTCCCATTAGATAAATCTGAATCTTTCTGTACTTCAGCATTCAGGTCAAGGGCAAGAAGTGGATAAGCAGAACTCACTGAAAACTCTGGTAGCACATGATTCGTATTTAATTCCAAGGATGGTTTCACTTTAAGCACATGTGATATTTCAGCAGCTCCAACTTGTCCATTGCTCCCTTCAGCCATGTGCAACAACAGGGTCACGACAAACAAAAGTACTAATAAATCAACAATCCCTGTTAATCACTAAAGATCTTGAGATGGCAAAATAATCATAAAAAAAAAACAAACAACCAGCTCGACCACCATGGAAAACTATTAAAATAAAAAGTAAAATTGATAAAGTAAATACTAAGATAAAAGTCAGTCCAAAGATTCAGGATAAGTGCTTTCAACCTTCTGGACTTCATCAGATCCATAGAATGCAATTATATAATTTCCACATTATCATACTCAACATCCAATCAATTCTCATCCACAGGGCAGCCGCCTCCTTGAATCCAACTAATGATCAAGCAGATGACACTCCCCAAATTAGCAACTAATGATTTTCATCTCAGGAGCACTTTTTCATGTGGAAGATGTAAGGCTTGTAATAGCATCAATACCACTAATGAATTCACACACCCCAACACTCACAAAAGATACTGACTAAATAAATATGCTGATTGCAATACCAGGAATGTGTTTTACATTGCTACATGTACCCACTGTTTCTGCTATTAAATCAGGAAAACCAACAGACCTTTTAAAGAACGTATTCTTTGACTATACTTCGACTATATGGATGATATCAGAAACAAAGTCCAAAGCAACGCCCTCTCACAGCACATTATGTCTAATCCTGACCATACATTTTTGTTTATGGTGTTAGATACTGTTACTGATAGCTTAAGAGGAGGTGACGTGCAACAAGGACTAGAACTGAAGAAATTAAATGGACTGCAGACTTAAGAGAAGATCGCCCATCTTGTTTAAATGGTGTTTGAAACCAATTCTTAAGGGGCAGTGGTTCCCGAGATGAAAATGATTAGTTGCTAAATTAGGCAGTGTCATCTGCTTGATCATAGGTTGGCTTCAAGGATGTGGCTGCCCTAAGGATGAGAATTGATTGGATGTTGACTATGATAAGGAAATGACATTGTTGCATTCTATAGACTGAGGAAGGCCGGAATGTTGAAAGCACTTATCCAGAATCTTTGGACTGACTTGTCTTTCAGATTTTACTTTATCGATTTTATTTTTTATTTTAATAAATAGTTTTTCATGGTGGTCAAGTCAGTTGTCCGTTTTCTTCTTTTTATCATTTTAACAATGGTGTCCTCAAAAGAAAGCTCCTCACTAGATGAAACAGAACACACAGTATCATCTTCATTGGATCCCAGAGCAACAGTGGAATGGATCTGGGAGGAATAAGCCAGAGACTTTCCCAAGAATCCAGATCATCTTCATCAGAGGAATAAGAAGCCCTAAGCCTCTTAAATGGAGTGGAAGTAGAAGAGAAAACAGGTGAAGGGCACTGACAAATCTTGAAGAGGTATCAATGACCATAAGGGTATTAAAAAGACCCTGACTGAAGTCCTGTCACTCCTTACAGGGTTTTCAGCAAAGGAACGACATGCCTAGCTTTTGTCTTTTTCTTTATAGTATATAGTGTCATAATGACCTTATAGAGTCCTGAACCCTGCCTAACTTCCATAATCGAATCAGGCAAGTCTTCCCTAATCAATATCTGGGGAATCCCCCAAGTCCTTAACAAATATTCAGCCATGGCTTCTCTTCTTCATTTGCAGCAGACACAGGATGTTCAAATGGTTAACTCCATGTTGGCCTTCAACATGGTCAGCACTAAGCAGGCGTAGGAACTGGATGGTCCACAAGCTCTTTATCCAAGCCTATGGAGATGTCTGGTACAAGCAGAAGTCTCTAAGCACATCTTTTTAATGTTTTCATAGAAAACAGCTGAAAATCTGGGCATGTGGTTTCAGAATACATAGTTCCCTGAGTCAAAAACTTATGATGCTGGTTCTCCAAATACACAGACAGATAACAGACAGCTGAGCGTGATCCTGGGTAAAAAAGCCTGGCGAAGATCATATTGCATGTGATCATTGTGTGCTCCAAAGTAGAAAAGTCACTTTTCATGCTTATCATTATGGGGAATATGCCTCCCACATTCACATTTTCCTTTTTTAGATGACAAAACAGAAAATAAGAGAGAGTCCCCAATGGGTTTGTAGCTGATATGAGACAACGTATAGACCAAATTCATATACAGTCTTCGACTAGCAGAAAAAAAGTTCTGAGGATTTGGTGCCTTTGCATCACTTAATGTACCTTATGCCTTGGGCATATACCATACATCTGACGTATTGCATCAGAAAGGGCCAAAGGTTTTGGCATGCTGGCAGAAGGCATGACTATCCCCAGCAGCCTATCCCTTTTGTAAGGAATACTGCAACAGTGATAAGGAAGGACATCAGAGATATCATCTCAGTCTTGTTTTTTTCATGATGGTTTACAACGTCTGTTATGTTTCTGTCTTATGATGACAGCAAATGTGTGTACAGTCCCGTAATTTCATACCTATACATATGATCAATTTCCAGGAGGTACATACCTGGAATTTATAATCATGTTATACATTGTTTTATACATTATTTGATGAGCATGTAGCAGTACTGTTTTCTAGTCAAGCTGATCCAGCACTTTCTGCACACAGTAAATCATGACTAATCCATAATTAAGAATAGGAAGATCAAGCCGATTTATACCTTAAATTTTAGGCAGTTTTCAAAGTCAGTTTTAGTCCTCTAAAATATTCTTTACTACAGTCTGTTCTCATTTCCTCATGCTCTATTTCTAAATGTTCATCCAGTGCCAGATAGTTGCAAACTCGCTCATGTTAAAGTTCGGTCACATTCCTCCCACAAGTTGATATTTTCTTGTTGCTTCAATTTTCCTGCTAAAAAAGTTAATTTCACACATTTAAGTCCAAATGTCATTCTTATAGTATGAAAAAAGTTTTAACAATTTGTAGTTGTACTTTTAGCTGCTTATATGGCAAGCTGTACAGTTGTATGTGATGCACAAAAAGTAGATGAGATGTCATTTAGCAAGGATGCCTTCTGAAGATCATGCTTAATGGAGTAAGACCAAGGCAAAGCAGTGGTTATAATCATGCTGGAATATCCATCTATGCATTTTTGTCTCGGTGAAAGTAATTTGTCTTTCATGACTACTCAGTAAAGTGGTTTACCATTAATTTATCAGTGTATGGTACACTTTATACCTTTGTAAACATCCTAGGATATGTGAATGTAATAAATATTTTTCAAACCTTTTACACTTTTGTATTATGGTTTTGTAACATATGATTCTTTATCCTATATTATTACTTTTTTGTTATAATTCTGTCCTGCTGTGACAACTGCATGACCATAAACTCAATGTGCATCAGTTTTAGTATGTAGTTTACTTGTGCAGAGCTTTTGGCATATCATTCTTGCGTTAGTATGTAGGTTCACTCATAAGGAGGAGTACAGTTTTCCTGTTGTTGAACAGATTGGTGTGCATATAAATAATTTTAACTCAGGACTAATTCATCATGCAAAGATACTGACTTTAGCCAGAAGTCAGACACTACATCTGGATCTGGGATTTTCCAGTTAGCAACCTTCATTAATATTGCCTCACTTTTCTGCCTGTTACTTCATTATATTTTATATCATTACTTTAGAATATTTTAAATATTTCTTTTGTCTCCTCTGTCCACTCAACACCTTTACTTTAAATCTTTGATGTTTGACAAACGTGCTCTTCTCAGCATACACAAGACACCCAGAAATGCCTCCTACAGTTCATATGGTGGGCATATTTACTGTTACCATATATTGCTGAGCCATAATATTATTTTTATTAGCCCTACAGCTCCTTCTGCTATTGGAACTTGTACCTCTCAACTTCTTTAATCAACAGTTCTGACAAAGCTGAAATATTATAGGAGCAAAGGCCCCAAATCAGGGACAATGTTTAAATAGTATTCTAATTAGTAGAACAGCAGGTTTTGTATTAACATCCATTTTCTGAACAATATTAAATATAAAACTCTAATGTCTGCCATTACTAACTTACTGTGACCTCTAATAGTTTACAAGGATTTATGAGGTAAAGGGGAACAATATATGAGGCAAAAGCAGGAACATTCTGCAGAATTGACAAGTATGTTGGAACTACCTGGGTGCATTTATTCAAATTTCTCTAGTTTCAGTTTGCTACTCTTTTTTTTTTTTTTTTTTTTTATCCACGTTATGATTTCTAATAATGTGACATGAAAGGACAGCAATCATGAGTCAGGGTATAATTACTTTTCATGAAACGAGTACTACTACAATCTTTAATATTTGCCAATAGTGTTCTTCTCAATATATCCAGAATTGCCTTAATCTGTGGTTTGTGTGGTTTTACCTGTATCTCTAGCATATTTAAATATGCTTGAAATCTATTTTCTTGGCCTTATTGCTAAAACAATGACAGGAACTATCAGGGTGTTTTTATTCCCTGTTGCTGTAGCTTCTCTCCTTGCATATCCTGGTATTTTGTGAAGACTAGCTGTAGATTCTTCAAAGGTTTTCCCCTTTTTTTTTCTTTGACTACAACATCCATTTTTCTTTCTGGTGGTATACAGACTACCACTCTATGAAAAACACATACTGCAGTCAATGTATTCATATTTCACTATTCTTTAATTTACGATAGGAGTGTACTCTAACCAGCAACAAGATATGCAATGGTTTCTAGTTCTGTTTAAGAGAACCTGCATTTGTTTTTCCCACATTTTCTTAAGGCATTGCAAACCAACTTGTGGGCTGTGTCCACTACCTTGGGTCACCATTACTAGCCTTTCATCACTTGGTTTAAATTTACTTCTCCTTAAACATTACTGTATCAAAACTTGCTTGGTTCTAGGGGTACCCTACACTTACCACTATATTTGTGGGATTTCCAATGTTCTTTTCTTCTGGTTCCTTTTTTTTCTCTTTCTTTTTGTGATTTTAGCACTCTCAGGCTGCCACCCAATTCTCATCTACTTCTGATATGATTTATGTTTTCACTCCTTTCAAAAATACTGTTGTTAAACTAAACAGACTTCACCTCTTCACACTTTAGAACTTTCATTATGTTTGGATGAGATGAGGCCCACAAATATGTATCCAGTTCCACAATATGTTGTCAATTTGAATAGTACCATATATCATTTAGAGTGAGGGATATTATTATATTGACATGTAGTTTTTTGTGTTTTTTTTTTTTTTTTTTACATACAAGGATGAAGCAGTTTTCTTGTCCAACTCATTCAGTGATGTTTTGGGCTTGTCACTCATGCCAAAGCTGTAAGTTAGAACAGGAAGTGCAAAGAGATTTATAGATTGGACTTCATTCCTAGATGAAAAGGCAGTTTTCAGTATTATAGTTTTCTGGAATCATTCTTTACTAAGCTTTGTTCTCATTTCCTTTATGTTTTACAACTGACCCTTAATCTATTCCCAAATATTTATACACACCTTTTTGTTCAGATTCCTTTATATCACATTACTTTCACACATGTTGATATTTTCCTGGTGCTACACCATCCCTGTGATAAATGCACAAGACTGTTTCTACTACTGTTTGAAACTTGCATCTTTCAGATGCTTTCTACAGACGGTAGGGCATTTGTGAAATGAAATCATTGCACTTAGCTAGCACTTAGAAATCAGCACAAAATTAAAATATGAAATTAAATTAATTGAAAACTCTGTTTACCAATGTTTTAACTTTGCACTGTTCAGATGCTTTCCTGCAGGGTATTAGCAAGTCAAGTCATAACATCCCTGAAAAACTAGTTTCTGTGAGAATAAAAAGGACAGTTGAAACTAATGAATGATGCAGTGAGAGCTGTTGTAAGTACAACTGCAATTTGAGAAGGAATCTGCCTAACACCTCTGAAGCTTCTTGTAAGCACCATCCCCCAACCCCTGCAGCCAAAGTTGGGACATGCCCAGAAAGCCAGACTGAAAATGTAAACAAAGACCAGAATCAAAACAAAAAATCCCTGGGATTGTCCCTTTAATGGTTTAAGAACAAGACAAAATAGCAATACTGCCCAAGAATCACCCCAGAATAATCCCTTTCAATTTTTACCCTTACAACAATAATTTGTCTTTAAAAGTGACTCAGCTGCAAAGTTGTTTGCCACTATTCCATAAGCAGCACAATATAGGATTTAGTTATACATCTGTAAGTATTTCATAATCCATGAATTTCAGATGCTGCAAAATGCTTTTTGTAATCTATCCATGCAATATGCAGATTCTTCCCTTTTTTACAATTCTCTGTTTATTGCTTTAACAACAAATGATCCTTTGTTCCATATGATTATCTTTTCTTGCATCTTTTAACCTTGCCATAATCAAATTTTATTCTAAATGGCTATTCTCTATGTGCATTAATTCAACAATATGTATACATGGGAACACTTTATAAGCTCAAAATACTTAAATCTCAAATTTCAGAATTTCGAGGTCATAAAGTGGAAGGATCGAAACATTGCAACTTCAGAAGCATGAAATTCAAAAGCTCGAATGTGGGAGATTTTTAATTAGTAGTTCTGGTGTTGTGCTGTGTTTGTGGATTCAGGTAAGTGTTTATGTGTAATGGTGTTGGGTAGGGGCTGTAGTTTGTGTCACTGTGTGTTGTTACTGTAATGTGTGTGCGAGAGGAATGTAGTTTGTGTGGTGGTGTTTTGTGTGTGTGTATGTAGTGTGACCTTGGAGTTAGTATATTTATGTAGGGGGGGTGAGGGGGGCTTGCCCCCTGCATATAATAAGGATAGGTGTGTGTGTGTGTGTGTGTGTGTGTGTGTGTGTGTGTGTGTGTGTGTGTGTGTGTGTTGTATTGGTGTTTGTAAGTGTTGGGAGTTTGAATTTCGCGGTTTTGCGGTTTTGGGATTTAGGGCTTCGTGATTGTGTGGTTTCGGGTATTTGGATTTTCCACTTTTTGGGCTCGAGATTTTAGAATTTCGAGCTAAGTGAATCCGTATACATTGATGGGAGGCAAGTTATTTGTGTACAGTTCTTAGAACAGACCTGTAGATTCATTCTTACAGAGGAGAACGTTTTTCCTGTGAACCAGGTTGGTATCTGTTTAGGATGAGCATACAGATAAATCTTTGTGTAAATATGTTCATAATTTTATCCAGAAGTTAGGTACTGGATATGGCCCTGGAGTTTTTCATTTTGAAGATTTTACTAATTTTTGTCTCAGTTTTTGTGGCTGTTACTCCCATTTCACATTTTTTAAAGTAGTGTGCCTTGATATTCTTTTAACTCTTCTATTCATTTGGCATTTTATTATGTTCATTAATGTCTTTATACATGCTTCTCTAAATGTAGCTATTTATTTATTTTTGACTGTGTTCCCAGTGTTTTTTCTTTCTTTCCAAATTCTCCATAAAACCTTTTTCAGGGTATCAATGAAGTGCTTGTGTTGTTTTTCTCTTTTACACGTATCTGCATATGGCTAAAATATTCTGTTTATGTTGATATGCTTAGTTTATTACAGGAAACCGTTTATGATAAACCCTGGTCTATGCTGATGCTGTACGTTGTTTTTACCACTACTAAGATTTTTTGGTGATAGAAGAATACAGAAAAGGTATGTATTGTGTTCTCTATTTGCAGTTCCACCGTTACATTCTACTTATTCCCTTTCATTTCCTTTGTTACTCTGTATTTTTCTTGTAACGCCATTAGTTTACTTACACAGCAGTATACCCCATTTATGTCTGCTATATCACATGAATTTCTCATAATAGTCACAGTTATTGTGTTCATCTGGTTTACTAGTAACCAGATGAATGATCTGGTAACAACTTGGGTCATATTTAATTTCTGTTTTATGCTTCTTTCACCAGTCTTAACGATTGTCTATTTCTATTAAATCAAACAGTTATTCCTTAAGGTTATTTTCTCTGGTCTTGCAGCATTCTATTTGATCTCCAGTACCTACTCTTTCTCTTGCAGGGCAATTCTAACTTGACTTTCATGCAAGTCTCCCACAGAAGCTTCCTGAACACCACTCTGTGCCATACATTCTTAAGTTGCATCCTGTGCCAGCTTCTGCTCCTTTACCTGGGGTCACATTGGCTCATTATGTTACAGTATTGTCTATATCAGAACTTTCAGTTTTCTATTTTTTCTCTTGTAGTGCAGGTCTTACTAGACCTTTGTGAGAATCTCTAACAGAAGGTTCCAGAACATCATCCAGTGGTGTACCTTCAGATGTCATCCTGCTCCTCCAGCAGCTCCTTCATGTAAGGACTCAGTGTCTTATCATTTTGAAAGCTTACTCATGTTTGAATTATAGCACTTAGCCCTTCACTTCTCAGATGGTCTAGGATTTAAATCTCTGTTTAATTTCTGACTCAAACTTTTTAAATTACATTTCACCTTTGTGATTTTCTTATTTTGGAGATTCCCATATCTAAATGTCATTGACTTGATTTTCCTTCAAATATTTTTATCTGCATTTCTCTCACATTGATTAGTTGGCTTTCTTATGATAATTATCACACCATACGAGATACTTTTATCTTTTCATTGCCTGTATTTCTTTTTTCACCCGGTGTGAGTCATTTGATGATTTTGGAGGGCATCCTTTCTTTTGTAACATTTACTGCATTTAAGATACTTTTATATTTCTCTCCTCGTGAACTTGATGTTCCAATAGCTCATTTTTTCTGTATAAGAAAACAATGTTATATTCATCACATTTATATATTTTTTCACATTACAGAGGAACATCCCTTCATCTCAAACACTTACTGCATTCAGGACATTCACAAGCCTTTTCCTCAAAGTGAATATAGTGATGGCTTCTGTGGTGACAATTCTGTGTACAACACTTACTGCATTCAAAACATTTATAGGTTATTCACATATTTTTGTATGCAGTGTCTCTAGTTCAATAGTGCATCAGCAGTCTATTCCACATACTTGCTTACTGCATTCTGTTTATTTGTATGTGCTTTTATCATGTGTGAATTTGTTGATGGGTTGTAAGTTATGGCTTCTGTGTAAAACCCTTACTACATTCAACACATTTATATGGTTTCTCACTTTTTAAATTTCTCCAGATTTTTGGGGTTTCTAATACCATGACGGGAATGGACCCCATTCCTAAGTCAAAGTACGACTGAAGTTCATGAAATTAGTACTGTTTCACTCCTTGATGTCAGCCATAAGTGCTCTTTGCAACACCTGCAATGTGCCCCGTAATGACCCATACAGAGTAACATGTATTGTTAGCATATCTAAATATGACTGTAGACACTTCTTTTAAAAGACCCGTTGCTCCTACTATTAGAACTATCTGGGTATCTTTCTTCCACATTGCTCTTGTTTCTGCTTGCAAATCCTGAGATCATATGACTTTGTGCCTCACTGTAAGCAGGACACTGAAGTCACTGGGTGTGGCAGTTTCAATGATCAATGCTACTTTTGTCTTCTTTTCTTGGACCACTATATCTGGTTTTCTAGCATCTATCTTTTGAACTGTTGGAAATGGATGATCCCATGTGATGTAGACCATCATTTTCTGTGATACTTTGTGGCTTATGTTTCCAATGTTTTTCAGTCACTTCAATACTATAATGTTTGCACAATCTCTAGTAAAACAGTCTCACTACATTATTATGCCTTTCAGTATACAGTCCTTCTGCCATTAGTATGTTGCAACCAGCAGTTTTACAAAACCGACATTTGTCTGTTTCTCCATGACCAATGGACTTTATAAACCGTGTATGCAGCCCACTATCTTGGGCCACTAATATTAACCTTTTATCTCTTGGTTTGAATTTGCCTCTCCTTAACCATTCCTGAGTTTGTTCCTGATCAACATGAGATTCTTCCAAAATGTTTCTATACTTGCAACTATATTTATGCATTTTCCACATTTCATGCCTTTTCAGCTGGTCCTTCACCTTATATACTTTATTTTGTTTTTTGGCACATTCAGTTGCTGCCTGCTTTTTAGCAACTTGTGGTTTGATTTCCATTCCTGCTTGACGCCGGTATGCTTCTGCTAGCCTAAGCAAGGAAGTCATCTTAGATTTATTCTCCTCATGTTTCAAAACTTTCACTACAACTGGGTCTCTTGAGGTCAGCAAATATGTGTGAAGTGCCACAATTGCAGATCTCTACATGTAACCAATTTCAAGGAGGCCCATCCCTCCTTCAGAATGGGGAATATATAATCTTGGTATGCACTGGAATTAATGGACATGCTGCACCTCAGAAAATCCAAATCCCATCGAGCTACAGGCTCGAGAGACTTGAACCTCAGCACTGAAATAAATAGGACATGCTGGAGGGACAGATTCATAACCCAGAGGCTCCCTTCACTCTGGAATAAAATCCCAGTCCAGGTTAGGCAGAGTCCCTCATTGACTCTCTTCAAGAGGAATCTTGATGAGTGGCTGGAAGATCGTAGGTTTACCCCGGGTATCACTTCTGTGTCACTGTTAGACAGAGGCACAGTATACTAACCTCAAAAAAGGGCATAGCAAAATTAATTTAAAATGGGTGGCGAAAGCCAAACACATTCTGGCTAGGCTTATAAATGCCCTAGGGCAGATAGCCTAGTATGAACCTATGAACCTATGAACTAATTGTTTTAGATCATCTGGTGAGCATGAAGCATCCTTCTTGTTTTAATATCTAATCTATCCAACATGTTTTGAGGCCAATTACTTCAAAACTGTAGGTTAGGATAGGCAGAGCAAATTGGTTTATAGCTTGGATTTTGTTCCTGGATGTCAACCCTGTTTTCAGGATTAATTTAAGTATTCTAAAGTGCTCCTTACTAAGTTTTATACACATTTGTTCATGTTTTATTGCTGATCCTTCATCAATTCCCAAGTATTTATACACTCCCTCTTGCTCAAGTTCTTTTATATTACATTATTGTCCCAAACTGATGTTCTCCTGGTGCTGTAGTTTTCCTGCTTTAAAGGTTGCTTTTACACATTTATCAAGGCCAAATGACATTCTAATATCATATGAAAAAGTTTTAACAACCTGCAGCTGTGCTTTCAGTTCCTCATCTGATGAGCTATGCAGTTTTAAATCATCGACAAGAGAAGATGAGAAGTCTTTAGAATTTGTTGTTTTCTAGGAACCGCATTATAGCTATGGCCTAAGCTACTTTTGGCGGTCTTTCAATTCCTTTTACCTTGTTTCCCAATTCTCTATAAAACTTTTTTGGGTCATCACTAAATTGCTTATTTTGTACTTTTCCTTTACATTCATCTGTATATCTTTTAAGTTTTTCTGCCTGTGTTGAAATTTTTAGTTTGTTATTTACAATGGTGCATGATAGATCCTGGTCTGTTCTAACACTCTGTACTGCTTACCGCTTTTATCACATCTATCTTTCTTAGTATTTTTGTTGATCTATTCCCTCTTCTATAGTCTAACAGTGACACTTCTTGTCTTAAATGCTTTATATTTTTCTCTATTCAATACTTCCATGATGGTATTCGATTTCTCCCCTTCCTTTGCCTCACTACCCTGTGCTCTTGTGGTAAAACTTTATCAGTTATTAATTTAGCTGCACAGTAACATACCCTGTTTACTTCTGTTATATCGCATGTATCACTATGGACAGTCCTAATTACGGTGTTCATTTGTTTTATCAGACTTATGACTATTTGGGTTTTATTGACCTTCTGATCTTCTGCAATCTATTTCTTTCATTGATTTTAATATATCTATCTTTGCCCATTAAAGTAACTCTTCCCTTAGTTTATTTTCTTCCAAACTAAGGGCACATCCTTTGTTTTCCACTTCCTGCAGGCATACTATAAAATGTTCTATAGCATCTTCTATCTTCAATTTCATCCTGTGCCATCCGTTGCTTTGTCATATGGGAAATCACTGGCCTATCACTCCTCAACATTGACTGCATCAGAGTGTCCACAGTCTTCTGTCCCTTCCCTTGCTTTCTAGCTTTAATTGAACGTTTATACCGATTTCCTGTGGAAGGCTCCAAAATATATTAATATGGCACCTGACCAATTACTTAATTTTCCACTGGTTTCCCCTTGGATATCCATTACTCTTTCCTGTTGTGGTACTTTCTGCATTAGATTTTCTACACCGAATCCTTCACTTTGCATTTGCTCCATAACCTCAATTTCTATTTCTTTAACGTCTCCATTACTAATCTCCTGTTCAACTTTTCCTCTTTGTCTTCTTATTTTTTGTATTGTAAGCATTTCCATCTCCAGATTCCTTTGCCTGTATTTCTCTTCAAATACCCTTGGTGCTGCTCTTTTTGTATTGGTTAGTTTTGCTTTCTCCTTGGCATAAATATTACATATTCAATCCCTTTTTCTTTCCCATGTCCATATTCCTCCTTCAGATGTCTCCTGATCTTCCTGCTTCTCCTTACTTTGGGGATTCACTCCATCATGCTGTGATGCAGTCTGTATTAGACTTTCTATATTAAATCCTTCACTCGGGAGACACTCCATACCTTCAACTTCTATTTCCTTAACTTCTGCTTTACTAATCTTCTTTTCCACATTCCATCTTTGTGATATTAATTTTTTATTGTGAAGTTTTCTACATCTAGATGCCTTTGCCTGTATTTCTCTTCAAATAACTTTGTAACTGCTTTCTCTATATTAGTTAACTTGGCTTTCTCCTTTGTATAAATATTGCACCATATCAAATCTCTCTTTCTTTCCCATGTCCATATTTCTTTTTTATATACTTTTCAAAAATGTCTAGGTTTTGTTGTTTACAATTTCACAATTCCTCAGATGCTTCTTTTTCCAAACAGATCAAAGTTTCTTGAGCTATATACTGTTTTTCAAAAATCTGTTGTATTAATGAACGCAAATTTTTATTTGAAGCTTCTGACAATTTTTCCTGTGAAAGTATTTTTCTTTTTCTTCTACTTTATCTCTTAATCTCTTTGTATATCCTCTGCCTGGTAATTCTGGGCTTTTTACATAATAGTAACAATATATAATTTCTTTCTTATTCTCAATAGTCCACTTTATCGTCTTTATGGCTCTTCTTTGGCTTATCAGTTTTTGTGATTTTTGTGGACTATTTCTTTCTACAACGGGGGGGGGGGGGCATCTTGGGTCTGGCCTAACCCCATTGTAGGACCATTTTCCAGACTTTGAGGATTCTACACTGTCATTTTTTTCCCGTCCTGGCACCAGTGCACCTACCAGGATTGGGCACATTTTATCCTGGGACTTGTGCACCCAGCTATCTCCCCTGTGTGAATTTTTTGATGGGTTATAATGGTCTGTTTCTGGGTAAAACCCTTACTACATTCAGCACATTTATATGTTTTTCCCCTTTTTAATTTCTCCAAGTCTTTTGGGTTTCTAATACCATGAAGGGAATGGACCCCATTCCTAAGTCAAAGTACGATTAAAGTTCATGAAATTAGTAGCGTTTCACTCTTTGATGTCAGCCAAAAGTGCTCTTTGCAGTACCCGCAATGTGCCAGTAATGACTCCTTCTGCAATTTGCACGGGGTTACATGGACTGGTAACATATCTAAATACAATTGTAATTTTTTTTTATATGACCCATTGCTCCTACTACTATTGGAACTTTCTGGGTATCTTTCTTCCACATGGCTCTCATTTCTGCCTGCAGATCCTGGTATTTTATGACTTTGTACCGCTCTGTACGCAACACACTGTAGTCACTGGGTGTGGCGATTTCAATGATCAATGCTACTTTTGTCTTCTTTTCTTGGACCTCTATATCTGGTTTTCTTGCATCTATCTTTTGAACTGTTGGCAATGTGTGATCCCATGTGATATAAACCATCATTTTCTATGATGCTTTGTGGCTCATGTTTCCAGTGTTTTTCAGCCACTTTGATACCATAATGTTTGCACAATCCCCACTGAAACAGTCTCGCCACATTATTATGCCTCTCTGTATACAGTCCTTCTGCCATTAGTGTGTTGCAACCAGCAACAAGGTGTGTGACCATTTCCAATTCAGTTTACAAAACTTACATTTGTCTGTTTCACCCACATATTTAATGGAGTTTGTAAACCAGCATGTACATAGCCCACTATCTTGGGCTGCCAATATTAACCTTTCATTTCTTGGTTTATATTTGCCTCTCCTTAACCATTCCTGCATTCATTCTTGATCAATATGAGGCTCTTCCAGAAGTTTTCTATACTTGCAACTACATTTATGTTTTTTCCATGTTTCTTGCTTTCTCATCTAGTCCTTCACCTTATATTCTTTGTTTTTTGGCACATTCAGTTGCTGACTGTTTTTTATCCACTTTTGGTTTGATTTCCATTCCTGCTCGACTTTGATATGCTTCTGCTAGATTAAGCAGAGATGTAATCTTAGATTTATTCTCCTCATGTTTCAAAACATTTACCACATTTGGATCTTGTGAGGCCAGTAGACATGTGTGGAGTCTCAAGATTGCAGCTCTATACATGTAATAAATTTCAAGGAGGCCCATCCCTCCTTTGGAACGGGGGATATATAATCTTGGTATACACTGATTTTTTATAAATAATTTGGTGAGCATGAAGCATCCTTCTTGTTTTAATATCCAATCTATCCAACACTTTTTAAGGCCAATCAATCACTCCAAAACTGTAAGTTAGGACAGGAAAAGCAAACTGATTTATAGCTTGGATCTTGTTCCTACATGTCAATGCTGTTTTCAGGATTAATTTAAGTCTTCTAAAGTATTGCTTACTGAGTTTTATTTGGATTTGTTCATGTTTTATTGCTGATCCTTCATCAGTTCCCAAGTACTTATACACTCCCTCTTGCTCAAGTTCTTGTATATCACATTCTTGTCCCAAACTGTTTTCCTGATGCTGCAGTTTTCCCTTTTTAAAGGTTGCTTTTGTACATTTATAAAGACCAAATGACATTCCAATATCATCTGAAAAAGTTTTCACAACCTGCAGCTGTGCTTTCAATTCCTCATCTGATGAGCCATACAGTTTTAAATCATCGACAAAGAAAAGATGAGAACTCATTAGACTTTGTTGTTTTCTAGGAGTCAAATTGTAGCCATGGCCTAAGCTGTTAAGTAAACAGTTTAATGCATTAATGGCAAGGCAGAATAGCAACGGTGACAGAGACTCACCCTGGAATATCCACCTTTGAATTTTTATCCCTGGGATAATAATCTGTCCTTTAACATGGCTTAATTGCAAAGTGGTCTGCCATTGTTTCATGGTTACTGTAATGCAGTCAATCAGTGTAGGGTGTATCTTATACATTTTTAAGCACTCTTATCAAATGTTTTTTTGTAGTCAATTCATGTCATACTTGGATTCTTCCCCCTTTTACAGGTCTCCACTATAACTTTAACAACAAATGATACTTTGTTCCATATGACTTTCTTTTATTGCCCTTTTGTTCTACTGCCATAATTGAGTTTTCTTCTAAATGACTATAAACTCTGTGTCAGTGTCAATTCCCATGTATAATTTATACATCGTTGGAAGACAGGTTATTGGTCTATAATTTTTAGGGTAGCTTGCAGCTTCACTCAAGTAAGAGCATTGTTTTTCCTGTTGTTAACAAGTGTGGTGTCTGTCTT
>NC_056744.1:1726433764-1726473821 GCF_019279795.1 Protopterus annectens | reverse complement strand
TGGAAAAGAAAAAAATTCCCCGAAATTAAATCTGTTTTGCAAGTAACAGAAACCTGGTTCAAGGCTCCAGAGAGCACACCAGCACTACCAGGTTATACCTCATACCATGGTTTTCGGCCCCAAAACTTGGATCGAACCACAAAAGGAGGGGGAGTATCAATATTCGTCAAAGATACCCATACCTCCAGGTTGGTGGCACAGCACGAAGCATCAGAGACTATCCATTTGCAACTAACAGTGGGTAAAACTGCCTTCCAGTTTATATCCTGCTACAGACCACCCTTCCCAAACCCAGGAACCCCACTCGGCCTTCCTGAAAACACTGGAAGATATGAAGGTCTCTCCAAATTGGGCGACTTCATCTACCCAAACATAGACTGGGAGCATTACTCTAGCTCCAACACCCTAGCCCAAAGGTTCCTAGAATTTATAAACTCAAATGCTATGGAACAACTTGTTACCACTCACACAAGAGGGGAAAACATACTGGACCTGATCATCACCAACATGGGGGCTCTATGCTCCAGACCAGAAGTGTATCCCTCACTGGTAAGATCAGACCATAAACTAATCTCACTGGATATTCACATCCCGACCCCACCCCCTGCCCAGAAAACCACAGTGAAAAACTTCTCTAAAGCAAATTTCACACTCCTCAAAACCGAGGTGGAATCCTTCAAAGCCCCCGGGCCTGTGGAAAATATGGCCCAGACCGCAGAATCCTTTATAAACGCATTCTATGAACACCTTCAGGAATGCATGGATCATGCAATCCCAAATAAAACCAAGATCCAATCCTCCAAAGGCAGGCGTCCTGTCCTGTGGACCCCAGCCATAAACAAACTATACAATAGAAGGAGGAAGCTACTACATCATAGAGCAAAATCCCAAAAAGGGAAGGCATCTCTGATCAGTATTAGCAAAATAATACGGGCACTCATAAAATGGTCTAAGGCCAGCTTCGAGAGAAAAACTGCACAGGACACTAAGGATAATCACAAGGCTTTCTTTAGTTATGTTAGGAACCTGGGTGGGAATTCCCAGATATGCTCAGAATTAGTCCAAAATGACAAAAAATACACAGAACCCACAGATATTGCCAGCATCCTAGCTGACAGGTTCAGCGAAAACTCCCCCCCCCCAGCAAAAGGGCAAATATCTATCCCAGCAGAGTGCTGCCCCCCTGACATCTCAGATGCTCAGGTAAGAGCCACCCTCTCTAAAGCAAAAAACACAGCATCAATGGGACCAGACTGTGTCCCGGGCTGCGTCCTACATGAACTCCAAGAAGAGCTAAACCCAAACATAAAACTACTGTTCAATCTCAGCCTTACTACAGGATATGTACCCAAAGAGTGGCATACAGCAACAGTGGTCCCTCTCCACAAAGATGGTGCCTCAATGGATCCTGGAAACTATTGCCCCATAAGCCTGACTAGCTTGGTCTGCAAAGCTATGGAAAGGATCATCATGGACTTCATAAATAAAGATATTGGGGAGCTACAGGCACTGGAACCTACCCAGTTTGGCTTTGTTAAGGGCAGATCCTGCCTATTAAACCTGGTTGATTTCTCTGAAACAGTCACCAAGGCCATTGACAAGGGGAAGGTGGTCCACACAGCCTACCCGGACCTCGCAAAAGTCTTCGATACAATACCCCACTCGGGCATTATAGATAAGCTCACCAGCTTAAATATAAACCCCTATGTCACTAGATGGGTTGCAAACTGGCTCAAGGACAGAACCCACATGGTTAGAATTGCTGGAGCCATGTCAGACTCCAAACCATGGCTTTGTACAGCTAGCTGATAGCTTGCCAGGTATAAAGCTGCCTTCAACTTGTTTTATTCAGCCTCTAACAGTAGCAGAGTGTGTGCCCTCCATTGTTTTACTGCTATGAGCCACACAACTGGACAACCTGGCACCGTCCTGGTGTCTCTAACAGCTGTAGTACCCTTCTGTAAGCCATCTAGTTACCATTACTGTGGGTGTTAATTATCTGTTTTTCTTGTACAGCCACTGTACTGTGAATGAGTTTGTATCCACACTGGTAATGGTGCTGTTTTCAGTATGTCCACAGATACTGTGAATTAATTTGTACCCACACTGGTACTGGTGCTGTTTCTAGTACATCCACTGATCCTGTGAATGAATTTGTATCTGCACTGGTACTGCTGCTGTTTTCAGTGCCACTCTTTTGAATTGACCCCACTGTGAAAGCAACATAGTGTAGAATGTTCAAGTATTCTTCACCTCACCCTTTTTGTTGATTGCTCCCTGCCTGAACTATACATCTGTTTTCCGATTTTAAGTTGGGAGTGCCTGGTTTGCCTTCTGTTTGTGTATCCAGGAATAACTCCCAACTATGTAGTGGCAATTAATGTTTACATGCAATTACTCTTGGCCACCTGCTGCTGAGCTTGCTTTCTCCTAAGTACCTCTCCCAACCCAATTCTTAGTGATATGGCAACAGTTATCCTGAAAAAAAAATCCAGTGCAGTATGAGAGTGTGCCAACACTCAAGTAAGATTCTGATCTCTAAAAACGTAGGTGTCTAAAGGAAAGAATACTCTTGTTACTTGATAGGTTCATTGGTGGTTACTAGGATACTGACCCAAAGGTCTCTATAAGCCTTTCCGTGTGTACCGATATAATACTAGAGAAACCCAATATAAAGGATCTAGCCTAAACTCAAAGTCTTAGTTAACAATGGCTGCACATATCTAGGAGGATCATAGGTGAAATCCTGGCAAGGAATTTATGGTTTCCCATCCAGTCATCCAGGCTACACATAAACAGACTCATAGAGGGGCTCTGTTTGATGTGAACTGGTTTCCTATTCATGAGGCAACCTCAGAGACATATATGTCTCTCCAGATTGTTCTATTTATGTCGCAGGCCAGGTAAAGGTCCCTGGAGCAAGTGACCCTTATCCCATTAGTCTTGCGGATATGCAGCATTTCGATTAGGTTTGGATATGAGATTCCTCTATAGGCCAGGCACAAGTGTTCTCTAAGTAGTCTGTATGCTACTGAGTACAGTGACGATGACTTGAGTCTGTCAATGCATGACATGTGATGGAGACCCTGTAATTTTCTTGGTTAGAAATCTCTGGGGTCTCTCAAGTTGCTGCAGGTGCCAGGTGTGGTACATACAAAGGGAGCATTGTACTCAGTTATTGGCCTGATGAGGGTCGAGTACAGGGGAGTTATGACCTGTTTTGCTCTTGAGGCAATGCCTTTGCTAATGAGGTGAGCAATGTAGAAGGCTTTCCTTACCACAGTAGACACGTGGTGGTCAAATATTAGGCTACAGTCAGCTTGCATTCCCAATTCTATCAGTACTGAGTTGTTACTTATGGTATTATTATCTATATGGTAGTCTGCATGGATATCGTTTTTACCGAATGGGATGATAATGCATTTTTTAGCATTGAGTTTGAGTCCATGGCTTTGACACCAATCATTTATTTGTGTAAGTCCTTCTAAAAGTATATTGACATCTTCTGGGCATAAAATGATTACACCTAATTTGCAGTCATCAGCAAAGTTAGACACAGGCCCTCAGTTTTGGCCTGAAGTTCTGAGAAGTATATTCTAAACAATAGGGGGCACAGCACTGACCCCCCACTGCTGACAGCTCTGCTGGTCGAGGTAAAGTCCTCAATTTTGACTGAGTGTTATCTGAAAGTGAGATGGTTAGCAACCCACCTGACAACATAAAAGTTTATATTCAACTGGGAGAGTTTATCAGTGATGCCCGAATGTGGGAGTGTATTGAAGGCCTTTGCTATGTCAAGGTAGGTTGTATGCACAGATTGGCCTTCATTTATGCCTCACCTTGGTGATGCTTTTGAAGAAGTCTACCAGGTTTAACAGGTATGACCTCTTTGACAAAAGCAAATGTGTCAGATTAAGGGTATGGAAGTCATCTATGTCCTTATTTATAGGGTGCATGATGATTTGTTCCATGGCCTTACAGATCTGTAGTTTCTGTTATCTGAGCCACACTTTTAATATTGTTGTCAAGTGGCATATGACGAATGGAAAAAAAAAAACCTGTTACTTGTAAAACTAGCAATAAAGGGTCAGTGACATGAATGTTGCAAGGAGCAGCTATACTGTCACCTTAGTCAAAATACCTCCTGCATGACAGTGAATGAGTGTGTGCATGTATATATATCCATGAACACACCACATGTACAGGTGTGTGTACATCTGTGTATATAAACAGAGACACAAACAAATTCAGAGACAGGTGTGTGTGTGTGTGTGTGTGTGTGCATTTTCTTTTAGCCCTTTTTTATGGGTCTCCACTGAAATGGGCCTTTGGCTCAGTTTACTAACCTGGATAACAAATGTCAAATAAGAAAATAAATAAAAACACATATATATATATATATATATATATATATATATATATATATGTGTGTGTGTATATATATATATATATATATATATATGTATATAACAACATAAAGATATACAGCAAATACATTTTACTCAACCAAAGCAATGCATATGATAAACACATAATGACATGGCATATGCATTTATTTCTTTAAATTATTATCTATTTCCATCTTGATAAGGGGGTAAGTGGTCTCATCAACACAGCCATTTAAGTTGCAAAAAAGGCAAGTTTGAGATAAGTTATGTGAATTCCAATATTACAGTCAAGTATACCCTTAAAACAAGTAGGTGCTGCATGCAAAGGCCTAATAGAATACATACATTATTACATATCCAGCCTACAACAAGTAGGTGCACTGCATACAAAGGTTTAATAAAATGCACGCATTATTACATATCCAGCCTACAACAAGTAGGTCACTGCATGCAAAGGTCTAATAAAATACACATTATTAAATATCCAGCATGATTCTGCGGTGGTACAGCGGTAACGTTGTTACCTCACAGCAAGAGGTTCTCCCGTTCGATTCTTGGCTTGGGAGTGCCTTCTGTGTGGCGTCTGCATGTCCTCCCCGCAGTTGGGTAGCATTCGAAAGACATGCGTGCGTAAATGTGCATGCCGTTGTTGAAGGTTGGGCATTGAGCTGGCACCTCGGCATTTCGTAAAAATCGACTGCCAATCATTAGCGGACCGGAGTTCTGCTGTGGCGACCCCTTACCGGGAAAAAGCTGAAATACAAACGACAACAACAGTTAAATATCCAGCATATACAAATTTGACTGACATTCAAGAATGCCTTGAATTACAAGCCGGTCAGTAAGACATAGCAAGGCTGTGGTTTTACAACCAGATGAATATAAACTTAGATTACATATTTCATACATGCTTATGCACACAGATAGGGAAATAAAGGGAAATAGAGAGACTGCATTTACCTCAACTTTCAAATGGTAACCAGTGCAACTCTACTGCAGTCAAATATTCAGCAAAAGAGTGAACAATCCAAACATTTTACCACCATGCAGGAAAGATAAAGAAAATAAATTTAGTGGCATGGAATCCGTATTATACAGACAGTTACTGTGTGTGTGATTCATGAAGGGTGTCACCTAATGGGAAAATACTTTTAGTACAGTAACAATATTCAGTTTCATAGTTGTCTGACATTTTTTTTATTATTATTATTATAAGATTTTATTCTTCTAGAATCTTATGATATTTGCAACTCAGTGGATTTGTTTCCAAGACGAAAATGTCCAAAGCAAGGCTTCCTGTGAAATGTGGAGAAACTGTCTTATAAATATATATCTGCATGAGTACATGCACTAATAAGCAACGCTGTTGCAGAACATCTCACAAAAAATTATCAGTGAAGGGAAAAAAGCATGCAGCAACAAACATAAAACAAAAGCAAACAAAAGAAAATACAATTGCCTAAGTTGGGATAAGCTTTCCACTAAGTTTTACAAAAAACAAGCACATACTAAATATGTAATTTCACTGCTGCAAAGGCTGCAGGTCTGAGATTGACTAGATAGCATCTCAGGCTGATGCTAAACCAGTCATTCAACTAATAGTCTCTGGGTAGGGGAGGGGAAGTACAAAACAACAAACTGTAAATTCTAAGCAGTTCCTATAACAAACACCCAACAGTGAAGTTTGTGAAATCTAACCTGCAGTATGCACACAAGCTTGTCTGAAAATTCTGACTGTGTGAATATGTGACTTACACTACCCTAAAAGGTAAACAAAATAGTCTAGCAAGCAACTGATTTTAGAAACAAAATAATGCCCCTTTATAAGGATTGCATTACTGCTGTGCTTTCTAGAGTAGCAGCAGCAGTCTGGTCGTAAAATGTCTGAAAGGCTACTTTTCTGAATGGATAAAATGCACAGATTAGACCAATGAATGGCTCACATGGAAAGCTGTTGTCAGTAGAGCTGCAATTTGAGATGGAATGTGGCTAACTCCTTTGAAGCTTCCTGCAGGCACACTTCCCCTACCCCCCTCAGCCACAGGTGAGCATGCTCAGAAAGGCAAACTTGAAAAGTAAACAAAGGCTGGATCAAAACAAAAAAATCCATGGGATTGTCCCTTTAAGTGCAGTAACAGGATTTAATTTCAAAGTTGTCTGACATGTTTTTTTATTTAAACGGTCTAAGCTTTTCTGGTTTTACACTCTTAGAACATTTGCAACTCAGTGGGTTTGTTTCCAGGTTGTAACTGTCCAAAGCAGTGCTGTTGTCCGAAATGAGGGAAACTGTCCAAAGCAGTGCTGTTGTGCGAAATGAGGGAAACTGTCTCTATAAAGGTATGTCTGCATGAGTACATGCACGAATAAGCAACACTAATGCTGACCATATGAAAAATAATTACCAGCAAAGGGAGAAGGGCATGTAGCAACAAACATGAAACAAATACAATTGCCTAGGCTGGTATAATCATTCCACCAAGTTTCACAAAAGACAAGCACATACTAAAGGAGATATAATTTCACTGCTACATAGGCTGCAGATCTGAGTGTGACTAGACTGCATCTCTGGCTGAGGCTAAACCAGTCAATCAGCTAATGTAAAAGCCTATGGGTGGGGGGAAAATACAAGCAAAAGGACTAACTGCCAAGATTACAGAGAATGACCATCCTCCACTGAAGGTTGTGTAATCTGACCCACTGTATGCTAACAAGCTGCTGTGGAAATCCTGCCTCTGTGTGAGCATGTGACTTACACAGCACTAAAATGTAAACAAAGCACTCTAGCAAGCAACTGAATTTAGAAACGAGCCAGTGCCCCTTTAAGTGGAAAGTACACATGGTTTGCAAATAAGTATTTTATTGGTTGATTTTGAATGTTTTCAGAGTATTTATTTAAGTTGTTTTTATACTGTTTTATGGTCTGAAGAAGCTGACATATTGAAAATGTTTACCGTCTTTTTGCAACATCAGTTTGTTTTGTGGAAATTATTAAATTAATCGATTTTACCTCTGATGAGACATAATGTTTTTTTTTGGTGTGTTTCTAGTGTTCTGTAAGTTGCATCTTTGACACTCTCCCTTTAAATAAATGAATGTAGCTGATGCAGTTTTCTCTTACTGAAGCTGTACTTTTGCTGAGTGTGAAGCCTAAAGTAATTAAACTGCTGAGTTACGGAGTTGCTTTTGTCTGCTTTATTATGTAGTTTTATTATTCTGCTTAGAATGTTACACCTTTGTTTTCTCAGTCAAGACTGGTTACAGAAAAACAATCCTTTTGTCCAGCTTAATTATCCATGAACTGATTAAAATGTGCATAATGTATAGTGTTTCTGTTTGATGTTATACTATTTCACTTATTTTTGTTTTTCTAGTATTTTCATTGTAGTGTTTGTTTATTTGGTATTACTAAAGTCAAAGAACTTTCTGCAATAAAAAAATTAAAAAAAAGAAGATAAAAGTTGTGTGTACTACCAACCCACCCGTATCTTAATCAGTGTGTAAATAAATAAAAACAGATTAAAGAGGAGCACATTCATTACTAGCACAGAAGAGATGAAATGATTAAAGGTTTGGCTTGAGAAGTTTAGCTTTTTCATATAATCAAAATCCCTTAATATAGCCAATTGAATTAACATCTGAGTCAGAATTTGCTTGTTAATCTGAACACTAAAATATAAAAAAGTACTTAAAGGGACAAATGTTCACTTTCAGGTAAATAATAAGATTTTTGAATGCTTAAGGTGCACAGCCCCTTTAAATGTAGGCAGTCATTTGCTGACAAGTTCTATTTCCTGTGCTCTTAAAATGAAACTAAAAAGAAAAAAGCCTATTGTTATTTCTGAAAGTAGGTTGCGAGTTTAATGTTGCAGTGTATTTATTCAATTCTCTTGATCTGTGTTGATTCTGCGCTGTGGATCCCAGTTCTACAGCGCCTACACTGACACAGTTTGAAATAATACAACAAAGCCTTCTTTTTCTAAATTTAGACAGGATCTTCCTAGCTAGAAGACCTGAGTGAATTGAGTGGTGACACATATACTTTTAAGATCTCAGGGACTGAAGTTGGAGCACGTAAGACAGGAAACGGACTTCAGACAGAAAGAAGAGATGCAGAATCGGTGTGCTGTAAATGTGACAACAGAGCAGTGCTGTGGGGAGCACAGAAAAAGACTGGAGCTCTTTTGCCAGGAGGATGAGGCCTTTATTTGTGTCCTTTGTGTTCCCAGACATTCCAGCCACAGTTTTCTGTTCCTGCATGAGGCTCTCCATGTGTATAAGGTAAGGGACACTTCATGATGTAACAGGTTCACTGAATGGGATGCAGGCTGGAATCGTAACCTTTCTTACTGGTGTGTTTCATAGTTATTTTTTTTTTTTTGTTAATGAGTTGCGAATGCTTACATAAAGTTCTGTATTTTTAGACACAGTCTTTGAGTTTAGAGAATGTGTGCTATTAACTTCTGTCAATTGTGTTTTCAGGTGATGAGAAAAACTTTTGTTGTTAGTACAGTAGCTGTTCCTAGTGCAGATGTTTGCTGTTAGGTTAGTTTAAGTGTAACATTGGTTAGGTAGTGAGAAAAGATCAGGGGGTCTTATTGTTGCAGAAGTTTCAATGGGCCCTTTTTTGTAACCATTTGATGTCAGGACCCCCTAGAGTGAGTCCTGTAATATAGAGACTGAATGGCCAAAAGATCAGACTTCGATATACAAAGTCTGAGATACCATTTCTCAGAGTATTCCTTTTTCTCCAAGGTCTGGCAGTCTTGGAGTTGGTGTATGTATATGTGTGTATATATATATATATATATATATATATATATATATGTATGTATATGTATATATATATATATATGTATGTATATGTAGGTGTGGGGAGCTTGCCCCTCACATGGGAAATGCAAGAGGGGCTTGCCTCTTTAAAAAAGAAGTTTAAAAGAGAAGAGCAGTCTTTGAGATTCGCGCTTGTTTGCACTCGGCATTTTGAGAGGGTGACATTTCAGTAGGGGGCCCATTCTGATTCAAGACAACATGGATTCCCAACAGCAGTATCATACCAGACAAATATAAAGTTATTCTACTAAATAATCAAGGCTTTAGAATAGAAAGGCGCTGTGCCATGCTTTGAAAATGCTGGGGTGGGAAGAAGAGAGGCAGCCACCCTGGGCACAAGGTGTTGTAGGGTAACAGTCAGTACAGTAGTGACATTCATTTCCATGCTGGTGAGAGGCAGCCACCCCAGTTACAAGGTATCTTGGGGTAACAGTCAGTACAGTAGTGACATTCATTTCCATGCTGGTGAGAGGCAGCCACCCCAGTTACAAGGTATCTTGGGGTAACAGTCAGTACAGTAGTGACATTCATTTCCATGCTGGCGAGAGGCAGCCACCCCAGGCACAAGGTGTTTTGGGGTAACAGTACAGTAGTGACATTCATTTCCATGTTGGCATTTCTGAGATACTCTTGGTAGTAATTGTATAAAGACGACACATTTTGTATTCACTGTACATAGTTATGCTAGTTGTAGGTATAGTTATTTGTGTTGTTTTGTTGACATTTACTACATTTGATGCAAATTAAATATATAGATAACTTTTTAGAAAAAATAAATAAATGTAAAAACTAAAAAGAAAGTAACCACTCTGTACCTGCTTCCACTTCTGAAAGATGCATTCAGCATGTTTCCTTCAAGGTGTATGAATAAATGGTGTCTACATTACATAGGTTCATAGGTTCATACTAGGCTATCTGCCCTAGGGCATTTATAAGCCTAGCCAGAGTTGTGTGGCTTTCACCACCCCTTAGGTTGAAGAATACTGTACCCATTAGTTTGCCGTGCCTCTGTCCAGCAGTGATACAGAGATGATCCCCGGGGTAAACCTACGATCTCCCATCCACTGGTCAAGATTCCTCTTGAACAGAGCCAGCGAGGTGCTCTGTCTCACATGGACCGGGATTCTGTTCCACAGCATAGGGAGTCTCTGGGTGAGGAATCTGTCCCTCCAGCACGTCCTATTTATATCCGTGTTGAGGTTTAAGTCTCTTGCTCTTGTGGCTCTGGTGGATTTGGATTTTTGAGGTGGAGCATGTCCATTAATTCCGGGTTGGACATGGCCTTGTATGTCAGGCACAGGTCACCTCTGAGCAGACGGTATGCGACTGAATAGAGCTGGAGTTTCTTCAGTCGGGCAGCATATGGCATATTTTTGAGCCCCTTTATCCTTTTGGTGAGGAACTTTGGGGTCTTTCCAATTGCTGCAGGTGTCAGGTAAGATACATTCCGAATGGGGCATTGTACTCAATCATTGGTCTGATAAGTGAAGAGTACAGGGGAACAATGACCTCCCTTGATCTGGATGTAAATCCCTTCATAATCAGGTGGGCAATGTAGAAGGTCCTCCTAACCACTTTGGCAATGTGAGTGTCAAAAGAAAGGTTACTGTCAACTTGGGTCCCCAGGTCCCTGATAACCTCTTCTGTGCTTAATGGATTGCCACCTATGTGGTAACTTGGGGTTACCTTGTTTTTACCAAAGGGTATTACTATACATTTTTTGGCGTTTGGCTTAAGGCCATAGCTCTGGCACCAGTTATCCATTTCTATGAGACCTCTCTGAAGGATATCTGTGTCTGATGGATTTTCAGCTATGGCGCCCAGTTTGCAGTCATCTGCAAACTTTGTCAGCCACAATCCTCCTATGTTTGCCTGCACTTCTGAAAACTAGATGCCGAACAAGAGGGGGCCCAGGACTGAGCCCTGTGGGACACCGCCAGTGACCGCTTGAGTCTGACATGGCACCAGCAACTCTAACCCTGTGGGTTCTGTCCTTGAGCCAGTTTGCAACCCATCTTGTGACATATGGGTTTACATTTAAGCTGGTGAGCTTTTCTATGATACCCGAGTGGGGTATTGTGTCGAAAGCTTTAGCAAGGTCAAGGTAGGCTGTGTGAACTGCCTTACCCTCATCAATGGCCTTGGTGACGGTTTCAAAAAAGTCGACCAAGTTCAAGAGGCATGATCTGCCCTTGACAAAGCCGAATTGGGTAGGATCCAATGTCTGTAGGTCCCCTATGTCTTTATTTATGAGTTCCATTATGATCCTCTCCATAGCTTTGCAGACCAGGCTTGTTAAGCTTATGGGGCGGTATTTACCAGGGTCCGTAGAAGCACCGCCTTTGTGGAGTGGGATCACAGTTGCCGTACGCCACTCTTTGGGTACGTATCCTGTGGTAAGGCTAAGATTAAACAGCAGCCTTATGTGTGGGTTTAGTTCCTCATTGAGTTCGTGTAGCACACAGCCGGGGACACCATCCGGTCCCATTGATGCTGTGTTTTTAGCTTTAGAGAGAGCAGCTCTCACCTGGGCATTTGAGATGATTGAGAGGCTACACTCTGCTGGGATAGATATTTCTCCTTTTGCGGGGAGGGAGGGGAGAAATTTTAACTGAACCTGTCTGCCAGTATGTTTGCAATGTCTGTGGGTTCAGTGATTTTTGTATCATTTTGGACTAATTCTGAGCATATCTGGGAGTTTCCACCCAGATTTCTAACATAGCTAAAGAAGGCCTTATGATTGTCTTTTGAGTCCTTGGCGATTTTTCTCTCAAAGTTGGCCTTGGATGATTTTATGAGTGATCGTAGTTTTTTACTAGTATTGATCAGAGATGTCTTCCCTTTTAGGGATTTTGCTCTATCTTGTAGTAGCTTTCTCCTCTTGTTGTAAAGTTTGTTTATGGCTGGGGTCCACCAGATCGGGCGCTTGCCTTTGGTGGAAAGGGTCTTGATTTTATTTGGGATTGCTTGATCCATGCAATCCTGGAGGTGCTCAGAAAGCATTTGTAAGGGATTCAGCAGCGTGGGTTGTGGTTTCCAATGGCTCAGGGGCCTTGAAGGATACCACACCAGTCTTAAGAAGTGTGAAGTTGGCTTTTGAGAAGTTCTTCACTGTGGTCTTTTTTGTTGGGGGTGGGGGCGGGATGTGGATCTCCAGTGAGATTAGTTTATGGTCTGATCACACCAATGAGGGATATACTTCCAGTGTGGAGCATTTTGTCCCCATGTTTGTGATGATCAGGTCTAGTATATTTTCACCTCTTGTGGGAATGGTGACAAGTTGTTCCATAGCATCTGAGAGCTCCTTTATGTCTCTTTTCATGTAGTCCAGGGAGGTATGTCTCAGGTCATTCACACCGGCATGGACAATGAATGAGTCATACTTGTACTTGCTGTGGAGTGACCTGAGTGCTTGTGTTATGTGGTGGATTCTAGCGCCTGACAGGCAGCTTACTGTGACCCTCTCCTTGTTCAGTCTGGTGAGTGGGACGTCAGTGTGTCTGACTATGGAGTCACCTACGACAAGTGTGTCTGGCATTGTGTTTGGCCTTAAGGGCTGTGACTGATTTCCACACTGACTTTGTGATCTATGTGTTGCTTGTGTTATGTCATGAGGTGGCAGTTGTTTGGGTGTCTGCTTTGGAGGCCTCTGCTGTTTTGGTAGATTTTTGATCAGTGCCTCCAAGTATCTCTTTGTGTGTTTATGTGTTTGATTTGTAGTTGTGATATGTGAGACTGGGTTTATGGCGTGTGTGGTTACCTTCTCCTCCTGTCTGGTTTTGCCAGTCCTGAGTTGAGAGAGCTCAGCCTCCAGTTCGGCTATATAGTTGCATCTCTCGCATGTATTTGTGTTTTGTGGGAGGAGGGGAGGGTTGTCTGTGTACATGAGGCAATTGTAACATTGCCTCAATATTCTCAGATTCACCAGCTGAGCAGGAGAGGACGCTAGCAACTGACCCTTTGACATGCTAGAAGAAATGAAAAAGTTTGCTGTGTAACTGAGTCAGAAAGGACCTATAGGGAAGTGGGTACTCAAGGGGGTTTTAAGCTAGTGAAGTACTTTGTATAATATAGAAGTGCTTTACCTGACTAAAAAATGCTTTAGGAACAAGTGCAGAGCTTTACAGATAGAGAATAGACTGTTTAGATTACAAGTAGAGCAGTTGTAAGGGAAAAAATGAAGAGCAGACTTTACGGAGCCAGAAATAGTTTAACCTTGTTTAACCGGCGCTGCCCAATGGTGCTCTAGTGGCAACTCTGCGCTAAATGCAGAAAAGGCAATAAGTCAGTAGTACAGGCTAGCACACTTTAGTGGGCAGCCAAACAATTAAATTTAACAGCAAACAAACACTTTTCGACTTGAATTAGACTAATTTCGACTAAAATGTACTTTTAAGTGCAGATAATAAAAAATGCAGCAAATAACTATGAAAACAGTTAAAGCCAGTAGAAGGTAAAACAAATATAAAAAAACAGCAGGATACTTAATCAGGAAAGCAGTCGCTTTTTTCAGTTCTCTGTAGCCAGGAAGACTCAACAGGACCACGTGGAGCTGTGTCTGAGCAATATGGCTTCAAAAAAATGCCAGAGGCAGATTTTAACCAGGGAACTTCAAAAGAGCTAGAAATGGTCCAAAATGACCAATTACTACAGCTTCTTGTGCTGAGGTCACTTCCCTCAAGGACAGGTAGGCTGTTCAAGGCTCCCCACTCCCACTGGTGAGCTAAGAAACTTCCTTCTATCCAGGTAAGGCAATGTACAACACAGGAACTACAACACAGCCCAGGATACAGCAAGGCCTGTAAACTGGTCTAACTAGTTTAGGAGAAGCAGGAAAACAAGGAATATTTTTTTTTTTTTTAAATAGAAACACACAGAAATGCAGAAAAGGCAATAAGTCAGTAGTACAGGCTAGCACACTTTAGTGGGCAGCCAAACAATTAAATTAAACAGCAAACAAACACATTTCGACTTGAATTAGACTAATTTCGACTAAAATGTACTTTTAAGTGCAGATAATAAAAAATGCAGTAAATAACTATGAAAACAGTTAAAGCTTGCTCTAGGTAAGCAGTAGAAGGTAAAACAAATATAAAAAACAGCAGGATACTTAATCAGGAAAGCAGTCGCTTTTTTTCAGTTCTCTGTAGCCAGGAAGACTCAACAGGACCACGTGGAGCTGTGTCTGAGCAATATGGCTTCAAAAAAATGCCAGAGGCAGATGTGACACAAGTTGTCACAGATCCTACATGTTATCCACATGACACTTTCTATATTTACTGATCAGACCCACAGATGTAGGCAAGTCTGTCTTGCATGTGGTGATAATCTTTTGTTTCACCCACCTGGAACCAGCTCCCTACTGTCCTGTACCACCCACTGGACAGCAGGACCTTTAGACCTAAACTCCATTCTCACCTGAAGGAACAAACTTCATGCAGGCACTTTGGGTATGACTTGGAAGTTTCATCTCTTTATTTTACAATGTATGTAAAACTACTCAAGGACTTAAAGCTGCTGACTGCTAACTTTATATCTTTATGCCATAAATAAAGTTTGGTTCTGCGACATACACCATTGTAAATTTGCCTTCAATTTTCTCACCGTAGCCTCTGTTGGGTCTTTTGCTGAATTATCTAAGACTTTTATACATGTATTAAGTATTATAATGTAATTCTAGAAGAAAGGAGAATCACTCAGAATTACTAGGCGATGCATCTTTTGTTTAAGGAAGTAGAACATAAAAGTCTTTATCAAGCACACAAGAAAAAATATCCCAACAATAACCAGGTACCTCTGCAACAAGTAATAAACAATCCAATGGCAATAAACAAGCAAAGGCAAGGCTCCAGGTTCTCCAAAAAGATTTAATGTCTGCAAACACAAGAGCTTTCACTAGATGCTTCTTCAGGTGCATACCATATTAAACTAAAACACCATTCTTATACCATTCAATTATAGTCACATGTTGTTGTTGTTGTGTCTTTCGGCTTTTCCCGGTTAGGGGTTGCCACAGTGGAACCCCGGTCCGCTAATGATTGGCAGTAGATTTTTACGTGCCGAGTTGCCAGCCCTGACGCACAACCTTCAGCGAAGGTACTTCCATTCACGCATGTCTCCACACAGAAGACGGTTTAGCTGAAAATTGAACGGGACAATGTCTTACTGTGAGGTGACAATGCTACCGCAGCACCAGCACCACAGTCATTTAACATTTAAAGGTATAAAGAATTCTCCAAAACACCACATGAAAACACTTATAAAAAACAAATCACATACATAAAAAGTATATCAAAAACATAAAAAATATAAAATAACATTTAAAATGTTCATAAAGTCATAAATCTATCTACGTAATGGTCTAGTTTTTAGAATGGGTCTCAAAGGTTTATGGTCATTAAGGCCATGTCCTACATCTGCCCTTAGCCTCACAATCCAGTCAGTCTGTAGCACTTCCATTCTTCTTCTAATGTCACCTCCCCTTTGATTCTCAAAACACCTCCCCAAAACCATAAACCTAAAAGTATGTTGGTCATTAGTTTCACTCACATGTTTTGCCAGCGCATTAAATGCGCTCTTTTTTCTTAATATGATAAACATGTTCTCTCATTCTACCCTTTAGTTGTCTATCAGTTTTACCAACATAAAATTTATTACACACTTGGCATACAGCCAAATAAACAACATGAGAGCTCTCACATGTTGCACTTATCCTGATCTTAAACACCTCCTCTGTATCCAGATGCCTAAAATCCAAATAATTTATAATATACATACAAAACAGACATTTCCCACAAGGTCTAGTCCCTACTATACCAGCAACCTTAACACAATCCCTCATGTTACAGAGCCTTCTCTTTAGAGATTTTTTATTTCTAAAGGTGAATTGGGGTTGCAAATCCAGGAACTTACTCACCTGCCTATCGGGGGGGTCAAAATATTCCAGTGCTTATTAATAATGTCTGTATACTGTCTAATATTCTTTGAATAGCTGAAGCACATACTCAACTTGCTGGAATTATAATTACTTCTTTCACTGCAAGTCATGTTAGTTTCACGTGTTTCTGTCTTCCTTTGCCCCTGTGAGTGCCTCATACACTTCACTATTTTGAAGCACTATTACAGTGTGCGCTTCGTATTACAAAACAGTTTTTCCCAAACTATCACCAACCTCCTCCTCCTTTAACAAGAATTGGTCATTAATTTCTTAATAACTGACTACTGAATATCATATATAAATAATGGGCTGAATAGTAGTTTTATTCTTTGTTTGTTATGTAGAGTGTCAAACTTTACATTTTGTAATGGCATTAAGTTTTGTTTCTGATTAGGAAGTTCACATGATTTTTTTGTGGTGCGTTTTTTCCCAGGCTCATTGTAAATAGTTTTTAAACGTAGTAGTGATTATCTTAGTTAAAGAAAGAGCACTAAATAAATGAAATGGAGATAAAATACATACAGTGACTGACTTCCATAGTCAGTAAATTAATTGAATTGTCTCATTTTACTTGAAGGAATTGAAACCAATTTTATGTTAATTTTTGGCTTAGACCTGGCTGTTTCATTGCAGTTGGTATTATACATTGTGTAGCTGCCTATATTCCTAACTGTCAAAGTAAGCTATTATGAGCTTTGTATTCATTAGGTTAGATTACCATTACCCAGTACTAGAAAAAGTAAAAATCCTCTATATGTATGTTGAGTGTCACCTTTTGCATGTAATATTTGCCTTCTGAAACTCTATGCTGTTCAGACCAGAGGAGAACAGTTCACAGACTGACAGGTCTGCCTGAATGCTCACTTGCCGTAGGTGTTTAATGACACAGTTGACAGGGATATTAGCTATAATTTCTGTGGCTTTTCTACTGTTTACTGTCTAGCGACTGCATTTTCACCTGTTTGCTACTGCATTTAAACTGATTTATTGTGTCTAAACTGTTTTGCACTTTCTGTAGGCTACACACTCAAGTGCGCTAGCCGATTTATAGCATTTAAAGCATCTATTGACTGTTTTTCTTCTCTGTTCTGAAGAAAAAAAAAAAAAAAAAAAAAAATATCTCTTGTTTCCCGCCTTACTGAACTAGAATAGTCCAGTATCAGAGTTTGCTGATCTCTGGGCTTTGTCTTGGTTCCTGTAACTGTTCCATATCCTTATTTGGAAGAAAGGAAGCTTCTTTGTTTACCAGTGAGAGTTAATTGGGGTTAAACTATTCAGGCTACCTAAAGTCAACTCTTCATTTTTTCCCTTAGAACAGCTCTCCTTGAACTCTACTTCTAACCAAAACAGCCTATTCTCTATCTGAAAGATTCAGCTCTACTTGGTTCCTAAGGAGACTATTCTCTAGCTGGGAAGCCTGCACTTGCTCCTAAAGTACTTTCTACTCTGATATAGCACTTTTTATTATACATAGTACCCCACCTGCCTAAAACCCCTCTTTCAATCACCCACATCCCTCGAAGTCTTTCCAAACTCAATTAACAGAAAGTTTTTGTCCTTTCCTTCTAGCATGTCGAGGGGTCAGTTGCTAGCGTCCTCTCCTGCCCAGCTGGTGAATCTGGGAATATTGAGGGAATGTTACAATTGCCTCATGTACACAGACAACCCTCTCCTTCTCCCACAAAACACAAATACATGCGAGAGATGCAACTATACAGCCAAACTGGAGGCCGAGCTCTCTCAACATAGGACTGGCAAGACCAGACAGGAGGAGAAGGAAACCACACACACCACAAACCCAGTCTCACATAGTACTATCACAACTTCAAATCATACACATAAACACGCAAAGACATACTTGGAGGCTCTGATCAAAAATCTACCAAAACAGCAGAGGCCACCAAAGCAGACACCAAAACAACTGCCACCTCATGACACAACACATGCAACACATAGACCACAAAGTCAGTGTGCCAAACAGTCACAGCCCTTAAGGCCAAACACAATGCCAGACACACTTGTCATAGGTGACTCCATAGTCAGGCACACTGACATCCCACTCACCAGACTGAGTAAGGAGAAGGTCACAGTAAGCTGCCTGTTGGGCGCTAGAATCCGCCACATAACGCAAGCACTCAGGTCACTCAACAGCAAGTACAAGTATGACTCAGTCATTGTCCATGCTGGTGTGAATGACCTGAGATGTACCTCCCTGGACTACATGAAAAGAGACATAGAGGAGCTCTCTGATTATGTAGCCCAGGCAGGTATGACCCTGACCCTGAGCAGTATCCTACCTTCACCAAGAATGATGCCACAGTACAAAGACAAAATGATCAGTTTTAACAATTGGCTTAACTACTGGTGTCATTCTAAGGGGATCCAATGTCTGTCTGCCTGGGATGACATGCTGGACAAGCCACGCTGCTTCGCAAGGGACGGCTTGCACCTGTCACCCCTGTGATTCCGGATATTGGCAAAGGCTCTTGCCACCCCCATAGTGCCTTTTTTAGGCAAGGCTCAAATTCTAAAACTACCACCCTAGAACACAAAAAAGAAAATAAACTAAGGGTAATGCTGCTCAATGCCAGAAGTCTAAACCTCAAGATGCACACACTCGAAGCCCTTCTCAGTATGGAGAACATAGATGTCTGTGCTGTGACTGAAACCTGGTTCAAGGCTCCTGAGAGCACCCCGGCACTATCAGGTTTTACCTCATATCATGCGTTCCGGCCCCAAAACCCGGACCACACAAAGAAAGGAGGGGGGGTATCCATATTCATCAAGGATACCCACACCTCCAGGTTGGTGGCAACGTACGAAGCATCGGAGACCATCCAGGTGCAATTAACCGTAGGAAAGACTGCTCTGCAATTTGTAGCATGTTACAGGCCACCCTCTCAAATTCAGGAACCTCACACAGCTTTCCTGAAAACACTCGAGGGGATAAATGTATCTCCAAACACCATCATATTAGGTGATTTCAACTACCCGAATATAGACTGGGATCATTACTCAAGCCCCAACACTTTAGCCCAAAGGTTCCTAGAGTTCATAAACTCAAATGCCATGGAACAACTAGTCACCATCCCCACAAGAGGAGAAAACATACTAGATCTCATCATCACAAACATGGGGACACAATGTTCAGCACCAGAGGTGTACCCCTCATTGGTGAGATCAGATCATAAACTAATCTCACTGGAAGTCCACATCCCGCCCCCACCCCAGATAAAAAAGACCACAGTGAAAAACTTCTCAAAAGCCAACTTCACACTTCTTAAGACTGGTGTGATTTCCTTCAAGGCCCCCGAGCCAGCGGAAACCATTACCCAAACAGCTGAATCACTTAAAATGCCTTCTATCAGCACCTCCAGGACTGCATGGATCAGGCAATCCCAAACAAAACAAAGACTCTTTGCACCAAAGGCAAGCGCCCAGTCTGGTGGACCCCAGCCATTAACAAGCTCTACAATAAAAGGAGAAAGCTACTACAAGATAGAGCAAAATCCTTAAAAGGGAAGACACCCTTGATCACTATAAGTAAAAAACTACGATCGCTCATAAAATCATCCAAGGCAAATTTTGAAAGAAAAGTCGCTAAGGAATCAAAAGACAATCATAAGGCCTTTTTTAGCTATGTTAGAAACCTGGGAGGAAACTCCCAGATATGCTCAGAATTAGTTCAAAATGATGTAAAAATCACTGAACCAACAGACATTGCCAACATACTGGCTGACAGGTTCAGTGCTAATTTCTCCCCCCCCCAAAAGGAGAGATATCTATCCCAGCGGATTGTAGCCTCCCACACATCTCAAATGCTCAGGTGAAAACTGCTCTCTCCAAGGCAAAAAACACAGCATCTATGGGACCAGATGGTGTCCCCGGTTGTGTGCTCCACGAACTCAATGAGGAATTAAACCCACTGTTAGGGCAGCTGTTTAATCTTAGCCTCACCGCAGGATACGTACCCAAGGAGTGGCGTACGGCAACTGTGGTCCCACTTCACAAAGGCGGTGCCTCCACTGACCCTGGAAATTACCACCCATCAGCTTGACAAGCCTAGTCTGCAAAGCTATGGAGAGGATCATAATGGAACTCATAAATAAAGACATAGGGGACTTACAGACATTGGATCCAACCCAGTTTGGCTTTGTCAAGGGCAGATCATGCCTTTTAAACTTGGTTGATTTTTTTGAAACAGTCACCAAGGCCATTGATGAGGGAAAGGCAGTCCACACAGCTTACCTTGACCTTGCAAAAGCTTTCGACACAATACCCCACTCAGGTATCATAGAAAAACTCACCAACTTAAATGTAAACCCATACGTCACAAGATGGGTTGCAAACTGGCTAAGTGACAGAACCCACAGGGTCAGAGTGGCTGGCGCCATGTCAGACTCCAAGCCGGTCACAAGTGGTGTCCCACAAGGCTCAGTCCTGGGCCCCCTCTTGTTCGGCATCTACTTTTCAGACGTACAGGCAAACACAGGAGGATTATGGCTGACAAAGTTTGCAGATGACTGCAAATTGGGCGCCATAGTTGAAAACACATCAGACACAGATATCCTCCAGAAAGGTCTCATAGAAACGGATAACTGGTGCCAAAGCCATGGCCTAAAGTTAAACGCCAAAAAATGCATAGTCCTACCCTTCGGGAAAAACAAGGTTACCCCTAGCTACCATATAGGTGGCAATCCACTAAGCACAGAAGAGGTTATCAGGGATCTGGGGACCCAGGTTGACAGTAACCTTTCATTTGACACCCACATTGCCAAGGTAGTTAGGAAAACCTTCTACATTGCCCACCTGATCATGAAGGGATTCACATCTAGATCAAGGGAGGTCATTGTTCCCCTGTACTCATCACTCATCAGACCAATGATTGAGTACAATGCCCCATTCGGAATGTATCTTACCCGACACCTGCAGCAATTGGAAAGGCCCCAAAAGTTCCTCACCAAAAGGATAAAGGGTCTCAAAAATATGTCTTCTGCTGCCCGACTGAAGGAACTCCAGCTCTATTCAGTCGCATACCGTCTGCTCAGAGGTGACCTGTGCCTAACGTACAAGGCCATGTCTAACCCGGAATTGATGGACATGCTCCACCTCAAAAAATCTAAATCCATAAGAAATACAAGAGGAAGAGACTTAAACCTTAACACAGTTATAAATAGGACGTGCTGGAGGGACAGATTCATCACCCAGAGACTCCCTATGCTGTGGAACAAAATCCCGGTACATGTGAGGCAGAGCACCTCGCTGGCCCTGTTCAAGAGAAATCTTGATCAATGGATGGGAGATCGCAGGTTTACTCCGGGGATCACATCAGTGTCACTGCTGGACAGAGGCACGGTAAACTAATAGGCATAGTACCTTTCAAACTTAAGGGGTGGTGAAAGCCACATAACTTTGGGCTAGGCTTATAAATGCCCTAGGGCAGATAGCCTAGTATAAACCTATGAACCTATAAGGAAAGAAGTATTTTGACAGGTCTGTAAGACCTTTCCTTGAATAAGTACCATACTAACTTGATTTGTTTAAGATTTAGGAAAAGTATAAGAATAACTAAACAGACTTTAAGGGTTAATATTACTTGACTTTACTAGTAGAAATAGCAAGGTATTATGGGAAGTGTAACTAGTCAGGAATCAATGTGAGAGTTAATATTTTAACTAATTCTGACCACAGCATATTATCGAGCAGTTTAGTATTTTTTTTCTTTTTGTGTGACTAAAAAAAAGCCTCAGCACATAGCAAAGATAGGATCATGTTCCAGAAAAATGAATGTCAAGATGTTTTGTCCGGGGGTGGGCAAAAAGCAACATCAGCAGTTAAAGATAACTTATCAACAGGGACCTGGTGGGTTAAATGTACTTTTCCTAAGTAAAGAAATACATAATTTTTAGTGTTTGTTATTTTTTTAAATGCTTCAGGCAGGGTTTGTACCTCCTCTTTGTATAGAATCTTTGTGACACCTAAACATAACTGTCTGCCATGTTGCAGTAATTACCCTTATCATCCCTAAACCTTTTCAGTATAATTGATTTAATGCTTTGAAAATATACTAATAGAGAAATTACCAAGGGAAGCAAAGCAAGATTTAGATGCCGACCAACATGGATTTATGAAGAACAATGGTTGACTAATCTTGTTGGCTTTTGCTTGAATCTGATTGATAAGGAGTTATAGGGAGATGTTATACACTTGGGTAGGTCCAGGCCTTTGACTCTGGTTTTAATTATGCCTGTATGAAGAACAATGTAATCTTTGTGACTTTACTACTACATTAGTAAATGGGCAAAGACAAGTGTAGAGGACTGAGTATATAGGGTGAGATTGATTTGTTGAACTGTCTCTATTCTCCATAGGCTACCAGCTGATTTAGAGGGGAGATAATCCTAGTTTGTAAATGCTACAAAAATGTAATTAGGTATCCCTTATGAGGGATGATTTTTTACAGCACTTCTGCATGAGGACCAACCAGGCACTGGTTACGTTATCAGTCTGTAACTCGAGCCTAAAAAAGAAAACTGTCCATCATAGGGCTGGAAGGTTCTGGAACTCATTACCGTTATCAGCTTTTAGAACCAGTTAGATGTGGGAATGTAGTCTACACCCAGGTTTACATCCTGGCAAACCCTGTACACTGAGCACTGGACAATAGTATTATGTAACTTGAGGACTTGGCTGTTTCTATACCATCGTGAGTTTTCCCTCTTTCCTGTTTGATAGAATAATAAACTATAGTCAGTAAAGAAGACAAGTATATAAATAGATTTTTATAACGGAGTATATTTATGTGTTTACTATAATTCATGTTATTTTTTTTTCTTTTTTTCTTATTTCCTATTATTGTAAAATGTGCATAATCAAGGAGATATGCTTTTAACTTTTGGCGCTGACAGCTCTGGCATATCTGTCACTAGTGGTTCTGAAAATACCTGTATGTTTGCCCATTTTTGCATTTCTTTCCAAGAAAAGTTAGTTGATTTAGTAGCCAGCTTGGCTTACTGATCTCCAAATGTATGCAAATGGTTTAACAACCATCCCTTTTGTTTATTTTGTTATTTATTTTATATTTGACATTTGTTGGCTGGGTTATTCTGACTGGGCAGCAGCAGCCCTTTTTCAGTGAAGGCCCGAGGAGAAAAGCTCCAAAAAGTACAAGTAACAAAAGTAATCACATGACACAGTTATAACTAAAATTACAATAATCGCAACATGCGTGAGATGTATGTTGTAACAACATGATAGAAAATGGTCATTAAATTGTAAACGTAATATAGTATGAAGGTTTATACATTAATAAGCAGAATGTAGAAAATATACACAAGTTTGTAAAACGGAAAGTAACAAATACGTAAACAAGAGATAAGCCCAGGGAAGAGCCAATATGGAAGTTGTAAAAGCTACCTACTATTAGTAGACTTTATTAGAAGCAGAGGCAGAAGAAAAGGTTGCTGCAATACTATAGTTTTAGTTATTTAATTCATTTAATTTATGTGCACATTTATTAATTCATGTATTTATTTAATATCCACAGGACAAGCTAAAAACAGCCTTATTATCCCTGGAATTAAAAGTCGGACATCTTAAAGATCAGCAGAAGACAAATGAGAAGGAACTCCTGGACATACATGTAAGTAAAGGGACTGTGATCATTTCTGAGTGTCCTGAATGCAGGTAGTCAGTATCAAAGGTCCAGGACTGTGTGTTGTACTTTGTAGGTCTGTCTGTGGCTAGTGACTAAGAAAAGGTGAGACAATTTTGCCCGAAGAAGTCAGGAGATTTGTCTATTGGCAAGCTAGAGGGCAGCTTAAGGTTTATTTAATATTGTTTCACCCTATCCATTTATGTCAACAGACAGTTTATAGAATATTTAATAAATCATTTATTTATTCTTTTGGTACTGTTAACCATTTAATAATAGTAAGGCCATAAGAACTGTGCATGTATGTGTGTGGGGTGGACATATAAAATGGTTGTACCAAAGATATGTTTGAGCCTTTAAGTCTGATAGAGTACCTGATGGGTGACACAAAGGTACAGTACTCGTTACTGTTACTTCCACTCAGTGCTTGTTGGGAGACACAAAGGTATATTACTCGTTACTGTTACTTCCACTCAGTGCTTGATGGGAGACACAAAGGTACATTACTCGTTACTGTTACTTCCACTCAGTGCTTGTTGGGAGACACAAAGGTATATTACTCGTTACTGTTACTTCCACTCAGTGCTTGATGGGAGACACAAAGGTACATTACTCGTTACTGTTACTTCCACTCAGTGCTTGTTGGGAGACACAAAGGTATATTACTCGTTACTGTTACTTCCACTCAGTGCTTGATGGGAGACACAAAGGTACATTACTCGTTACTGTTACTTCCACTCAGTGCTTGTTGGGAGACACAAAGGTATATTACTCATTACTGTTACTTCCACTCAGTGCTTGATGGGAGACACAAAGGTACATTACTCGTTACTGTTACTTCCACTCAGTGCTTGTTGGGAGACACAAAGGTACATTACTCGTTACTGTTACTTCCACTCAGTGCTTGTTGGGAGACACAAAGGTATATTACTCGTTACTGTTACTTCCACTCAGTGCTTGATGGGAGACACAAAGGTACATTACTCGTTACTGTTACTTCCACTTAGTACTTGATGGGAGACACAAAGGTACATTACTCTTTACTGTTACTTCCACTCATTGCTTGTTGGGAGACACAAAGGTACATTACTCGTTACTGTTGCTGCCATTCAGTGCTTAGATGACCAGTGAGGGTTTCAGCTTTTAGGGAAGTAGGCTTCTTTACAGCATTTGTGTGTCCTTCTTCTGACCATCAGGGTTTTGTTGTATGCTTTTTCTTTCAAAACCCGATAATCTTGAGGAAAGTTGAAGTTGTGGTCTCCCAATCTGCCCGTGTGTGTGTGTGTGTGTGTGTGTGTGTGTGTGTGTGTGTGTGTGTGTGTGTGTGTGTGTGTGTGTGTTATGAATATTGTAATAGAGTGACAGATATGTACAACTTTTTGTATAACAAAAATCCCAGGGTCCCCACAGTTTTTGGTATCCCCAAGGTCCACAAAGACCTTGAAGATCCACCTCTACGACTAATAGTGTCTTCGGAAGGATCTATCACTACTCCCTTAGCTAAATATATAGACGTCATATTGAAGGAACTGTCTTATTTGAGTGTTACAATATTAAAAGATTCATGGGATTTCCTTAGACAAGTAAACTCCAATTTCTTTTCTACTGATATTATTTTTGTTACCTTGGATATAGTGGATCGTTTTGGTTCCACACCACATGAAATCGGCCTTCTATGGTTGGAAGAAAGCACGAGGGAAAGTGGTTCTTTCTCCCCAGATGATTTTAGGGTTTGTCTTTTATTTATGGAAGTTATTCTCAAAAACAACTTCATGTATTTTCAAGGGGAATTTTTTAAACAGGAAAGGGGAGTGGCCATGGGGGCAAAATGTGCCCCTACATATGCCACCATTATACTTTCATGGTGGGAGAATTTATATATTAACAAAAGTGAATTTGCTAAGAGTTGGGTCTTGTACAAACGCTTTCTTGACGATATTTGTATTTTTTGGAATGATACAGAAGAAAGGTTTTTTGAATTCCTGACTTACATTAGGGGTACAACTGAATTTTTGGACTTTACTTACAGTATAAACAAACAAGAGTGTATATATTTAGATGTTTCTTTGAAAAAGTTCAATAGCACTTTTTCTTCTAGAATATATAGGAAAAACACTTTTTCAAATTCATATCTTCATTTCAAAAGTGGGCATCCTTTCTTTCAAAAGAAAAATCTTGTTAAAGGACAATTGGTTAGGACTAGTCGCATGACTTCTGATGACACTGAATTTATTAATGATAGTCACTTTGTTATGAACATGTTTAGAGAGAGGGGTTACCCTGATTATTTAATTAATGAGATGTTTAAAGAGGTACAGGAAGGTAGAAATGGAAGGTTTGCTCCTATTTTAGGTCATGAAGAACTTGTTAACCTCCATTCTAATTCCGCTGATATCAACACAAAAAATTTGGAACAAGCATATGTTATGGACTACACTGGCGATTCGGCTGCTATAAAACAAATTGCTAACAGAGAATGGGATAGGTTCAAACAAATTTCAGACCTGCAATTTATATATAGGCAGCCTTAAAAATTCATATATAGAAAAGATATGAATTTTAAGAATCTTTTTGAGTTTGGGGGTGGTATTAACTCAGTAAACAGATCTGGAAGAGTGGATACATTTAGGTGTGGTTTTTGTTCCCAGTGCCAGTATATCAACAATACTTCTGATATTCAAATTCCCAGTAGAAATAGGCGTATAAAAAGCACTAAATATTCTAATTGCAACACCAATGGGGTTGTTTACCTAGCTACATGCCAGTCCTGTTCATCTTTTTATATAGGCAAGACTGAGAGGAAGTTAAAATCTAGAATCTACGAGCATTATTATGAAATCAAAAAACAAAATGTAAACAATGCTCTATTTCGTCATTCACAAATTTGTAATCAAGCTCTTTTTTATTTTTTTGTTTTAGAGGTAGTACCTAAAGAGGTCAGGGGTGGTATGTGGGAGACAAAATTAGAATATAGGGAATTATTCTGGCAAATTATTTTGAAGGCTACAAAAGTGCCAGGTTTAAATGATGTGGTTTCGCTTCTCCCAGTATTGAAGTTAAGAACAGCAAAATTATAGTTTTGTAGCTTTTGTCATGTTCTAATTCTTCCAGTAGATGGTAGTAGAACCTATTTTTAGAATTATGTATTTACTTCTCAGTGGTAATATATAACACAACTCCAAAATATATACATATATTTTATATATTTTTAACGATATTTATAATGCTTTTATATTAAGATCCTGAATATTTATGGTGTTAATTTTGTTTAGTAGTTAACCTGTATGTAATACTTTGATAATGTTTTTAGAATCTTTCGTTTTCAGTTTATAAAATGGATAGAAATGTTTGTATTCCTTTTGTTTTAAAATGCTGTTTTGAATATATAATTGACATTAATTTTTGATTGGCCATCCTTTTATTGAATTCAGTATAAATGATATGTATTAAATTGTTTACAGTTTTTCGCTTCTGAGGAAGGTGTTTGAAAATGTTGGCAGTGTTAAGCGTTATTGTGAATAAAGTGTTTCAGAAAACTCTTGGGGTTTTTTTCCAGTCTCATTCCCTCATTTGGTTCTCCAACGGCGAACTTGCGTGTGTGGTTTGAGTGTTTCTACTGTTCGCTTATCCATCTCCTTGCTGGTTATTGGTTTTAAAGGTTACCAGGGGTGCCTGAAAGGTCATTACAGTCTAGTCCGGTATACATTGGGTTAGTTACCTGACATGCAATTTGGTGGTGCTAATGCCATAGGACATGTGTTTGCCATACTACTGGTTCTGTTTAGGTTTAGGGATTCAGAGAGTGTTGGGTCATCCATAACATAGAAGGCTAAGCAGAGATCATCCCTCAAGGTTTTGCATCACACTGAGTAGAGGGAAGGGGCTTTTAATACAGCAGAGTAGTGAAGAGTACTCGTTTCTTTTTCTGTGGGGGCAGTATGGGAAATATTGCCCTCCACATCCTCAAATTTAAATACACTAACTGCTCAGTCATGCAACCATGGAGAAAAGAGAGACATCTTGACAGGGTGCAAACAGAGGCTGTAGAAACTCTGAATTCCTTGTCAAATTACACAATAGAAAATACTGTGGAAAAAAGGCAATTTTGGGGAAATGGAAATTGGAGAAACATTTGTCGTCAGTTTACTTGTTAACCACATGTAGGATAATCCCTTTGTTCTGTATGATCCAAATCTCCAGTGCTCCCTTCTGTTCTTTGTAACCAGAAAATACGTCTGTATTAGACCCATTAGTTCGTAGACTGACATGCTGCACAACCGAATGAACTTGAAATATCGCTATAACCTGTTGACCTAACGGAAGCTTTTTATGTCAAAACATCTTCACACCATATTACAAGAATTACATGAAGTGGTAAATACTAAATTCATATAAACAACCAATAGTCCAAGCAACTACCTAAACACTTCATACTATAATAACTGTGGTAAGAATGGATATGTGGTAAGCGTATATTAGACTAGATTTAATGATTAAGAACTTGAAGTACAGGTGGGCTCCTACTAATTATGCCTTCTATGGGAATACAGATATACACTGCTAATGCATGTTGCTAATCTTTAAGGAGTTAAATTATTAAAGACCATGTACACTAAAGAGAAAGCTAATGCACTATATTCTGGCCATCAATTCAAACATTTATAAAGATTAGGAGACATGCCGTTTGGCTCATTTCATAACTATGACTCCTCCTGGGAAAAATTCAGTGTCCTGCTTGTTTGTGGAGTTAGTAGTACAGCTTAATGCATATTCATGCCTCACACTGTGTTCAAACGTAAACAAGCAGTGTTTCATGGCTGGCAACAGTGTTGGCAGCCAAGAAACCATATAAAGTGACACCGATGGCAAACTTGTTTACATGAGAGCAGACTAGGTTAGCAGGATTGTGCGGAATGCTGCACTGATTACTGGGGCTTATTATACCTGTGTGTGTGTGTGTGTGTGTGTGTGTGTGTGTGTGTGTGTGTGTGTGTGTGTGTGTGTGTGTGTGTGTGTTTTCATATCATATGTATTTATCTATGTTCATATTATATATATATATATATATATATATATTTATTCATGAACAGTATCAGAATAATACCACCAGTAATACCCATATCTCTGATACAACATATGTGATTCTGCATGATTGTTCTGCACCAACACTCTTGTGCAATTATGATGTCAGCAATCTGAGTATAATCAAGCACATTCTCCTGACACTAACATATGCTGGAGGTGTGAGGAGAGACACTTGACTTTATGGTCATTACAAGCTAGCTGACTGGTGTGCATGGCAGATATATGTATGGCACAGCCTGCATTGTCACAAATGTAAACCATGCCATCAAGGTCATTAAACAGCTATGTATGTACTGAGTGCATCACCAAAACAGATATTACACATGCATGTGGTATTACACCTTGATGGGTTTTCCGCACCATCAGACAGTAATGTTTATGCAAAAACTAATCTGTAGGTGTGCACAAATAAATGTGACATCTCTGGCAAAGGTGGTACATTAGAAGATGTGTAAGGAGAAGCACAAGGAAGGGTGCATTATACTCTGGTATTGGTGTGGTGAAGACTGTGAACTTTGAAGGTATCATGGCCTTTCATATGAATGTCCACACATACTCAGTAGTTGGTGTTATGTATAAGGGAGCACTCACCACTGTGGACATATGTTGGTGGAAAGTCCGCATACCATATAAACCAGGGCACAGGCCATATACCAACTGGTCTTCTTATAGGGCATGAGTTCTATATGAAACTTGGTTTGTGCATTTGTTTGCATAACGAACAAATCCTAACATGTTTTTTTGCATCACATGTGTTGTCATGGCTGTGGCAGCAATCTGTGGTGTGTGTGTGTGTGTGTGTGTGTGTGTGTGTGTGTGTGTGTGTGTGTGTGTGTGTGTGTGTTGATACTGTCTGTATTATATTAATAGCACAGTTGTAGTCAATGATTGCCTGTACTGTGTAGTCCTCCAGACAGCTGTTTGTACACAGGATTTGTATGTCATTCTTGACATCCGTGATTTAAATCATGGTCAGGAAAGGGCCTAGCAGACAGCTCTGATGTACAGAATTGATCACTGGACATGAGGTGTAGGTCACTTTACACATTCCAACATATTTAGATGTCACAAATGTGATCCAATGTTCTACCCACTTGTTTATATAGTTGTTTATGGCCACGTTTGACAGTGTAGAGTGAATACCTCAGTATGAACTCCTGCACATGACCTTTTGAGAACATCTGACAAATGTGACAGACATAGATGTTGCATTAACAATTCACACATCTGTTGCACACAGCTGGAATATTACTAGTGTCCATTTACAAAAGACTCATGATGACATATTGATCTACCCCACAGATCAGGAGAGTCAAGATGTGTCTATACATGCATGCATCAGGTGCTGTCCTTACCCCATTCAGATGGATGCATGGTGATGTACACCCTTCAACTGGAACATAGTCGATTTGGCGTGTGTATTTGAAGTATGTAGCAAAACCATGTCAGGTAACTGTATATTCTGACTCATGCTATAGGTGATCTGTGATGTTGTCCCCACCCATTAATTCTGTGTGATAAGCCTGCATGAAGGTAAGGCATACTGCATCCTGCCTATGTTGATCTGTCCTAGGGTTTGGGCACAATCCCCCACTTGGTTATCATTGACAAACTCTACCAGCTGGGGATTAACGCTTGCATCACTAGATGGTTAACCAATTGCCTCACTGACAGACCACATACTATGAAAGCTGGTGAGTCAATCTACCACAACAGTAGTCACCATTGATGAACCCCAAGGATCTGTGTTGGGTCCAGTACTGTTTTGAATCTATTTCTCAACAGTCCAGGCTACAGAATATGACCTATGCATTACCATGTTTGCTGATTCCTGCATATATGTTGCAGTCATTGAGTCCAGCAATGGTGTTAACATAATGCAGGAAGGGCTAACACAGACAAATGATTGGTTCCATAGCCCACAGTCTACTAATAAATACAGAATGTGTCAGTATTTCGGCTTTATGCAAAGTGGAATTTCGTGGTAAGTACACCATTGACAACCCCCCCCCCCCCAATGCTGAAACCAGTGTTGCAAGATCTGGGAACACATGTAGATAGCAATCGGAACTTCGACCAACAACTGTCCACAGTGGTATGGAAAGGCGACATCGTGCACCTCATAAGTCATGCCATCGTATCCAGATAATGATATAATAGCACTGCACTTTAACCTCATCAGAATGCTAATACAGTATAATGCTTCCTTTTGCATGTACCTCACCAGACACCTGCAGCAGCTGGACAGACCACAGGGTATTTTCACATCAAGAAAATACAAGTCCTACAAACCATGCTATGATGTATGTGGATAGACTGAAAGCTCTGTTCCTGAAATCAGTAATGCATAGGATGAGGTGACTTGTGCCTGGACTACAGGCCATCCCTGACCCTGCCTGATGGGTGTACTGCACACCTGCAAATCAGCAGGGCTTGGTGAGAGGAAGATGGTAAGAGCACAGTCCCACATGCTGTTGTAAAATGCTGTCTCTAATGTCATGCAAGAGCCCAAACCCACATACACATGCATGCACACACCTCCCATTTGATTGTAATGAGAACAGAACTTCTACCTAAGTACAGACTAGAGAACTCAGGACATTATGCAGGTGCCACAGCACAAGTCTGACTTTTACATGGCTGCAGGACAATTTATAGTGGATGACATCAGCAAGGGATGTTGGAGACAGGAGGTTGGCTGAGTAGGTATTTTAACAATATAATGTATGTTGTCATTCTATAGCTGTGCATGGTATATAACACAGCATGCATTATTTATTTATGTAGTGGATTTCATATATTTGTGAACAAGTACTGAGAGACCATGTTCACAATGCATGGGGGGAGGTAAGAGATGGCTGCATTACAAACATCTATCATATTCTTAGATATACTCTTCATTTTTTCCTGTTTACACATATTTTTATGTCAGGAACATTAAATGGACATTATACAGCAGTAATACATGCTGATGTTCAGTTTGCATAGTACACCACAGAGCAGTGGGTTTGTGCGATGGCTGCAAACTGTTTGCATATGTGAGATGCACATTTATTTAGCTTTTACTTGTTTGTGCATAGGTAAACAGTGTACAAACATGAGGCTCATAGCTAAAATGATGAGATGTAGTATTGAATATATGGAAAAAATAATATAATGAGTAAGCACAAGCATCTGTCTAGTTCCAACCTCATCAACACGAATGTTGATGAAAAAAATAAAAAAAAAAAACAGAAAAACTAGTAGTCTTAAAACTTCATTGATGAGTGCAGTCACAGTAATTTCCAAAAATCATGAAACCCAGGTAGTGTTCTAAAGCAACAACCCTTTATTCATCATAACAAGCGATCCTAAGTAAAAAAAAAAAACTCAAAAAATCAGAAATACTTTACATTGTTAAAAAGATCACCTTTTATACACTTAGAAGTAGGTGTGGAAAATATATGTATTGTTGAATTTTAAAACAGCCTATTCCAGGCAAACAATATAAACAGGGGCGTAAAAGTGTATTTAAGAACAGCAAGTACTTAGCCCCAGTCCTGTCCACCTGGTGAATCTGGGCACACTGGAGCAATGCAGCAACTGCCTCAAGTACACAGACAACCCTCTCCTCCTACCACCCAACACTACAGCCTGCGATAGATGCACTTACATAGCCAAACTGAAAGCAAAGCTCTCTCCACCCAAGATTGTGCTAGACAGTCAAGAGGAGAAGGTTAACACCCACACTACGCTTCAAGCAACACATAGGCCTTCTAAACGCACACCACCAACACCCTCACTTAGCAACACTAAACCCTCATATGCGGAGGCCCTTAACAGTAACCTGCCCAAGCAACAAGGACCTCCGAAGCTGAAAAGAAAACAAACACCAGTCACAACCAAAGTGTCACATAGCTCACAACACCAGTGTGCCACCCAACAGCTGTTGTTTTCCTTGTCTCTGTAAAAAAAACAAAAAAAAAAAAAATCTCTTATTTTCCCGCCTTACTGAACTAGAGTAGTCCAGTTTCAGAGTTGCTGATCCCTGGGCTTTGTTTTTAGTTCCTGATACTGATCCATTGCCTTATTTGGAAGGAGGGAAGTGTCTTTGCTTACCAGTGGGAGTGGGAAGCACTGAGCAACCTTTTTGTCTGATTTGGTGAAGTTTCAGCCAGAAACTAGTAGTCCATTGGTCGTTTTAGGCCAATTCTTAGCTCCTTTCAGCCCCCTGCTATAAAACACGCTAAACGCGCGTTTTTCAGCTTGTACCAACTCGGCACAGATCCTCGTGGTGGCCTGCAGAGTGATCCAAGCAGCAGAGAGCTAAAAGAGTGACTTTCTACCAGATATAAGTATTTTTGTGGCTTTCCCACTGTTATTAAGCTAGCGACTGCATTTTCGCCTGTTTTACTGCTACTTTAAGTGATTTCTGCATTGTACACTGTTTGTTGCACTTTAAGTTAATAATTGTTGCAAATTGTTTCTGTAGGCTACACACTAAAGTGCGATAGCCGATTTATAGCATTTATAGCATTTACTGTCTGTTGTTTTCCTTGTCTCTGTAAAAAAAAACAAAAATCTCTTATTTTCCCGCCTTACTGAACTAGAGTAGTCTAGTTTCAGAGTTGCTGATCCCTGGGCTTTGTTTTTAGTTCTTGATACTGATCCATTGCCTTATTTGGAAGGAGGGAAGTTTCTTTGCTTACCAGTGGGAGTGGGAAGCACTGAGCAACCTTTTTGTCTGATTTGGTGAAGTTTCAGCCGGAAACTAGTAGTCCATTGGTCGTTTTGGGCCAATTCTTAGCTCCTTTCAGCCCCCTGCTATAAAACACGCTAAACGCGCGTAGCTGCTACCGTAGCACACTAGGGCAGCGCCGGTTAATCAGATTTAAACTATTAGGGCTACCTAAAGTCCACTCTTCAAATTTTCCCTTAAAACTACCTTCCTCAAAGTATACTACTGTTCTATTTAGTGTATCCTACAACTATAAATTATCTCTACTTGATTCCCAAGTAGACTATTCTCTATCTGTATAGCCAAGCACTTGCTCCTACAGTACTTATCACCTCGATACAGCACTCTTGTTATAGAAAGTACCCCAAAAAACAAACCCCGTTTCTCGGTCACCCACATCCCCCAAAACCTTTTTTTAAGTTTTTCTGTCTATTCCTTCTAGCATGTCAAGGGATCAGTTGCTAATGTCCTCTCCTGCTCAGCTTGTGAACCTGGGAATATTGAGGCAATGTTACAATTGCCTCATGTACACAGACAACCCTCTCCTCCTCCCACAAAACACAAATACATGCGAGAGATGCAACTATACAGCCAAACTGGAGGCTGAGCTCTCTCAACATAGGACTGGCAGGACCAGACAGGAGGAGAAGGTAACCACACACACTATAGACCCAGTCTCACATAATACCATCACAACCTCAAATCATACACATAAACACACAAAGACATACTCGGAGGCTCTGATAAAAAATCTACCAAAACAGCAGAGGCCACCAAAGCAGACACCCAAACAACTACCACCTCAGAACACAACACCTGCAACACATAGACCACACAGTCAGAGTGTCAAGCAGTCACAGCCCTTAAGGCCAAACACAATGCCAGACACACTAGCCATTGGTGACTCCATAGTCAGACACACTGATGTCCCGCTCACCAGACTGAGTAAGGAGAAGGTCACAGTAAGCTGCCTGTCGGGTGCTAGAATCCGCCACATAACGCATGCACTCAGGTCTCTCAACAGCAGGTACAAGTACGACTCAATCATTGTCCACGCTGGTGTTAACGACCTGAGACGTACCTCCTGGACTACATGAAAAGGGACATAGAGGAGCTCTCTGATTATGTAGCCCAAGCAGGTATGACCCTGACCTTGAGCAGTATCCTACCTTCACCAAGAATGATGCCACAATACAGAGATAAGATGATCAGCTTTAACAATTGGCTTAAACTCTGGTGTCATTTAAAGGGGATCCAATGTCTGTCTGCCTGGGATGACATGCTGGACAAGCCACGCTGCTTCGCAAGGGACGGCTTGCACCTGGGATTCCGGATTTTGGCAAAGGCTCTTGCCACCCCCATAGTGCCTTTTTTAGGCAAGGCTCAAATTCTAAACCTACCACCCTAGAACACAACAAAGAAAAAAAAACTAAGGGTAATGCTGCTCAATGCCAGAAGTCTCAACCTCAAGATGCACGCACTCGAGGCCCTTCTCAGTATGGAGAACATCGATGTCTGTGCTGTGACAGAAACCTGGTTCAAGGCTCCTGAGAGCACCCCAGCACTATCAGGTTTTACCTCGTATCATGCGTTCCGGCCCCAAAACCCGGACAATACCAAGAAAGGAGGAGGGGTATCCATATTCATCAAGGACACCCACACCTCAAGATTGGTGGCAACGCACGATGCATCGGAAACCATCCAGGTGCAATTAACCATAGGCAAGACTGCTCTGCAATTTGTAGCATGTTACAGACCACCCTCGCAAACTCAGGAACCTCATATGGCCTTCCAGAAAACACTGGAGGGGATAAATGTATCTCCGAACACCATCATACTAGGTGACTTCAACTACCCTAATATAGACTGGGAACAGTACTCAAGCCCAAACACTCTAGCCCAAAAGTTCCTGGAATTCATAAACTCAAATGCCATGGAACAACTAGTCACCATCCCCACAAGAGGAGAAAACATACTTGATCTCATCATCACGAACATGGGAGCACAATGCTCAACGCCGAAGTATACCCCTCACTGGTGAGATCAGATCACAAACTAATCTCGCTGGAGGTCCTCATCCCGCCCCACCGAAATGAAAAAGACCACAGTAAAGAACTTCTAAAGCCGACTTCACACTTCTAAAGACTAGTGTGGTCTCCTTTAAGGCCCCTGAGCCGGGTAAACATTACTCAAACCGCTGAATCACTTACAAATGCCTTCTACCAGCACCTGCAGGGCTGCATGGATCAGGCAATCCCAAGCAAAACAAAGACTCTTTGTACCAAAGGCAAGCGTCCAGTCTGGTGGACCCCAGCCATAAACAAACTCTACAACAAAAGGAGAAAGCTACTACAAGATAGAGCAAAATCCTTAAAAGGTAAGACACCGCTGATCACTATAAGTAAAAAGCTAAGAGCTCTCATAAAAACATCCAAAGCTAATTTTGAGAAAAAAATAGCTAAGGACTCAAGACAACCATAAGGCATTCTTTAGCTATGTCAGAAACCTAGGAGGAAACTCCCAGATATGCTCAGAATTAGTTCAAAATGATGTGAAGATTACTGATCCTACAGACATTGCCAACATACTGGCTGACAGGTTCAGTGCAAACTTCTCCCTCCCTCTCCCCTAAAGGAGAGATATCTATATCAAATGATTGTAGCCCCCCAAACATCTCTAACGCCCAGGTGAGAACTGCTCTCTCCAAGGCAAAGAACACAGCATCCATGGGACCTGATGGTGTCCCCGGCTGTGTGCTCCATGAACTCAATGAGGAATTAAACCCACAGTTAGGACAGCTGTTTAATCTTAGTCTCACCTCCGGATACATACCCAGGGAGTGGCGCACAGCGACTGTGGTCTCACTCCACAAAGGCGGTGCCTCCACCGACCCTGGAAATTACCGTCCCATTAGCTTGACAAGCCTTATTTGCAAAGCCATGGAGAGGATCATAATGGATCTCATAAATAAAGACATAGGGAATTTGCAGACTTTGGATCCAACCCAGTTTGGCTTTGTCAAAGGCAGATCATGCCTTTTAAACTTGGTTGACTTTTTTGAAACAGTCACCAAGGCCATTGACGAGGGTAAGGCAGTCCATACAGCCTACCTAGACCTGGTGAAGGCTTTCGATACAATACCCCACTCGGGTATCATTGAAAAACTCATCAACTTAAATGTAAACCCATACATTACAAGATGGGTTGCAAACTGGCTGAGTGACAGAACCCACAGGGTCAGAGTTGCTGGGGCCATGTCAGACTCAAAGCCTGTCACAAGTGGTGTCCCACAGGGCTCAGTCCTGGGCCCACTCTTGTTTGGCATCTACTTTTCTGAAGTACAAGCAAACACAGGAGGGTTATGGCTGACAAAGTTTGCAGATGACTGCAAACTGGGCGCCGTAGTTGAAAACACATCTGACACAGATATCCTTCAGAAGGGTCTCACAGAAACGGATAACTGGTGCCAGAGCCATGGCCTAAAGTTAAATGCCAAGAAATGCATAGTCATACCCTTCGGGAAAAATAAGGTTACCCCTAGCTACCATATAGGTGGCAATCCCCTGATCACAGAAGAAGTTATCAGGGACCTGGGAACCCAGGTTGACAGTAGCCTTTCATTCGACACTCATATTGCTAAAGTAGTTAGGAAGACCTTCTACATTGCCCACCTTATCATGAAGGGATTCACATCTAGATCAAGGGAAGTCATAGTCTCCCTATACTCATCACTCATCAGACCAATGATCGAGTACAATGTATCTGACCCGACACTTGCAGCAGCTGGAGAGGCCACAAAAGTTCCTCACCAAAAGGATAAAGGGTCTCAAAAATCTGTCTTATGCTGCCCGACTGAAAGAACTCCAGCTATATTCAGTTGCTTACCGCTTGCTCAGAGGTGACCTATGCCTGACATACAAGGCCATGTCAAACCCAGATTTGATGAACATGCTTCATCTCAAAAAATCTAGATCCCTCAGAGCCACAAGGGCGGGAGACTTAAACCTCGACACGGTTATTAATAGGACGTGCTGGAGGGATAGATTCATCACCCAAAGACTCCCTATGCTATGGAACAAAATCCCGGTTTATGTGAGGCAGAGCACCTCGCTGGCCTTGTTCAAGAGGAATCTTGACCAATGGATGGGAGACCGCAGATACACCCCAGGGGTTACCTCAGTGTCACTGCTCGACAGAGGCACAGTAAAATAATGGGCATAGTTTCTCCAAACTAAAGGGGTGGCGTAAGCCACAAAACTAGGCTAGGCTTATAAATGCCCTCGGGCAGATAGCCTAGTATGAACCTATGAACAGCCCCTAAGGCAAGACAACGTACCCAGCAATTTAGTCATAGGTGACTCTATAGTCAGGCACACTGATGTCCCACTCACCAGGCTGAACAAGGAGAAAATTACAGTCAGCTGCCTGTCGGGTGCCAGGATCCACCATATAACGCATGCACTCAAGTCACTCCACAACAAGTACAAATATGCCTCTGTCATTGTCCATGTTGGAGTGAATGACTTGAGATGTACCTCCCTAGACTACATGAAAAGAGACATGGAAGAGCTCTCGGATCATGTGGCCCAGGCAGGTATGACCCTAACCCTGAGTAGCATTCTGCCTTTGCCCAGAATGATACCACAGTATAAGGACAAAATGATTGACTTCAACAATTGGCTAAGCTTCTGGTTTCATTCAAAGGGGATCCAGACCACGATGCTTTACCAGAGATGGTCTGCAACTGTCGACACTGGGATTCAGGTTATTGGCTAAGGCTCTTGCCACCCCTATAGTGCCTTTTTTAGGCAAAGTTCAAAGGACAAAACCACCACCGTAACAGATACAAGCATGCAAAATCTGAAGGTAATGCTATTCAATGCTAGAAGTCTAAACCTCAAAATGCACTCTTTCGAGGCACTCCTAAAAATAGAGAATATTGATATCTGTGCAGTAACTGAGACCTTGTTCAAGGCTTCAGACAGCACCCCTGCAATACCAGGCTGCAACTCTTACCACACTATTCGGCCACCAAACCAGGACCGAAACACTAAAGGTGGAGGAGTGACCATATTCACCAAGGATATTCACACCACCAGGCTAGGTGCACAACACAATGCGTCTGACATTCTCCAGATGCAACTAACACTAGGTAAGACTGCAATCCAAATTGTAGCTTGCTACAGATCCTCCGCCATGCCCCAAGATTCTCACTACACCTTTCTAAACATACTGGAAAATATTAAGATACAACCAAACACCCTAATACTGGGTGATTTCAACTACCCTGCCATTAACTGGGAACGTGTGCCAACACCTTTGCCCAAGGGTTCTTGGAATTCATAAATCCCAATGCCCTGGATCAGCTAATCCATAGTGCCACCAGGGCCTCCAATATCCTAGACCTGGTCCTCACCAACATGGGAAATCGATGGTCCACACCCATGGTCACCCCCTCGTTGGTCAGGTCTGACCATAAGCTAATCACTGTTGACATCCACATCCCTCCCCCACCCCCCCCCACCCCAGTAAGGAAACCTCTGTAAAAAAACTTCTCCAAAGCCAACTTCATGCTACTCAAGTCAGAAGTGACAAACTTCATGACACCCATGCAGACGGGAACTGAAAGTTTGACTGCTGAATCCTACACTAAGGCCCTGTACGAGCATATCCACTCGTGCATGAATTGTGCCATCCCATATAAAACCAAGATGTTCTCCTCCAAAAAAAGGAAGCCAATCTGGTGGTCCCCTGCCATAAACAAACTTTACAACAAAAGGAATAAACTGTTGCAGAAAAGCAGAAAATCCCAAGATGCAAAGAAACTCCCTTACCAGTCTCAGTAAGAAGCTGAGATCCCTCATAAAATCCTCCAAAGCTAGTTACGAAAATAAAATTGCCAATGATTCCAAAGACAACCACAAGGCATTCTATAGCTATGTCAAGAATCTAAGTGGCAATGCTCAGATCTGCTCTGAGCTACAACAGAATGGCATTAAATATACTGATCCCAAGGATATTGCCACTATCTTGGCAGATCGATTCAGTGCCAACTTCACCCCCCTCTCACCCCCTAAAGGGCCCATGTCAATACCAAAAGATTGCCAAATTCTGGTAATAATGGCCAGACAGGTAAAAACTGCACTCTCCGAAGTTAAGAATACAGCATCCATGGGACCAGACGACATCCCGGGCTGTGTACTACATGAACTACAAAATGAACTGGCACCTCCCCTAAGTGTCATGTTTAATCATAGCCTCACCTCAGGCTTCGTGCCCACTGAGTGGTGCACAGCTACTTTTATCCCACTCTGCAAGGGGGGATCCACCTTGGATCCTGGAAACTACTGCCCCATCAGTCTGATGAGCCTGATCTGCAAGGCCATGGAATGTATTATTATGGAATTTTTAAATAAAGACATTGACAACCTTTAAACACTGGACCC
>NC_056744.1:1726296264-1726423764 GCF_019279795.1 Protopterus annectens | reverse complement strand
TTCAGAAAAAGCGTCATCTGAAATCAGTCTTTCAATTTCAGTATCTTGGTAGAAAGTTTCAGTAACAGATGCATCAACAAAATCTTTGATTAATCTTTTCATGCAGGGAATTCCACAGCAAACACATGCTCCTATTAGGAGTATACCCACACAAATGGCAATTAGAATATTCATTAGGATGGAACCCCACCCCCAAATAGATTCTGGAAAAAGTCTGTCAGTGGGTTTGGGCCTGGTTCAGTCATGGCTGATACTTGCTGAATTACCTCTAGGTGGTTATTTATCTTGTGACGATTGTCAGGAATAAAAGTACAGCATTCTTCTTTGATAAGTGCGCACGTACCACCTCTCGCCGCTAGGGTGAAGTCAAGAGCCATCCGATTTTGTAGCACAACAGTTCTCATTGCATTCAGTTCATCAGTCACCAATTCTAGGGCGGAAAAAGTTGCATTACTCATTACTTCGAGAAGTTTCGACAACTTCCTCAGCTCCCAGATCGATTTCACTGCTCCATAAGCTGGGAGTATTCCTGCCCAGGATATAACACTGTCACTCAAGTCCATATGAGTCAATTCACTTTTGTCTTTTACTGAATTATGGTCTTTCCAACCAGCTTCGATCTTCCCAACTGGATTCACAGGTTTCTTAACTGGAACTTCAGATTTCCAAGCTGTTTCCCTTACGTTTCGTATCTTACCCAAAGGTAATTCTGCAGTATGTCTTATTGCCGGAACCAAGTAACTCAAAACACAACTGCCGGACCAATTCTCAGGTAACCATTTATATGCCTTTTTCCCACAAATAAAATAACAGTTTTCTACTTTAGTACTAATACGCATCAGCCCTGCATGAAACATTTTTTGATCTATAACTGGCAATTGTTTAAACAAAACTGGATTTTTTTGAATGTCACTCATAGTTCTTTTCAATGAGTTTAAATATGAGTCATAATTAGTATTGCAAAAAGTATTGCCATTACTATTCTTAATATAACATCGGTAAGATATGGTTATATTGCAATTGCTCCAGCCCACCTGGAGAGTGTCATTTTTGTAGAAACATACAACTTCTTTTTGTGTGACAGGTAAAAATAAAGCTATTTTGTCCTGTGATCTCACAGTTCCTGTGTTGAAAAGTAAATTCTCCCAAGTCTCATTTATCCCCAAAGGGACAGCGGACATTACCAGTCCTCCATATGCTGTTGGTATAGCTGTACAAACCCAGCAATTTGAAATGTTCATAGTCTCTGCATACACACGTTTCATGGCCAGGTATGTGCTAAAATTTGGATGCCAGTCTATAGACGTTTCATCACGCCTTCCCACTTTCACTTGTGTGGTTGTGTGTAGGATAAACCACAGCAAGAGGAAAATTGTCACAATTACAGTTAATAAATGTACATACAACAAAATGATTATGCAACATCTCTGGGGTTGATCTAAACTTCTATTCACTTTGTTTTTGGCCATCTCGGTCTGGTTGTGTATCAGACACAAAGTTTTTATCAAGTTGAAAGTTCTTTACCGGTTTACAATGCGTCAAATGAACGCAGGACGTCCTCTCAGCCACTCTAACTGCAGTAGGCGTTGCCAACAGAACCTGGTACGGTCCCTCCCACTTTGGACTCGCCCAATTCTTCCTTTTCGTCACTTTCAGCCAGACGTATGTCCCAGGAGCCAAGGCTGCTTCCACCGGTCTGGTCTGTTCCTTATCTGAAAAAGAGTTAAACTGCAAAACAGATTTATTTGTTAACAGTTTTTTCATATAGCTAGCTAATGAACTGTCAGCCTCCTGCTCTGCAGGCATGAGAGCTTTCCACTGAGGCACATAATATGCTCTCCCAAAAATCATTTCAAAGGGAGTCAAACCCTTTACATTTGGAACTGTTCTCATACTCACCAGTGCTAAAGGCAGACAGTATATCCAATTATTTTGGGTCTCTTCTACTAGCTTCCTTAACTTGTTCTTTAGGGTACCATTGTACCTTTCCACCAGTCCTGCTGACTCTGGGTGGTAAGCACAATGGTTCTTCAAGGAGATACCAAAAAATCTCCCAAGCTGGTGAATCGTCTGATTCACAAAATGTGTGCCATTGTCACTATAAATCCTCTCCGGAATGCCAAATCTAGGGATTACTTCTTTTATCAAGGCTTTTGCTACTGTTGCTGCATCCGAGTTTTTGGTTGGAAAAGCTTCTACCCATTTAGAAAACATGTCTACAATAACTAAACAAAACTTCTTCCCTTCACATTTATTCAATTCTATGAAATCCATACAGATAGTATGGAATGGGTATGGTGGTATAGGAAAACTTCCTTGCTTGGTTTTAAATGCTCCTTGTGCATGATGCTTGTTACAAGTATGACAAGCTGCACAAAATTTTTTTGTGTAATTTGTGTATCCGTATGTTTGGAATATTCGATTTACTAACTGTACCATCCCCCCTGTTGAGACATGGCACTGCCCATGGCTCAACAAAGCTGCATATCTAAATAAATTAGACGGCAATATCGGTTTTCTTTCTTTGGAAATGTACAGTCCATTCTCAAGAATTGCACCTCGTTTTACCCATTTTGTTTTTTCTGCTTTTGTAGTAAGCATCTGCATTGTTTTTAACATGTCTAAATCTAAAATCTCAGAGGGTTGTAATTCCTCATTTAAAAGTACAGTTTCTGAGTCTGAGGCTGCTTGCTTTGCAGCTGCATCAGCTCGTGCATTGCCTTTCAAAATCTTATCTTGTTTTGTATGAGCTACACATTTACAAATAGCTACTTTGGTAGGTAACTGAATAGATTCTAATAACTCCAAAATAAATTGCGCATGATTAATAGGTTTTCCACTGGATGTTATCATTCCTCTATTTTTCCATTGTTGTGCAAATACATGTACTGTAGAAAAAGCATACTGACTATCAGTATATATGTTCACACACTTGTTTTTGCTAAAGTACATGCTCGCCAAAGCTATCAATTCCGCTGCTTGTGCAGATAAGTTGTGTGGTAAGGATTGAGCTTCTAAGATTTCAGTGTCTGTAACTACTGCATACCCCACCAGATTCTTCCCTGCAGGACCCCTTCTGCATGAGCCGTCCACATAATATGTCACCTCGGCATTATCCAAGGGCATATCTGTAAGATCTTGTCTAGGTAAAGCTAACTGTTCAATTTCCTGCAGACAGCTGTGTGGTGTGCCCTCCACAGGAGTTGGAAGTAATGTTGATGGATTCAATGTCGTACATCGTTCAATTGTCATATGAGGTTGGCTCAGCAGTATAGTCATACATGAAAGATGTCTAGCAGGAGAAAGGTATGCCACTTTCTCTTACAGTAAAATTATTGCAACTGCATGAGGCACTCTCAATGTGAGAGGGTGGAATAACACCACTGAGGCCGAAGCCTGTACTGCCATTGCGGCTGCAACTACTGCTTATACACAGTGAGGCAAAGATTGCACCACTGGGTCTAACTGTGATGAATAGTAGGCTATGGGGCGTTGCTTGTCCCCATGTTGTTGCATCAATACTGACGTCATGTATCCCTGCTTACAATCTACGGTCTGAATAAACCGTTTGTGATAATTTGGAAGTCCTAAAACTAATGAAGAAGATACTAACTGCTTTAACCTGCAGAAAGCCGTTTCTGCTTCGGTTGTCCATTGTACGATATCTTGTGCTGCCATTGGTGTCTTATATATCAAGTCAGTCAGCGGAGCAGATTCCAAAGCATAATTTGGTATCCAGCTCCGACAAAAATTAGTTGTACCTAAGAAAGACATCATCTCTTTCATTTCCTCATCTAGTATTCTACCTTCATTGGATATTACATATCCTAGGTATCTAACTTGTTCTCTCCAAAGTTGTAACTTACTTTTGTTTACTTTGTGTCCTTGTGTTGCTAAAAATTTCAATAATGCTACTGTATCCTCCCTGCACTGTTGCTGGGTGGGGGCTGCTAGCAAGATGTCATCTACATAAAGTAGAATTTGACTACCTCCCAGTGGGGTAAATCCTGCCAGGTTGCTAGCCATTTCTTGTGCAAAAATTGTTGGGCTCTCACAATATCCCCGTGGTAGTCGAGTATATGTATACCTTTTACCCTGAAATGTAAATGCAAACCAATATTGACTATCAGGGTGTATAGGTATTGAAAAGAAAGCATTGCTAATATCTACCACAGAGAAATACTTCTGTTGCGGTTCTAAATCATTTAACAAAGTATGTGGGTCTGGCACCATGGGTGCTCTAGGTATTACTGCATTGTTTTACAGCTTGTAAATCTTGTACCATCCACCATTCCCCGTTTGCTTTTTTAACAGGAAATAGGGGTGTATTACATGGTGAATCAGGAGATTCTACCAGTACTCCTTTGAGTAATGCTGCTATTATAGGCTTAATTCCTATTTCTGCATCCTTTCTCAAAGGGTATTGTCTTTTCTGTGGTCTGAAAGCTGACTTTGGGGTTATTGTAACTGGTCCTGCTGTTCGAATAAGTCCTACATCTGACTTGCCTGTTGACCAGAGAGTTGTTGGAATTTCACATAAGGTCTTTTCTTCTTCTAATAAAAATGCTAATCAGCTGTCCTCGCTAGATTGCAAGTGTACAGCTGGATGTGTCTGTGTCAACCAATTCAGTTTTTGTTTTTGTATCCCTTGTTCTGATAGTTCTAAATCAGTCTGTTTCTCCCATCTTGTTACTTTTTCTCCTAAATCTGCCCATTTGACACTTTTGTTCTTTGTCAAGCTGACGTGGTAACCGATTTGATCTATACAATGCAAGGAATTCTTGAGGTAATGAATAGCTAACTACACTGTTCCCCTCAGTATCCCAGTACAAAGTACGCAAAACCTAGTTGCACGATTTCTAAACAGTTCTTGCTCATACTCTCTCTGTCAGGTCCTGGTGTAGTACAATAGTATAGAGTACAGTGTAACAAATGCTGTCGATCACTGTCAAGGGAGGGGGCTTTACTGATGGCTACGTTCATCAGCTCCACGGTCACTGCCCCTGGACCAGTCGTGACTAGGTCCTGGCTGTACCAATAAAAAGTTTCACCCTCTGTTCGCACTACAAAGGTATCCATTTGTCTCTGTGCCTCCATACCTTGTACAGTTGGAACTACTGCTATGCCAAATATCTGCATAAGGTCCCTGCCCAATAGGTTTACTGGACACTTTGCAGACACAACTATTTTACTTCTCTGGGTCATACCTGAAACAGGGTCAGTTATTGCTATATCATGGGAAAGTGGTTCCCTGTATAGCTGTCCATTTGCGGCTTTTACTAGTATATAATCAGGTGATTCGGAATGTTCTGGTAACTTGGAGGGGTGTATCAAAGTCCGTGACGCTCCTGAGTTACACAGGAATTTGACTTCCCTTCCCCCCACTAGAAGTGTAACTTCTGGTTTCGTATCTGCTAAGTAGAGCTCTAAGCTCAATAATGCTAGGTCCAAAATTTCACTTTCTTCATCCTCCATATCTATTTGCACTTCCTCTACTCCTTCTATCACATTTACATTTGCTTTTTGTTTCTTACCTTTTCCTGATGATTTCTGACTTTCACTTGATGTATCCTCACTATCATATAGTCAGTCCTCATCTCCTTTATCTTCTGTAATTACCTTTTTGTTTTGCCTACAATCCCTTGCTAGATGCCCTTTTTTCCCGCATTTGAAGCATTCACCTCTCTTTTTCCTCTCTTCAAAATCTTCTGATCGTTTATCAGACTGTTTCCCTGGGTATTTTTCTTGCCCTTTTTACCTGACTGTAATACAAATACTTCAGCTCCGTCATTAGCAGTGAAGACTTGTGCCTTCTTTTTCTTTTTACTATTAAAATGTCTCTCAGCATGTCTAGCGTATTCAAGTAAGGCTTGTAGCCTCCCTGTTCTATGATCTATCATATGCTTCATAATGAAGCAATGAATAGGTGCAATGCAACCCTTCAAAAATGCATTTGTTAATTGTTGTTCATACGGGGAATCAGTTGTTTGGTTCTCAGGAACCGACATACCGCTATGATTATTAAAACATTCTAATAATCTAGCATAATATCTATCTATTGTCTCATTTTCCTGTTGTATGCATTGATTAATGCAAGTCCAGTCTGCTCTAGATTTCCATTTCTCAGATTTGGTCGGTCAGACCTTTCACTCTGTTGTCTAACTCTGCGTCACTATGTGGGAGTGGCTTAAGTTATGCATTATGAGGATTCCAGGTGCCACAAATCATGTGCCAATCTGGACCTATAATTTGTCTTACTACTTTTTCTACTTCTTCCCCATTCAAGTGGTAACTTAACCTCATGCCTTGTAAATCTTCTAAAAATTTCGTAAAATTAACTTTCTGATGGGGGATTCCCTCAGTAGCCTTCCAGATATCTTCCGGTGTCCATGGTCTATATACTAAGAGTGTTGGATCCTGCCCTTCCTGTCCTGCCTGAGGATTTGGAACTTCTATAAGTGGGCATATTTCTTCCTCACTCTCATCCTGTAGATTTCTCTCTATTTGGTATGATTCTGTGTCCCTATGTGTTTTACGTGTTCGGGACCTAGTCTCAATAGGATCTCTAACAAATAATTGTGGTTTTGTTAAAACTTCAGGATAACGCGGAGGCGGACCAGCCTGTCCACTCGCTTCATATCCTGAAAAGGGTAAGGGAGGGGGTAAGGGAGGAGGAGGAGGAGCTGTCACTATTACCAAGTTGTTATCCTCTTTGTCTAAAAATAAATGTTTTTGAATTTTTAAGCTTCTGTTCTCTACGATTTGCTTCCTTAATCCACCTGTGTGCTTGAGGAATGCCTAGTTGGCGTTGCTTTTTTGCCTGACCTCCTGCATCAGATTTAAGCTGTTTAAGGAGTTTAACTAGTGAAGATTTATCTAGTTTACCATCAAATTCATATTTATTAACCCATTTCGTATAATACCTAACGTTATCAGAACGCTGTAATTGCATGTATTTTGCGTCTTTGGTTAGGGGTGGATCTCGCGAGGTTTTAGTGCACTGATTACCCATGTTAAAGAAAATGTTACGTAACCCCTTTTTTATCACGTGATATCAATTTCTTAGTTCCTGTTTACAGTTTATCTAGAATAACTGTCTACCTTATTCTGTTACCCTGATCTATGACCAAATATACAGTACTTCCTTTTGTCCCTGATCTGCAAAACAAATCTTGACAACAATATACTGTAACCTAGTCCCTGATCTAAAACAGAAAAAAGGCAAATTCTTCCTACCTGAGCCTCCAGTATTGAAAATCGTTCAAATTCCGCTCTTCGGCCACAGATCAGAAAGTGGCCAGCCTCTTTACACACGACAATTCAGTCGGAGGTCTTTTCACTCAAGAAGAACCATTTCGGTAACTTCTCCTGCGCAGTATTCGACCACCGATACGCTCTGATCTGCAGTTTACCAAGGGAATTCCGTCTCAAAAGGACCAAACTGTTAAATAAAATTCAGAATTCAATACACAGGAGGTTCAGATTCAAAAGTTTACTAGTGTACACCAGGAGGCAAAAAAACCATACAAGTACAGAATTTTGTCTGACATGAAACAGGAAGCACACAATTTTATATAGGTTTAACATTTAGCTATGCCCACCTTTCTGACGTGATATGTCACAGGGCATCTACATCACTTTAGCTTACAATTCTTCATTCATTAAGTTTGCTGGTGCTGTACATTTAAAAAAACTTTTCCTTTAGATACAATACGGCCTTGCTATCCAGCTGGTCAGTCATAATGTCTTTCTGTAAAGTTATTTATTCAAGGTTTCATATCAGTTCGAATACAATAGCAGCTTCAGTCTTTTAATGCATGTCTTTGTTCTGTTACACTTTCTCACACAGCTGCATGATATCTAAGTAACACATATACAAGGCCATCTCATTCCACCAAGAAAGAGCAGAAGATTTCATTATTTCACACATTTAATTTCCTGACCCAGCAGATAATCACTTGTGAAAACCATAAACATTAAAACTTGCTAAGCTAGCATTCTGTCAGGGTCCGGGATCAGCTTTTGCTTCAAGCCACACTGCAGTTTCAAAAGTACTTCACATTTAGACATGAATTAATTTTACTACTATATGATTAATACAATAAAATGCATTATATACTACTTTGCTTTTAAACTAGCATTTCTCATGTATTCAAATACACATTTTTCTAACAGCCATCATTTGTAATTCAGACAGACACAGCCAGTATGCCTATGCCAACACATTCCAGTGAGCCATCAAATATTGGACAGATGGAGGGTGATGCACTCAATCAGGGTAGTGTGGTTACTGTGGCTTCAGTACCCATTGACTCTGGCAGTAGCCAAAGTGTGGGCAAGGTACCACACAGGAGTGTTGTTATGGGTGCTCATAGGAGGCGTGCTGTCCATCCTCCACCTGATGCAGGTGTGTCTTCCCATGCCGGTAAGTATATGTTTAGGGCCATCATGGAGGCACAGGCACATTCCAATAATTACTCCAGAAAGATGCTTATGGTTGTAGCTGTTGCACAGGCTGACATGCATGACTGCCTCCAATGTGCTGCCGTTTCTATGGATCGGATGAATGACACATTGGAATGGGCAGTGTTTATGATGGAATGTCTGCTAGGAGGGGGGCTGCATCCATGTGGGTGTAGCTCAGCAACATCATCTGATGTTAGCCGATGTGGCCATGCCAGATCTCGCTCCCATAGTGGGTCTACTTCCACTGCTCCATCACTGGTTGGGGTGTCCATTCCCAGACAAGGCAGACCATGGGGCTATGGTACTGGCTGTCCTCATGAGGAGAGGTCATCCAGCAGACATCAGTCCACATTCAGACAGCAGCAGTGCACCTGAATGGGGGCATGGGCATGCCACTGCAACTCGTGGCAGAACCAGGTGTTGTGGTCCAGAAAGACAGCGATGAGCTGTCACCTCTAATATGCATGGCTCACACCTGTCTGACATAAGACATAGAGCTAGCATACACTCACACACCAAGTTCAAATGGAGGGCCCATACAGACACACGCACACACACACAACAGTTACAGGGTTCATCTGTCTCACTGGTCATTTGTTACTTTAGCCAAAGGTCTGCCTGTTTCTCTTTCTTACTGACACGCACTGTCTTACGTTTTGTGTCAGCCTAGGCTTCCTGCCCCACTCCCCCGAAAAAAAAAACACCCTGGCAAGTGATGATATCTATGCCATATCCTTGTTTTCTGTCATTTAAATTCTGGGATACATAAGATTTTGTGTCTTATGCTCAGGGTTCGTAGCTGCTTTAGTGCTTAGTATATTTGTGTTTTTGTGGTTGTTTTGCTAATTGTGCTCTTCACATATTTTGGTGTTGGAAAGTTAGACAGTTGATAGAATCAAAACAGTTTTTGCATCAGTATTTTTTAGAATGTTCTGAGGGCTATGAAGTCTGAAACTGAAGTGCATCTCATTACTTTCTAACTTCTCTCTCTAATGATTTTCCAGTCCAAAAGTGTGAGGACAGACTGAGGACATTTGCTGACCATCAGTACTTTTGAGAGGTATGAATGTGTGAATCTTTGATGCCTGAGGCCTATTTCCTGATAGAGGACACATGCATTCCCATATGTGTCTGCTGTCTGAAAGTTATTGCTGTACAAATCAACTAACTTTTACATACATTAGCAAGTAAGAACATGCAAGGGTATGCCATTCATTTGTATTACAAAATTCTGCTTTAACACTCCAGGTTCAACACTTACCTTGTATATCCTGAAGATGGTACAGGTTTATTTCAGGGATGCGTCTGTCTGATGCCAGGAGTACACAACCATTACATGGGTAGGTAAAGGTTGTGCGCATTGCATGGCATCAACGTTACTATATGTATGTGCATAGGATGAAGGTTTTAGCCCCTTAGGTGTCTTGTGAGTGTGCTGTGTGTTGCCTCTTAGCTCATGCAAGGGCGTATTGAACACAGCTATGTTTGCCTCCACCCACAGCAGCTGCTGGTTCCCCCTCTGACTCCTCACCTGCATGTGGCTGTGGTGACCTTGCCATCGGTGGTGTGATGTGTGCCCCTTCCCTTGTTGACCCTGCTGATGCTGTTTTCTCAGGATGATTATGTGAAGCATGGCACACATGGTGACAATTTCTCTACATGTACATGAGTTGCACTGAAGTGTCCCCCTAAATGCATCTAGGCACTGGAATTGTTACTTCAGCAGCTCAGTCACACACTCTGTGGTATTTCGAGTTTGAGCATGTGCCTCATTATGGTGTTCTTCTGCAGGTGTGTGTACATTTCTGATGGGCATCATCAGCCATGGTTTCAGTACATAACCTGCATCCCCCAGTAAATAACCCTTAGGGTTATCACCCATACTGAACATCTGATGCAGTTGGGAGGTGAGGCAGATATGTGAGTAATGGTAACTGCCTGGGTTGCCAGCACACACATTCAAGATGATTCCCATAGCATCACACATGACTTGGCAGTTAGAATGGAAGCCTTTCCTGTTTATATAGACTCTGCCTTGTTCCACAGGTGGTGCCTTGATCTGTACACATCTATTGCACCCAGTACTGCAGGGTAGTGTGCCACAGGGTAGAACTCTTGTGTATTTGTGGCCTTGTCCTGTGGAGTATGAGGAAAATCTGTGGTCAGTGGCATGTTGGAGTGTAGCATTCAGAAACTGATGGAATATCCTGGATGCTGATGCCTGTGAAACTCCCAGCATGTCCCCTGTTTGTCTCTGAAATGTTCCCGTAGCTACAATGCTAAGGGCTACACATACCTTTGTTTCCACTGGAATTGGTTCCCCTTGGTTTGCCCTGAGTCTCTGCTGAGGATGACAGAGGTTGCAGACTTCCTGTAGTGTGTCTGTCTACCCTCTAGCACTCTACAATTTCCACATCATGCAGATTGTGATAAGTAAAATGGGGTCTGAAAACTCTTCTTCTTGGCCTTGTCTGTTAGCAGCTGCAGCAGCAGCATAGACTTCAGCCTGTTGCACGTACACATGGATGAAAGCAACAGCTGCCCCTAACTTTTTTTTCTGTGTAGACTGCTTTCCATGACTGTATGGATTTTGGAATTCACAGGGAAAACAGCACTGAGTGTACACAGTTGCTTTATAGCTTGTTGAATTGCTCTTCCATCTTGGATTGGTTGATTAGCATATATTTCAGCTGTATATGCTGTCATTTGCATGTGACTGTGTTTACTTTGCTTTCCTGGCTCTACACACCATGTAGAGCTGTTTATTGAATCTAAAATGTTGCACAACCATGGTGCGCACATGGTCTTAGCGGTCTGTGTAGGGCTTATTTAATCCATCTGACACAGTTTTACATATTGGACAGGTAATTCAACTGGAGATTTCAAGGAACTCTTCATTATAGCTGGGAGCTTAAATATCCATATCCTTATGTTGGCACTTCAAGATTTTGATCAAAATGTAAGAAACAGCAAAAAAATAAAACAAAAATAATGTAAAGAACAGCTTGAGAAAGCATACCATTTTGATGGAAAGCAAATTAGACAAGACTTGTGCTCAAGACTTTCATAAAGCTTGTGTATAAAAGACACATTTTGGAGTGCTACACATGAGTTATGCTTTCCAACAGCCAAGCTATGTGCATCCAGTAAACCTATTTTTAATATGTAATTGTGGTTTCCAATAGAGTTTTTTTTATAAAAGTGTCTTATTCCTTCTGATATGAAAAAATGTATATAGTTTGAGGACAATGTAATTTCTGGCACCTTTGCATAGAATATTTTGAGATCTTGTTCAGTTTGCTATACTCCTAAGCTTATCAGCACTTTCTTCAGAACTGGGATACAAATGAGATGTCCTTTCATATCACTATTGCAGTAGTCTTCATTGAAGGGATCTCCTGCTTAGGACAGCTTGATGTACACCCAGTATAACAAAGCCTTTAGATTTTATAGGCAACCTACATAACGTGTCCTCCCTACATAGGGCATATAAGTGACATATGGATGCAAATATTTAGAACTTCTTTGCTGCCAGTCTAAATGCTCATCTGCTGTGGTGTTACCAAGCTGCCTTCAGATAAGTTCCCCATTGGGGTTTTGTCTACATTTTTTTCTCAGTATTGTTGCTACTTCTGTTCATGTCATCTAAGAAGAGAGAAATTGTCAGTGTGGGAGTCAGTTTACCATAAAAACTATCACAACAACTCTAGTCATGGGAATCCCTGATCTGTCAAGAATTTAACCCCAAGACCATCCTTAGTCTCTTATCCTCTCTCTCTCTCTCTCTCTCTCTCTCCGTATGCCTTGAGAACCAATATCTTAAGCTGTTGGCTAAGGGTGCTATGGCAGAATGCTGCCACCCTGAGGGTCAGCCATCTCCTAAGATGGATAAAAAGTCTAGGCCTGATTCAGTTGTTGTCCAGCCTTCACCAAAAGTCGCTGTAGAAGATAATGAAAGCCCTGAAGAATGTCTAGTGCTTTCATCAGATTTCTCTGCTGCAACCCTGTTGGAGGGACCATGGATCCAAGTTTTCACATGTCCTCTGAGGCTTTTCAAATGTCTGCTCTGAATGTTGATGGAGAACCATGGTTGATTATTTCTGAGGGGCTGAGAAGAATTCCTCAAATCTTAGCCCAGGAAGTGATTCCTACTGTGATAATTGAATCCTGCCAAGGGACTGAGCTGCTGAGGGTTGTTAATGCAGATGTTCTGTGTAAGAAAAGCAAAAGTCCAAGCATATTGCCCCTGTTGCTAAAGATCCCCAACTTGAGTAGCAAACTTTTATTCAGTGCTTGTTTAATGCCTTGATGGCCTTGAAATATCCTCAAGGGATGTTGGTCTGCGCTCCTCCTTGGTCTTCCACACCTGTTAAGAGGACAAGGGAGCCGGATTCCTCAGATGAGGATCTAGATTCTGGGAGGAATCCTTTCTCTAAACTATGGTTCAGAGGAAGAAGATTCTTTGAGCCCACATTCCTCCCTGGAAACATTATCTTTTGCAGATACTTCTATTCATGTGATGGAGCACTTTTAAGTGTATTGCTCCCAGGTCTCTGAAATCCAAAAGAGATACTATGAGCTTCTTCAAACTGAGTCCCTTAAGCTGTCCACAGTTACTTCTGTGTCGACAGCACTTATGGACATCGACTCTGCTGCCTGTGTAGCTCCTGACTCTCAGCCCCTGCCCCTAAGAAACCTGACAGGTTCTACAAGGTGCTCAAAGACTGCAAATTATTTTTAAAATATCCTTATTCTGGTCTTTCTGTGGTTTGAATCTCGCCTAATTAAGCCTTTTAAACTTTGGCCACCTTCCAAGCTCCTTCCTTCTGATCAAAATAGTAGAGCTATGGAAAGGTTTGGTAAAAAAAATGAATATACTGCTGCCACCTTGTCAGTTTGGGCTGTTAATTACCAGACCCACATAACCAGGTATGTTTTGGCTCTCCTTTCTTAGGTAGTTAAGATAGCTAAGCTTGTGCCTGGTCTGTCTTATTTAAAAAGGCAAAGCTTCAGCTGTTTCCTTGTTAGCTCCATTTCCCAGATTGCTTGTCACTCAATGAAATGTAGTTACAATTCTGCTGATACCTTTACTATGGCTGCTGCTTTTGGTTCTGTGATGAGACATTATTCTTGGCTTTGTCTTCTGGCCTTGTTTTGATACTAAAGCCAAGCTTTTGGATGCTCCTCTGAACAATAAACATTTTTTTGGGACTGCTGCTGCTGAACAATAAACATTTTTTTGGGACTGCTGCTGCTGATCTGAAGTCCCTCCAAGACAAGGGTAAGGCCATGCAAGAACTCAAGCATATTTCTGTCTCCCCTATAACTACATTTCAGAGAAACTACCCTTCTGACTCTGCCTTTATTTGTAGGCAGACTCAGCCTCCCAAAGGTAAGAAGGGGTCCAGGAATATTCTTCCTGATAAGTCCACTTAGACTCCTGCATGCCAGAAGCCTTCCTTTCAGGACAAACCTGTTTATATTTGACATTTTGCCTCCACTTTTACTCAGCCAGGTTAGCTTATTTCTCCCAAACTGTCAACAAATCACCTCAGACTCCTGGGTGCTGCCTATAATTTGCCAGGGGTATTTGATGATATAGAAATCTCTCACTCCCCATTTTTCATGCATTATGCAGCCTCCTACAGACTAACTCTCTTTTTTTCCCAGGGGGTTTTGGAGTTCCTTTCTGGGGCAAGACACCATTCAACTGCTTCACCCACTAAAATAGGAAGAGGTTTTTACTCTAGGATGTTTTCGATTCCTCGGAAGGAAGTTACTTGGTGACCAGTTCTGGACCTCTCTCTCTCTGCTAACGCTTTTCTCAAAGTCCCTTCTATTAGGATTTTGTCTCTTCAGACATTGTTTCCTCCTCTTCTCCTCCAAGCCCTCTTGGTTTCAGGCATCTTTGAGGTATACAGTCTTCACATCCCTGTTTGGGTCCCATTCAGATGTTCAAAATTCCAAACGTTCAAAAATCATATGGCCAAGAACATATGATCAAACTTATGAAATGTCAAAGTTCTGAATGGAGATTGCAGTACAGCATGGAAAGAGAAATTTACCATTTTGCTTGCTGTAGTGGGATCTCTCAGTTGGTATATTAAATTAGCAGGGGGTGTGGGAGATGCAGAGGGCTTGCCCCACTGCAAATATGTGAAAGAAAAACTTTTTTATTTTTTACTTTATGTTCAAGATCTCAAATGTTTGATCATATGGTCTCGGCCATATGATTTTCAAACTTTTGGAATTTCAATCATCTGAAGGAGTCCCTCTTCCCATTTACCCTCTGTTCAGGAAAAAATTGTTTCTCTGTTTCTTCCTGGCATTTTCAGTTCTCTACTTTGCCCTTTGGCCTTTGTGCTCCCCAAGGGTATTCACGAAATGCATTGCTCCTGTCCTTTCATTTTGCAGGCTTTAAGGGATACACATATTCCTTTATCTAAATTAGCTGTTTATTCAGGCTCCTTCTACCAACAGTCTTCAAGATCTTCATTTTACCACTTGTCTTTTACAAACTCTGGGGTTCACCATCAATCTCAAGAAGTCAGTGTTATGCCCTCCTAGGATCATATTTTTCTCAATTGCAGGATTCAGACCATTCACATGTTGGCCTTTTGTCCTGCTACTAAGGGTTTATCAGTGACCACGTTCTTTCAGTCTTTTCCTCATCTTTCCTCTACTATGGCTAGGGAATTACAAAGAAGCTTCAGTGATACGGAAAACCAGTGTGGCTTCAACACTGCCACCCCCCTGGAGTCCCCTTTTCCTTTGCTTCCTTGTCTCAAATCCAAACACCACTGGTGGATTCAGCAAATTTCTCTCAGTCTGGGAATGCCCTTTCATGCTCCAGTTCCTTCCCAACAACTGTTTATGGACACCTCTGACCTTGGGTGGGGTGGATCTTGTGGCTGTCTGAAAAATTCAGGATATCTGGCCTCTTCATGAAAGGTCAGACCATATCAACATAAGACAATTGCTCTGCTTCTGGCTCTACAGGCCTTTCATTCCTTTTGCATCCTCATTACCCTGAAAATCTTGAGTCATGATGCGGCATATCAACAAGTAGGGGTGTGTGAGGCCTTGTTTGCTTTGTAGGCTATCTCTTTAGGTCCAGGATCCGGCTATCAATTGTCTTGTGACTCTTCAGGCAGTTTGCTTTCCTTCAGAGCATAGTCTAGTGGCAGACTCTTAGGTCCAAACACAAGCTCGTGAATGGATGCATCACAGAGAAGTCTTTCTGGACATAGTCTAGTGTGGTTTTCCTTGGGTAGATGCCACCACTCTGTACAGACAACTTTCTCTATTCTGTTTGAGAATAGTAAGTCCTCTGACTTGAAAAGTGGATACCCTGTCTTTTCCTTGGAAGGGAATGTTTCTTTGTGCCTTTTCTCCCCTTCCACTGCAGGAAAGAGGTCTGCACAAGATGAAGCAGAACTTTCCCAAAATATTGTTAGTAACTCCCTTTTGGCCCAGATAGCACTGGTTTACTCTTTTTCATATCACCAAGGGCAATCACCACAAGTTACCTCACTGGGTGGATCTTCTCACACAAGACCAGGGATCTCTTATCCACCCTCCCTTTTACACTCTCCAGATGACACTGTGGGTGATAGGGTTTTGATTTTTTTGTAGGCATCTCTTTTCTGAGGATGTGCTTTGGGTTTTGCAGTAGGCCAGGAAACATACCATCAGAAAATCATATATATCTAGGGGGCATGGCCAAGATGGTTGAAAGCAGGAAGTGGTGAAAGCTCTGCAACTGAACATTTTTCTGTAACATAAAATATAATAAAAAACTTAAAATTTGGAGATACTCATTAGCTAATTTTATTCACTAATAGTCAGGGTAAAGCTTTATAGCTTCAAGCTCTTCAAAAGCTTTAATTTTCCAGTCATAATTTCAGCTGCTTTGTTAAGAGAGAAGACACTTCAACAAGAGTCATTCAAGAAATGGTACTCTGGATTATTGTGTTAAAAAGACATCCAGTGACTAATATCTAGTTATGCTGGATGTGTTACTTAAATGGACAAGCTGGATACCAAAATAGAAAGTTTCAAAGAAGAGACCATGAAGAAGATGGAACATTTAGAAATTCTTATTAAAAACAAAGGGCACAAATCAGCAGTATGGAAGAAGCTTCAAATGATTATGAATGGAGAATAACTGAAGCTGAGTCTCAAAGATTTTGTTTTAACAAAATAACTGTCTCATAGATAAAGTTGTTGATTTAGAAAAATAGACTGAGATGAAATAATAATATAATTCATGGGACACCTGAAAAGTATGCAGGAAACAATATAATGAACTTCTTAACAACCTGGCTACATAAAACATTAAATCCTTCTAAAACTTTATCTTTTGAAATTGAAATGGCACTTAGATCCCTGATAGCACCTTTGAAGAAGGAAAACTCATCACCATGTTCAATTATAGTTAAATTCATGTTTAGGTTAATAAAAGATCAGATATTTAAAACAGCATGGTCGGGCCCACCTATTAAAATAGCTGAACATGTCATCAGATTTGACAATGATTATTCCAGTAAAGTGATGAGTAAAAGAAAATCCTGTTTATCACAGATAAAAGAAGTTAAAAAGTACAATATTAAAGTTATGCTGGTGTTTCCTGTGGAGATCAAATTATTTCTTTCTGATGGAACTAAAATATTTGACACTAGAGGAGACATCCACTTTTGTCACCAAAAGTAAAATCCTTTATACTGAAGAAATGGATTGGAACACTATACCCCTCAAGAGACAGAGTGAGACAAATTCCTGAAAAACTGCTTCTAAAATTAAGCTTAAAAACAAGTTACTTTTATTCTCTGATTACAGGAGTTTTATTTTCTGAAACATTGGATATACGCTTTAAGTAAAAGATTTGCATTGGACTTTAAGCTTCAAAAGATATGCAAGTATGTATTTATATTTTAAGCTAAAACATTTTTCATGATAAGAAATATAAATGATTAGTTTTACTATATTTACAGTGAAATACTTTGATATGTTTCATTTAACTAAATTTATAAATATATTTATTAATGTTAAACAAATACTCTGTAAGAGAAAGTCATTAAATTACAAGCAGTAGAATTGGTAACTTTAAGAATACATAAGTTAAGAATGTTATTTGTTTAACTTTGCTTAGTATGTGTCTTACTAAGTTAACTAAATGTCATATTATGCTAATTAGAGGTGTTAAAGTGCTGGTGATTTTGCTTTCTTTGTTCCAGTGTAACACATTCTTTTCACAAGTTGTTAATGAAGCAACTAACACTTAAAAAAAGGCTTGAAACCAAGAGTGTTCCAGTTGTGTCAGAATGCTGGATTCTTGCTTCTTGCCTTGAGGTATTTTGAAGAAAAATCTAGGTTAAAGTTCATTACTGATGCCTGTGAAAACAAAAAGGAACTTTTTCTTTCTTCTTTTTTAAGTATATATGTGATAAATCTTCTCAAAATAACACTTTTTCTTTTCTTTGAAATAAAAACTGGTAAAACAAAAGCTATAGTAATATTTTGTATTGAGTTGTATGTTCCTAAACTATAAAAGAAAAAACATTTTTCTAATTCATATTTTCATTTAAGTTGCAACCACCCTTATTTCCAAAAGATAAATATCGTGAAGGAGCAGATGGTGTGAGCAACCTGTATGACCTCCTTAAAGGATAATTTAGTGAATAAGTTAAACTACATTGAGAGTTTAATTGGAGATAGAGGGTATCTTAAAGCACTTATTAACTCATTGAAAGAACAAGTGTTACGGGGTAGGGTAAGAAGTATTTTCTGTTAATGAGCTCCACTGATGGAGGTGTAAACAAGGATGCCTGCTTTGGTAACAGGAAGAAATGTGCTGAATTTGGTGAATGAGTGTTATGGACCATATTTTGTTATTGGGTACAATCAGGACACCAAGAAAGTTCAGAAAAATTTTAACAAATATTGGAAGCTTTTTGCCAGTATACCAAATAGTCTGAAAGTGTTCATTAGATGATTAAAATTTAGTTTTAAAATAGATGTAAATTTGAAAAAAAATTTTGAAAATGGTTTGTCAACTGTTAATCCCACCCTTCAGGATAGATCTAGAAAAGGGACATTTAAATGTGGGATGTGTCCCCAATGTCTTTTTATTGCCAGTGCCATGGAATTGAGTTTACCTAAGTTAAAATAAAATTCTCTGCATTTGTCTATATTGTTTTTCATTCTACTTTGGCAAGACTGAACATAGTTTAAAAAGGATCTATGAGCACATATACAAAATTAATAGGAGAAAAGAGACCAATGCCTTATTTAGACATTCTAGTAGGTGCAGAAATGCTAACTTTAGATTCTGTGTTCTTCAACAGGTCAAACCCCAGGAGAGGGGAGGAGATTGGGAAACCAGGTTGGAGTACTGGGAACTTATTTGGCAACTATGTTTGAATGCTTGTGTAAATCCCGGGTTAAATGACCATTATTTCCTGGTTCCTGCACTAAAATTGAGGGCATTAAAGTATTTGGAATGTTTTATGTATGGCAGCATTTGTCTTAGGAGAAGTTCTGGTTGTTTAATTATTGTTTAATTATTGTGTTAAGCACTGTTCACTGACTGTTCATATTATGATTGGTCACTTGTTTTTATTCAGGAACAAATGAGAGCAATTTTGAAGGTTTCTAAATATTTCTGTTTACAATGTCTGTGATTCTGATGACGTTTCCAGGAAAGGAAATGAAACCACTAAATCCATTCATTATTTGTTGGAATTATTTGGCATTAAACTGAGAATTTTATTATATGTAGGTGGGCTATCCTTTATCCGCTCTGTTTGCTTCTAGGTTGATTGTGTTTGGGTTTTTGTGGTTTCATAGTGACTTCAGCTTTACCACAGTTCCTTTTGGACAGATAAAACACAAAACATATGCTTAAGTAACTGCTTATAAGAAAGATATGTATTACATATACCTGAATATGGCAAAAATGAGAATGTACATGATGTCATACAATTTACATAGACAGTCATATAAAAATATTATTTGAAAATATCCTAAAAACTGAAATCTGAAACTTCATCATGTGAACTTTAAAGCTTATTGCATATTGTATGTTTTTAGATTCACTAATACTGTTTGAAATAACTGATTTCTTAAGTCTGAGCTGAAAGTTCTATCTTATATTGCTGCATCAGTACATCCAAAGTAGATTTTTTCAATATGCTTGAAACCGGGAAGGGGGGATGGAATTTGAATTGAGCACATTGTAGTTTTTGAATGCACTATAGAGTGTTAATGCTTTTTTTTTCACTCCATAGAAATAGCAAGATATTTTGTTTGGCTTCAGTGATGTACATATTTTTATGAATAAGTTTAATAAGCTAAAGGATTTTTAAATATTTCATATTGAATATTACACAATTTTGAGGTATATACACTTGTGCTTTTAAAACCAATTTAGAACTTTCGTTAGATCTATAAAATGTGTATATCATGATAACTATATGTGCATTGATTTTTGTTTTGTATAACAGTTTAGTATAAGATTGCCTGTCACCTGTAAGTTTACAGATATCTTTCTCTTCCAGTGCCATTTTGTTTTACTTATTTGTTTAGAGATTTATTTATAATGTTGAATGAGTAAATAATTTAATAATAATTAATATATAATTTATACTACTATTACATAAATAGGTGTATTGTACACTATTTGTTGGATTATTTAATATTTGTGATAAGTAAAGAGGACAATTAATCTTTTATGTAGTAATGATGGAATAGTTTTAAATAGCAAAATATATAACTAAATTAATAGTCTCTTATTATTTAAGTTGTGTATAATATTATATTTATTAATCGTACGTCGTGATAGCTTTTTGCTATTTTTTTATGCATTTTTAGGTTTTGGTGCATAAAAAGATAGTATAGTAGTTTGTCTATTCAATAAGCAAATTAGGTACATTGATATCCCATGTTAGGGTTGTGTTTTATTAGTAATATATGCAGTTACAGTTGTAGACTTGTTTTTATTTATAGCTTTCAGTAGTTTAGTTTGTAGAAAGGAAAATTTCAAAAAATGTGGAATGTTAAGATGGTGTTGGAGAAATGCATTACAGTTGTATATACAAATAAATTAATATGGTGCATAAATGTGCCATATTATCTTTCAACAAAATTTTTTAAGTACACAGTATGAATAGTTTTAACCTATTATCTATTAATGTATATGGCAACAAAAGGAAATCATTAATGTGACATATAAAGTTAAATAGATTATATTCTTGCAAGAGAGTCACTTGATAGATAAAGATATAGAATATTTAAGTAAATTAGGTTATGCTTCTTTTAACAAAAAGAGGAGAGTAACTGCTATACTTTGGAGAAAATCTACTGTAATGCCTAAGTTCATGCAATCCATTAACAATCTCAAAAGAATGTATACATTTGCCATTATGTTTAATTATTACAAACTGTATACGCTAGCTTTTACTGGCTCCCTGGAATAGGTGCAATAGTGGCTAAAGATCACTTAAACTTACTACAAAGTCATTGGAAGGGTAGTTTAATTTTAGCAGGAGATTTTAACAGCATAGCTAGTATAGAAGATACACGTGAATGAAGCAAAGCTTTAATTCTGTTATCAGCTGAAGCACTAAGATTGATTAGTAAAGATAATTTAGTTGATTTAATAGTAAAAGCAGAAAAGTCACTGTACTTCACTCATTCGTATGCACATGAGGCACAAACTAGAATTGATGGGATTTATAACTCTGCAGATTTACTTAATAAACTGAATTATTTTAAAACTATTGCTTGTCCTATCTCTGATCATAATGCACTAAGTATTAATATATTAATGAATTTAATGAATTTTTTGATTATTTATACAATCCTAGTATATATGATGAAATTAAAAGAAATTAAGAGTTATCTGAAGGAAGAAATTCAGATTTTTTTAATCTTTGAATCATGATGGTTACATTAGTAATGTCATACTATGGGGCTCCTTAAAATGCATATTAAAGATAGAATGAGAAGATGGATAAGTAATAAAATGAAAGACTGGGATAAAGTTTGTTAGAAATACAAGATAAAATATGCAAATTGAGGTTTTTACAACAAACAAATTAAATAATAGTGATGTCAATAAAAAAAAATAAGATTGCACAGTTATGCAGTGACTTCAAAAATCTACATAAATTAGCTAATAGAAGTAAGATGTTAAACAAAAAGGCATATATCAATAATATCAGAAATCCTCACACCAGTAAGCCTATAACTATTTAAAAAAATGTTTGAGGATCTTAATAAAAATTATAATCCTGATGATTACAAAATTTACAAGTATTTAAACTAAAATGTTACTAATAAACTTAATGATCAACAAATATTCCCATTGAATAGACCTATTACTGTAATAGAAGTTAAAGAAGCTTTAAAAAAGAGAACATGGTAAAGCTCCATGATTAGATGGTTTAAGTATGGAATTATATAGTCTGCTTTCTTTAAATATTTTAGAATTACTGAGTAACATTTTTAAGATAATTCAGAGTGACAAAATAATTCCTCCTTCATAGAAAATTTATGTAATAGCACTTATTCTTAAACAAGGAAAGGATACCTCATATAGACTGATTTTATTATTAAATGTAGACTATAATATATTTACTTCTGTCTTCACTACAAGATTGATGCATAGTAGATCAGTAAAGATCAAACAGCATTTATAGTCAATAGAGTAATGTATGATTATATAAAAGGTTAATAACTATTTTGGATTTAGCAAAAGGAATGAACAAGAAATTGGCCCTAATTAGCGTAGATATCAAGAGCTTTTAAACAATTAGTTCCAGTTTAAATAATCAAAGCTCTAGAAGTGTTTGCATTTCCAGAACAACTTGTTGGAATATTTAAAAACCTTTACAGAGACTCCAAACCCTATGCTAAAAATGGACCTTACATTCCTCACAGGTTCACTTTAAACAAAGACAAAAAGCAAGGGTGTCCCTTGCCCCTCTACTGTTTGGATTATTTATTGATTTCTTAGCTAACATATAAGAAGCAATGAAAAAAATGGATGTTCTTCGTCTCACATTGCTGCAGTCATGACCTGTGGGTAGTCCGCTGTCCTCGGTCGGCCCGAATACCAAAGGGCTAGGCTGGCGTCTGTCATTGTCGCTTAGAGCTGACGTCAGTATGCAGTAGTACTTAAGCGCATGACCGACGTCATATCCCCAGTCTTTCTTGCCGCGTGGTCTGAAGCAGAAGCAGCGTTTGCAAGTGCCGTTCGGCGTTCTGAAATTTTCATTTACCGAGTTTCAGACCGAAGACCAAGTTGGGCTAAGTACCCCGTTGGGGAAATTTTTGTCTTTTCTTGCCTCAGTTATCCGGATGTCAGAAAAAGTTAATAATTGCATTTCTTGTGGGAAACAGATACCTCATAGGGATTATCATTCTTTCTGTATTCCTTGCTTAGGGCCTGAGCACAACGTAGTCGGGTGTCGCTTTTGTGCTAGATTTAATAAGCGCACCATTAAACGGAGGTTAGACTGTGCCAGGCTTGTTTTCGGTAAGCGGTGTAACTATAACATGCCATCGGATCCTCCGACGCCCGCTACCGCTAAAAAGCGTAAGGATAAATCTTTGAGGTCTAAACCGGATGAGTCGTCCGTTGCGGACGCCGGTTCTTCGGAGCCTCCGGTTGTATCTGTGGATCCTGCCGAGGGTTCGGCTGAATCCCAGGGGGAACCTTTACTTTTACAGGAGTTGGCCTCTCAGGAGTTAGGCCAGGCTGAGGGTGCTTCTCAGGTTTCAGTAGTTCCATCCTTACAAAAGGTTATTAGGCCTTCTACTTCAGTGGTTAAAGGCCATGCTAAGGCCAAACCTGGTCTTGTTGGCCCTGGTCATACTTCTAGCTCTCCAGCCCCTGTTCCTAAAAAGCATATGTTGAAAATGGCAGAGGACTTGATTACTTTGATCAGGGGTTCTTTGCCCCCCCCCCCCAGAGAAGAGGCCTAGGGTGGAGGCAGATTTAGAGGGAATGGATCATTCCTCCGACTACTCTGATTCCTCAGCTGAAGAAATTCAGGATTTCCCTTCCTGTTCTGATTCGGATGCAGAGGACTCCTGTCCTTCTGCTTCTCCTCCAGAAGATTTTTCTTTTTCTGAAACTTTACATACCATGAGGGAGCATTTCAAGTGGGAAGGTCAAGATTTTTCAGATTCTCGGAAAAGGCTTAGGGAATTTTTGTTTCTGCCACAACATAGGCCCTTGGCTATTCCTCCTGTCTTAGATGTTGTTCAGGATGTTTTTTCTGAATCTTCCCTTAATCCTGATTCTCTGCTCCAGCCCCTGTTAAGCCAGACAGGTATTACAGAGTTCCAGAGGCACATAAGTATTTGTATAAGAGTCCTAGAGCTGATCCGGAAACTATTATTCAAGGCCCGAAGGGTGTTAGGGCTTCTGTGGCTAAGAATCCAGTCCCTTTGGATAAAGATTCTAGAGCGTTAAATAGGTGGGGGAAAAAAGTGTACACCTCCTCTACGTTAGCTATGAGGGCTTTGAATTGCCAATTTCATATGCTGAAGTATCAGAACTTTTTATTAGGCCAATTGAAATCTAAGGTGGATGCTTTATCTGAGGGTATAGAGTGTAAGGAGCTCCAGGAGTTGGTTCATGCATCAGATCAAGTTGGCAAGCATTCTTTGCAGTGTGGTTTTGATGCTCTTCAGGCTTCTTCTAGGGTGGCTGCTACAGGTTCAGTTATTCGTAGACATGCCTGGCTTAAGGATCAAAATTTGTCAGAACATGTAAAGGCTCGGATTTTGGATGCTCCTCTTCAATCTGAAGTACTTGTTGGTCCTCCTGTGGAATCAGTTTTGAAAAAGATGGAAGATAAGGCTAAGTCTATGCAGACGGTCAAGGATTTTTTGCAGGTGCAGCCCCCTAAGTTTAGTAGGAATTGGCCTGCTAGGGGATGGTCTTATCCTTCTTCGGATTATCAGCCTAAGGGCAGGTCTAGACGTGGTAGAGGCAGGGCTCACGCTCAGGGTTCCTTTAGACCTAGGACTTGGAGTTCTCCTGCACAGTCTTCTGGTGAGGGCAGGGGTCAGCCCTTTCGTAAGCAGACCCAATGACCTGTATCTTCCGCTGCCAGACCCTTCTTTACTGGCAGCTCCTCTAGGAGGAAAGTTGGGACTTTTCAAAGAAAACTGGAATTTGGTCACCCAGGACAAATGGGTGTTGGATATAATAAATCGAGGTTACAAATTTTATTTTCACACTTTTCCTCCTTTCAAAGGCATGCCGGATGTGCCTCCTCAGCAAAGGCTGGAGGCTCAGGAGCAAATTTCTTTACTTTTGCAGATGGAGGCAATTCAGGTGGTCCCTCCTTCAGAAGTAGGCCTAGGATTTTATTCCCGTCTATTCCTAGTGTCAAAGAAAGGAAACACTTGAGGCCAATTCTGGATTTGTCCATTCTCAACACCTACCTAGAAATTCCAAAGTTCAAGATGTTAACATTACAACAACTTCTGCCTATGATAGGCAAAGATCACTGGATGGTAACCCTGGATCTCAAAGAGGCCTATCTTCACATCCCTATCAAGCCCAGCTGCAGGAGATTCTTGAGATTTCGGTCTGGAACTTCACATTATCAGTTCTCTGCATTGCCCTTTGGCTTATCTACTGCGCCCAGGGTGTTCACAAAAGTTCTGGCTCCTGTGATTGCTTTCTTCAGACAGAGAGGAATACAAATTTATCCTTATTTGGACGATTGCCTGATTCTTGCTCAAAACAAAGACAAATTACTACAGCATCTCCAGTATGTAATGGCAGTTTTAAGGTGCCTAGGGTATACTGTGAACGAAATAAAGTCCAGTCTAGTGCCCTCTCAGGACTGTGCTTTCTGGGTGTGAGACTGAATACAGCTTCTCAGATGGCATTTCTGACCCTGGACAAACAAATAACTCTTCCTCTCTACTTCCAGCAGTTATCAGTAATGTCCAGGCTGACTGCAAGGACAGTCCTCCAAGCCTTGGGGTTCATGGCATCTTGCATTCTAGTACTTCCCAATGCCAAACTGCATATGAGGAAGGTACAATGGTATCTCAAAAGTGTTTGGGCTCAACACTGCCACGGTTTGGACACTGTCATTCGGATTATACCTTGCATCCAGAAAGAATTACTGTGGTGGGCTCAGGAATGTCACCTAAACAAGGGACTCTCTGTGACCCGACCAGAGGCGAGTCAGATCCTAACGACGGATGCCTCGGACTTGGCTTGGGGAGCACACTTCAATGGAAAATGGATACAAGACATGTGGCCTCCCAAACTACTACATTTGCATATCAACATGAAGGAGATGTTAGCAGATCAATTTGCTTTGATGGCCTTCAAAGACCTACTTCAGCCAGGACAGGTGTTGATCCAAACAGACAACACAACAGTCATGTGGTACATCAACAAGCAGGGGGGAACCCATTCCTACCCTCTTTGCAGACAAGCAATGATTTTATGGGAGACTGCTCTGAGTTTGCGAATCAATCTTCAAGCAAGGTTTCTGCCAGGAGCACAGAACTCCCTAGCAGATATTTTGAGCAGACAAATGGTGGATCCCCACAAGTGGAAACTGGATCCTCAGATTTTCAAACAATTGACTGTGGCTTGGGGAACTCCAGACATAGATCTGTTCGCTTCTCCACTGAATTTTCAACTTCCAAAATTTTGCACAAAGATGTTCCACCCAGATGCTTGGAAAGTGGATGCTCTATCTTTCAGTTGGAACAACCTTCACGTTTATGCTTTTCCTCCTCTGCCTCTTCTCCCCAAGGTACTCTTGAAAGTCAGACGGGACAAGCCTTGCATGATTCTAATAGCACCAGACTGGCCACGTCAACATTGGTATCCTCTGCTGAGGAGTTTAATCCAGGAGCCTCCTTGGCCTCTGCCACAGGTTCCTCATTTGTTGTCCCAGTCAGACAATCATTTTCTCAATGTTCAGGTGCAGTCCCTCCATCTGACAGCCTGGCGTATTCTGTGATGGAGCCGGTGGGGTCTCAGCTTCCTCAACAGGTTTTAGATGTCATTTTGGAAGCTAGGCCTAGCACTAGAAAAGTTTATGCTGATAAATGGAAGAGATTTTTTCTTTGGAGCACTGCAAAGGGTTTTGATGTTTCAGTGCCTAATTTGAGTTTTGCACTACAGTACCTTACTGAATTACTGGACAAGGGTTTGTCATTCTCTTTTGTGAAGGTTCATGCTGCAGCCATTTCTGCCCACTATGATTGTGACCCTCCTTTATTTTCTCATCCTTTGTTCAAACAATTTCTTAGAGGGGCAAAGAATATAAGACCCCCACGTAGAGCCCCCACTCCTTCCTGGGATCTCAATTTTGTTTTGGAGAAACTTACTTTACCTCCTTTTGAACCTGCAGCTACGTCTGAACTGAAGTTTTTGTCTTGGAAGACTGCTTTTTTGTTGGCCATTACTTCTGCTAGGAGGGTATCTGAATTGCAGGCTCTCATGGCAGTTGAACCTTTTTTGATATTCCATAAGGATAGAGTTTCCTTGCGGACTAACACTACTTTTATGCCTAAAGTGATTTCTAGTGTGGCCTTGAATCAGTCTATTCATTTGCCTACTTTTTATGCTGACCCCCAAAATAAAGGGGAAAAAGTCTTGCATTCTTTGGATATCCACAGGCAGTTACGTTACTACTTGAGCAGAACTAAGGAGTTCAGACAGACTCAACAGTTATTTGTTTCTTTTGCTTTGAGTTCACAGGGGAAAGCTGTTTCAAAGCAGACTATTTCAAAGTGGATTGGTCATTGTATTGCTTTTTGTTATTCTCATCATGGGAAGGTTGTTCCTGCTGGGATCAGGCCTCATTCTACTAGGGCTACTGCCACTTCTACTGCTTTTTTGAGGGGTGTAGCTACTAAGGATATTTTGGAGGCAGCTACTTGGAGTTCAGTATACACTTTCACTAAGCATTACCATCTCCCTCTCTATTCCAAGTCCAGGGCTGGGTTTGCCACTGCAGTTTTACAGGGCATGTTAGCAGCTCCTAATGCTTTGTAATTTGCCAGCCTCCCTTTTCCTTTGCTTTGGGATTCTACCCACAGGTCATGACTGCAGCAATGTGAGACGAAGAACATAGTACAGTTTTGTACCTACCATAAATGTAGATGTTCGAGGATCTACATTGCTGCAGTCCAATTTTCCCTCCCTCCTTCCCCTCTATAGGTTGGGGTTGCTGGGTTTCTTTTGGAGATATTCTTTATTTACACACTGGGGGTTGTTGGGCATTTCCTATTTTTGGCTTTGGCCTTTCTTTTTAGGCCTTCTGACATCTGGGGCAAGAAAGACTGAGGATATGACGTCGGTCATGCGCTTAAATACTACTGCGTACTGACGTCAGCTCTAAGCGAAAATGATCGACGCCAGCCTAGCCCTTTGGTATTCGGGCCGACCGAGGACAGCGGACTACCCACAGGTCATGACTGCAGCAATGTAGATCCTCGAACATCTACATTTATGGTAGGTACAAAACTGTACTTTTCTCAAGTAGCGATTATCAATCTAAAATACAGCTTTTTACAGATGATATTTTACTACCTGTAGCAGATTTAAATTATTTCAAATCAGAAAACTGTGAAAAAATGCACTCAGAAAGCAACTACAAAATCCAAAAGAGCGCAGTAGGCAAAAGAGGGGCACTCCGACCAGCTTGCGAAAATCACACGATTTATTAAATGTCCACAAACAGCATCACAAACAGCATAAACGCAGTTCATTCACAATAGGCGTTTTCGTCCACATACAACTTGGACTTCATCAGATAGCAAATAATTCCACTAATTACATCTTAAATAGTTCAGAATTAAAACATTAACCAATAAACATCATAAAAAAACATTTAAACACAACAATCAGGCTCTCCCAAAAGGCTCATGAATATTAAGTAGCAAGTATATGTAATGTTACCACTAAATATATAAGTATTAAATAAAATAGTGTAAAATTCACTTAATACATCTTAAATAAATTTCTTAATATTAATAGTTAATATATTTTTTAAAAATTATATGAATCATACATGGTTGTTAAAATCTACACCTTTAAAAAAGTGTATATATATATATATATATATATATATATATATATATATGTATATAAAAAAATTTTGTAGCAGATTTAAATTATTCCATTGATGAAATAAATGAGGAAAGTGAAAAGTTTCAAGAAGTATAGCTACTGAAATGTAATAATGATAAAACTGAAACTTTAGTAATTACTAGATAGTAAGTTGAAAGATAAATATAATTTGGAATGAAAATAACTAAATTATTTAAGAATTAAAATCTAATAAGATGAGTAAGATTATTTATAATAATTTTGAAAAATAATTTAAGTGTTACTTATTAAAAACAGGATGATTATTTTTTTACTTTCAAGGATAGGTTAGTACTTTTGAAAAAGACTATATTACCCATGATCATTTGCATATTGCATTCAGTAGCTTTGATACCTGACAAAAACATTAAAGGAAATGGAAACATGTTAACTTCATTCTTATGGTATCCTAAAAGATTATGGGGAAAATGTGATGGTATGAACTTCCCAGATGTAGAATCTTATTCTGTTGCTGCAAATGTTTGCTCTATTGTACTCTGGATAAACTCAACTTACACTAGTCAATGGAAAACCATTTAGGAGCATATTTTACTAAATCTGTATAAGTGTATCAAATATGATAAATTAAAAATATGTAACAATCCTTTCATCTTTTTAATAAAATTTACTTTAGAATGCAATTCAATTCAATTCAATCTTTTGACTTTGTATATATGAAATCAATTCTTAAAATGGTTAAGAAATATTTTTAAAACTTATTAATATCAAATTGTAAATGTTTGTGCTTTGCTATTGCACACACCTCTAGATTTAAGGAAGCTCAGGAGAATGTTACAATTAGTTTACTAAAAAGGAATGTATTGACATTCTAGTCTGATTGCTTCAAAAAAGGAAAAAGCTATTTCAATAGAATATTTACTGAAAGAATATAAGTTGGATGAATCTGTTAACCAGTTAATATTATGTGTCAGTAAGAAATTAAATTATTTAATTAATTTGTAGATAATATGAGTGATGAGGAACAGAAGACTATTCCCCCTTTATATGAATGGAATTATTGAAGGAAAGGAAACTTGTCAAAGTTTATATAAGTCAGTTATAAAAATTTTGATGCAAAATTCTGGAACTTTTTAGATAGTAGTGGACTGAGTGACTCACTAGATGTAAAAATAAAACTTTATTGCTTAAATAAGTTAGTCAAACTTCAAGTTTATACTGGAAATTTTTATGTGGAAATGTCTACATAGAATGTTTTTAACTTCCTATAAAATATTTAGGTTTGGTAAAATGACTTCTTCAGTTTGTTGGAGATGTAATAAAGATGTAAAATCTGTTAAGACACCCATGTTTTTGGAATGTGAAAATTTAAATATATGTTTGGAAGAGAGAAGTATGTTTTTTAAGGTGTTATGGTCTGGTAATTGTTCTTTAGCTTGATCAGTAATACTAAAGCCAAACAACAACAATTGTCTGGAGTCTCCTGGCAGTACCTAGAAAAGTTATTACAAAAAAACAGAAATCAAATTCAGTTTGTACATTCAAAGAATTTTTAAATTTAACAGCAATACTATGTAAAACTGAAAAAGAAGTGATCGGAATAAGGTCTATAAATCCTACTAAGACTGTGTTTGGGATATCCTTCAGATGTTGCTATTGAAATACCAAGATTCTTAATGTGTTAATTGTTTAGGATTATCTTGATGTAATGTTGTATAACAGTATGTGATGTTGAATTTCTTCCTTTGTGTATATATTATAAATATGTTAAATTTAATAAAAATTTTCTTAAAGAAAATCGTGTATGCCCAAATGGAAAAGATTTTCTGTTTGGTGCCTCTCTTCCATCATTATCTCTTCTCAGCAGGAGTTCTTCTGATTCTGTAATTTGTGTGATCAGCTCCATGCTGGCTTGGCATATTCTTGAGGTAATGCTCACCCATCTGCTATCTCTGCTTGTCTGCCCTTTGAACCCTCCTTTGGCTTCTCAGTTTGAGGTCAAGCAATTTCTGAAATGTGTCCATCATATCAGGCCCTTGAGAAAGCCTATTCCACCTTCTTGGGACCTCAGTTTTTCTCATGAAAAAATTGACCTGAGCTCCATTTGAACCCGCTAGATCAGCTTCCTTGCAGCTTTGCACTTGGAAGACTGTTCTCCTTTTAGCTTTTAACTTCTGGCTAGAGAGTGTCTGAGCTACAGGTTCTTATGGCCATTCCTCCTTTTTTTAATTTTTCGTAGAGATCAGTTGTCTCTTTGTGATAATCCTTCTTTTATGTGTAAAGTGGTCAGTGAGTTGTGTCTTAAAAAGTCTGTTCAACTTCCATTCTTTTTTCCTTCTTCTCAGTCTGCCAGTGAGAATGTTCTTCACTTCTTCGGTCTGCATAGACAGCTCAGATATTTGAATAAAGCAAAAGTTATTCACAAATCTTTTAGTTTCCTTTCATCCCAGGACTTTGGGTTTAGCTGTTTCCAAGCATACTGTCTTCTCCTGGATCTCTAAGGCCATTTTCTTTTATTTTGTTCATGGCAAATGTGTTTCTTCGTCTGTAAAGGCAGATTCTACTAAGGTGGTTGCTTCTCCTAGTGCCTTATTCAAATAAAAGTAAACTTTATTGTCATACAGATCAACATAGAGGCAAAAGTGTGTATCACTGGACGAAATTTTGATACTTGGGCTCATAGTGTATGAATGACAGTTTACAGAAGGAAAATAGATTAAATAAAAAAAAAAATAAACTAAATTAAATAAAAATGAATGTAAATTAAAAAAATAAATAAATAAAGGAAATTTGAAAGCTCTATTTTCATCAGAAACACAACAAATACAACAGCAGGAATAGACTCAGTACAAATATAAGGATATGCAAAAAAAAAAACAGTACTATAGTGAATAAGAGAGGCATAAATGTAAACTTACCCACCACCAAAATATACCGTAAACTTACAGTTCACAGTTTTCCTAGTGCAGATAGAGATGTATGAAGTGAGCTATTCAGAGAGTTTATGTAAACAACGACATATTGCACACTAATAATGTTTTATTAGGCTATGGGTTTGTTATTCAACAGTCTCATAGTGTGTGGGAAGAAGCTATTGTGGAGTCTGGATGTCCCGCATCTAATGCTTCTGTAGTACTTCCTTGTTGGCAGGAGTTAGAACAGTCAGTGAGACGGATGGTGTATATCACTCAGTAGTTTTTGAACTCTGTCATAACATCTGTTTGAATATATGTCATGTAGGGATTGAAGGTTGGAGACAGTGATTTTTGTGGCCTGTTTATCAATCTTATCCAGTGCCTTATGATCAGCTTGATAGCAATGTCAGTACCAGACAATGATGTTTGTCAGTACACTCTCAATCGTGGCTCTGTAGAAGGTGAGTAGGAATTGTGGGGGGAAGGTTAGCTCTACAAAATCTCCTAAGGAAGTGGAGATGTTGTTGGTCTTTCTTTATAAGGTAGGAAGTGTTTGTGCCCCAGCTTAGGTCTTGCAAGATGTGTACCTCTAGAAATTTGGTGCTATTTATTCTCTCCACTGTGACATCATTGATGATGAGAGAGTGTGTGGCTTTTCTTCTTCCTAAAACTTATGATGATTTCCTTGGTTTTCCCAACATTTAGTGCTAAGTTGTCAGTGCACCAATGACAGAGTTGGTTCACTTCTTACCTGTAGGCCCCCTCATCTTCCTTCTTGATAAGACCAAATACTGTAGCATCATCTGCAAATTTGATGATTCTATATGACTGATGCATAGCTGTGCAGTCATATGTTAGAACTGTGAAAAGAAGTGGACTGAGTATACAACGTTGTGGGACCCAGATGTTTAGGGTAATGCTGTTTGAGTGATGCTTTCCAGCTCAAACTGTTTGTGGCCTTTCAGTTAGGAGGTTGAGGATCCAGTTGCATATTGTGTTTTTTATGCCCAGTTTACTCGGCTTGGACAGCAGTTGTGGAATAACCATATTCAAGTCCATTGAATTCTATAAACAGCCTGCGTACATAACAGTCCTTATTTTCCAGGTGGTCCAAGGTGTGATGAAATGTTAAGGCATCTGCAGAAGAACAATTTGAACACTGATTTGTGGTGGCAACCTCTTTAAATAGATTCCAGTCAGTGCATTCAAAGTAGTCTTGCAGATCCAAGACCGCACTTTCAGGCCAGATCCTTATTTGCTTCCTGAAAGATTTTCCCCTTACTAGCATTGGTTTATAGGCAGGGATAAGCAGGATAGAAATGTGATCTGAGCTACCAAGATGGGGGTGGGGGATTGCCTTGAATGCCAGTTTGATATTTGAGTACCAAAAAATAAGACACTGGAGGGTTCACCAGGTAGCAAACCAACTTTAACGAACACACAAAAAACAACAAAACGCTTTAAACTGGACCACAGCGTTTTTGTATATATATATATATATATATATATTTATATATATATATATATATATATATATATATATATATATATATATATATATATATATATAGATATATATATGTATAGTCCTTGATAGGTCCATTAAGTAACCAATCCACAATTAAAGACACATTAACAAACTAAAATGTTTAAAAGGTGTCATAGGAAACAATGCATGCAGATCCTGTCTGAATAGAACTACCCTATGTGTAAAACTAATAAATAATACTTTAGCTAGATATGGGATGTAAATTCACATTAAATACATTTAAAAACATTTAAAACTTTCATATAAAAAATACAGATAAAAGCAAATAGTAAATCTGTAAAAGCCTGCTGTATAGTGATCTTAATGAAACAGTGACATCTACTGGCCAAAAGTTTTAGAGCAATAATAAAAATCAAAGTTTAGCGGCTCTTAATTTTAAGACTGGTTTCAAAGAAAACATGTCATTTAAACTAGGGTGTTTGTTTGCTTCTAGCACCAACTGCCAGTACAACTCTCTTATACCATAAATTTACTTTTGTGGGTGATATTCCCAGTTACAACAATAAGAATGACTCTTGCGTAAAAAGTCTTGAAAAACTGGACATGTGGTTAACTAAATACAAAAGTATGAGATGGACAACGATTATTTAAAACAGTGTTTGCATTTAAATATAGTCCTTAAGGGACTCAGGGTATGTAAATATCCTAATAATGTTTATAATGGTACTGATTTTCACAAAGATTTAATAGCAGCTTTTGACAGATGTGGATATGATATGAAAGCCATTATTAGAAACAATGAGAATTAGATGCAAAAAAAATCTATGAACTTGTAGAGCATACCAACAATAAAATTGTGAGTGATTTGTTGTTTACTGCTGAATTTGAAAAAAAAAAACGAATACCATGAATTATTGAAGGATATAAATTTGAAATGCAAGGATGTGCATGTCAGAAAAATGAAAAAAATAGAAAGGGATGTTATTGAGTATAAAGATAATGTACAGTACCCCAAACCAAAGCAGTTTAGGAGGTACGACATTCACAATGAAAATTTGATACATATTGAAGGGGGTATAATGGGCAACAAGTGGATGAGAATTTAAACTTATACAACCCTTTAGAATACCCCTCCCCCAGGAGGTCCGAGAGGTTGAGGAAGAAAGGCCCAGTGAATTACAGATACAATGCATGGGCAGGACCGAGGGGGACACACCAAAGATATAGTGAATTTAGAATAATTAAAAATGGTCCAAGATGCACTTTTAATGGTTTTAATATTTTTAACTATAGTGATACTAATATTGAAAAAAGTAATTTTAACTTGTTTCTAAAAGGTTTTTACTTTTATTCCAAGAACTAAGATTGATATTTTCAAGCTACTAGTTGATTTTAAGTTGTTTGTACGTAAGAAAAACTTGGAACTGTTTTTTAACGGCCAATTTAAGCCCAACAAAGACAATAAGATAAGCAGAAAAAGCACCTTCAACCCACCCTTGCATCCACAACTTAGGAATTTTGAAAACATGGTAGAGAATAAACTGCGTCAAGCAGAAGCTAACAATAAGGTGTTTTCCAACCTAAGTAAGGAAGAAAGGAATGTTCTAGAGGAATGTAGAAACAAAGAAACAATAAAAACCTGAGGGTGATATAACCAGATAAAGGTGGGGGTATTGTGTTGATAGACAAAATAGTATATGAGGGGAAAATGATGGATATCCTGGGAGAGGATAAACAATATGTAAGGGTGTCACTAAATGAAGTGAATATAGCATGCAAAAAATACAGTTATGCCTTAATGATTTACTATTAGAAGGACTTATTGATAGTGACACATACAATTTCTTAGATGTAGATAAACCCAGAGTTCCATCTAGTTTTGGTATCCCCAAGGTTCATAAAGATATAGACAACCCACCTTTAAGGCCAATTGTTTCGGAAGAAGGCTCTGTAACTGCCCCTTTAGCAAAATATGTGGATTCATAACTGAAAAAAATAGCTATGGGGGGTGAAAATGTGTTGAAAGATTCTTGGGACTTGTTGAAGAAACTAAATTCTGGCCTTTATTCAGATAGTTTGCTTTTTATTTATGTGAATATGGATTTGTTTTCTTCTATCCCTCATGATACGGGTTTAGAATGGTTGGAAGAAGTTTTATTCAACAGTAAGGACATTACTTATAAGGACTGTCGAGTGTGTCTGATATTGAGGGATGTGATTTTAAAGAACAATTTTATTTTTTTGAGGGTGAATTTTTTAAACAGCTAAGAGGTGTAGCTATGGGGGCCCATTGTGCCCCAACTTATGCTAACATCGTATTATCTTACTGGGAAAAGAAATACGTTTTTAATAGTGATTTTAATAAGTGTTGGAGCTTTTATGGTCGGTGTTTGGATGATATTTATTTGTTTTGGAGAGAGACGGACAGGATCTTGGAATTTTTTAGATATTTATCAAATTCTACTGAATTTTTAAGATCTATATATGTAATGGATCAAGATGAAATGAGATACCTGGATGTCTGCATTAATAAAATTAATGGTGGTTTTAAAACCAGGGTGTATAGAAAATGACATTTTCAAATTCATACCTGTATTATACTAGTGCACACCCGTACCACCAGAAGAAAGGGGTGGTAAAAGGCCAGTTTGTGCGCATCAGTAGAATGACATCTGAAGATAATGATTTTTTAAATGAAAGTAATTATCTTTTTGAGTTGTTCAAAGCTAGGGATTACCCAGAATCATTACTTACGGAGGTGCTTGAAGAAGTGTCTGCAGCTAGGAAAACTAAGTTTGCCCCTATTTTTGGCAATGACACTGTGGATCTGAGCAGTACCCATTCAACAAAGGCTAATGTAGAGAATGCGTACAACAGTGCTTTGGTACTAACCTATGATGGAGAAGCTAGAATGGTCAGAAATATTATACAGGATGAATGGAGTAGGTTTGCTAGTACTTCTGACTTGCAATATATTTTTAATAGACCACTTAAATGTGTATATAGAAAAGGGAGCACTATTAAAAACATTCTGGAGAATGGGGCTAGCAAGGCTGGTAATTATAATCCCAGTAAAAGGGGTACACATAAGTGTGGGAGCTGTACCCAGTGCCCTTATGTTAAAACAGGGGATATATGCTTTTTGAAAGCCAGAAATAGATCTGTTAAAACCTTAGGTTTTGCCAACTGTAATACAAATGGTTTGATTTATTTAGCCTTATGTAGGAACTGTGAGGTGTTTTACATTGGCAAAACTGAAAGGAAATTAAAATCCAGAATGTATGAGCACAGGTATGATATAAAATAGATGAACTTAATGCGTTATATAAACACACCTTAGACTGTTCAGGAAGAGATTTCTATTTTTTTGTGATTGAGGTACTACCAATTGATCCCAGGGGTGGTCCCTGGGAGACATGCTTGGAGTACAGAGAGTTGTACTGGCAGTTGGTGTTAGAAGCAATCACCCTGGTTTAAATTACATGGTTTCTTTGAAACCAGTCTTAAAATTAAGAGCTGCTAAACTTTGATTTTTATTGTTGCTCTAAAACGTTTGGCCAGTAGATGTCACCGTTTCATTAAGATCTATACACAGCAGGCTTTTACAGATTTACTAATGTTTGCTTTTATCATTTTATGTCTTTTGGCTTTTCCCGGTTAGGGGTCGCCACAACGGAACTCTGGTCCGCTAATGATTGGTAGTTGATTTTTACGTGCCGAGTTACCAGCCCTGATGCACAACCTTCAACGAAGGTACACCCATTCACGCATGTCTCCAAGCAGAAGACGCTCTAGCTGTGAATCTAACCAGACAGCGTCTTACTGTGAGGCGACAACGCTACCGCAGCACCACCACCGCGTTTATCAGTATTTTTTATATGAAAGTTTTAAATGTTTAATGTTTTTAATGTTTTTAAATGTATTTAATGTGAATTTACATCCCATATCTAGTTAAAGTATTTATTATTTTTACACTTGTACTGAATGGTAGATGTTCATCGTGTTTCACTGTTGCAGTCATTACTCTTGGGTTATCTTGCTGGCAGGCTACCCGCAGTCGGCCTGAATTCCAAACTCTAGGTCCGGCGTTGGCTGCCTCTTCCTTGACGTCAGTGCACCAGGGGTATAAAAAAAGTAGCCAATGCCATTTTCTTCAGTCTTTCTTGCCACCCGGTGCCCAAAGCAAAAGCAGTTTGCAAGTGCTGGTCGGCTGACTCCTGAGATTTCAAATCCGAATTTCAGAACCGAAGTCTTCATTAAAGCTAAGTACCCTGTTGGGGAAACTTTTTTCTTGCTCCAGACCGATGTCAGAAAAAGTTGTATTTCTTGTGGGAAGCAAATACCTCATAAGGATTTTCACTCTTACTGTATTCCTTGCCTAGGCCCTGATCATAACATTGATAGCTGTCGGTTTTGTGCTAGATTTAACCAACGCACTGTTAAGCGTCGTTACTTTGGCCGAAGATTTAATTACATAATGCCATCGGAACAGCCGACTACCGGAGTTTACAAAAAACGCAAGGGCAAGGAAAAGGCTAGGCATCCGAGGTCCAAAACTGACGACGAGGCCTCCGCTAGGCCAGTCGCTGGTTCTCAGTGAGGCGCTTTCGCAGCCCCTTGCGCCCACTACCTCAGAGCCACAGGCTGCTTCCGACTCCCACATGGAGCCGACTGGGCCTCTGGATACTCAAGGTATTGGACACTCAGAAATCATTTCCTCAGATGGGTCCGGAGTTGCTGAGCAGGCATCGGCTTCTGAGGGTGTCTTTAGACCTACACAGTTATATGTTAAACCATCTTCAGCTTCAAAGACAAAGACCAAAGCAGTTCTAAAGACAAAGAAACAAGTTCAGCATTCTCCTACTCAGAGTTCCATGCCTAAAAAACAGATGCTTAAAATGGCCGAAGACCTAATTACTTTGATCAGGGGCTCTCAACCCCCTCCTGATAAGAGGCCTAGGCAAGAGACAGAATTTGATTCTTCTGATCAGGTTTCTATTTCCCCTGATTCCTCTTCTGAACAGGATTATTTTATGCCTCCGTATGAGGACTCTGATGCTGAAGAATCCATTCCTTCAGCTTCTCCTCCTGAGGATTATTCTTTTGGGGAAACCCTGCATACCATGAGGGAGCATTTCCACTGGGAGAGGCAAGATTACTCTGAATCTAAGAAAAGGCTCAGACTTTCTGCTACTTCCTCAGCACAGGCCCCTTGCTATTCCACCTGTTCTAGACATTGTAGATGTATTTTCAGAGTCCAGCCTGTCCCCTGACTCTTTACCCCCCCTGCACCGGCTAAGCAAGACATACTACAGGGTCCCGGATTCTCATAAATTCCTATATAAAAACCCCGCTGCAGACCCAGAAACTATATCTCAGGGTCCCAAAGGGGTCAAAGCTTCCACTGCAAAAAACCCTGTCCCTCTGATAGGGATTCTAGGACACTAGACAGATGGGGGGAAAAAAGTTTACACTTCTGCTACCTTGGCTGTAAGGGCTTTAAATTGTCAGTTTCATATGCTTAAATATCAACTATACTTAATATCACTGCTTAAACAGAAAATGTTGACAAATAATGAATGTTCAAAGAAATGCAGGATTTATTGCATGCAGCAGAAAAAGTGGGAAAACATACTTTGCAATGTGGTTATGATTCACTGGAGGCCTCTTGAAGGGCCGCTGTTACAGGTTCTGTTATTAGAAGGCATGCTTGGTTAAAGGAACAGAATCTGCCTGATCATGTGAAAGCAAAATTATTAGATGCCCCATTACAGCATGATACTTTGTTTGGTGCTAAAGCAGAAGAGGTGTTGAAGAAAATGGAGGATAAAGCGAAATCCATGCAGACAGTTAAGGATTTCTTACAGGTACAGCCACCCAGGTTTAGCAGGAATTGTCCTTCTAAAAATTGGTCCTTTCCAATGTCAGACAGACCACAAAGAGGCAGATACAGATGTCCCAGAGGCAGATCTCAGCCCCAAGGCTCATACAAGCCTAAACAATGGGGTACTCCTACCTCCAAAAGCGGAGAAGACAAATCACAACCTCAGCTTTGGCCGGCTAAGAACTAGATGTATTCAACTGGACGTATAAGAGAATTTAAGTACCTTTATCTGCACTTTTTTTCCCCAAAAGTACAGTATTTAAATTGATTTTAACTGTGTTGCAGGAATATTAACTGAACTGGAAGTTTTGATTCTGCTCTTCAGTTAGTCCCACCCACCCTGTTTTTGTTTTGGTGTTAATCTTAGTGGCCTTGAAACTGCCCGCCCCTCTTGTAAATTTGTGTTTGGATACTCCTTCTGGGCCCATCTCATTTGCTCACTCAACTGAGTGCAGTGAGATCATATTCTGATTTCAGGCACTCCTATTGTGTACAAAGAGCATCTGGGAAACAGAAAAAAAATTAAGCTTGTTTCATGCCTTTCCTGTTAAGTGGTATAGACTATTTCTAGGCTTCTGAGCCCCCAAGCCCTTCTGTATTGGAGGGAAGCCTTCTAGCTTAGTTTTTTTTTTTCTTATAACTAGCCAGTTTTCTAGTTTCAGCACTCAAATCTGTTTCTTTGATCTCAGCACTTGTTCAGGAAAAGAAAAAAAAAAATTCATCTGCTTTTACTGTACTTGTGTTTCTACCTACTTTATTTTACTTTTGCATCATCTTAAAAGTACTCAATTGTATTTATTACTGCTTGGTGTAACTCATTCTAATCCTTTTGGTTTAAACACATGGGCTTCGGACCAGTTGTTTTGCACTGAGAGGGTTTGTGGTCTGCACTGTAGTGGCAGAACAGGTAGCTTACATCCTTCTAGGTTGGGAACTGCTGATTGAGGGCTCAGTGTCTGTTATTCTAAAAGTGTATTAATTCTGGTTTAAGCACTTGGGCTTTCAGGCCAGTTATTTTACATTAAGAGGGTTCGTGGTCTGCACTCTTGTGGGAGGAGAGGCTGGACTCTGCCCTTCTGAGCTGGGAATTTCTGGTTAAAGGCTTATAGAGCATGCATATCTGAACTGCTTCTTACTGAAGTTGGTGCGCCTTGTTTGCTGTGGCATAGACTGGATTCGGGCCTGCTGGATCTAGCTTTGTTTGTGTAACTTGAGCACTAATCCAGGCATTCTCTAAAGTATTCAATTGTATTTATTACTGCTTGGTAGTAACTTGATTAAAGTGTAGCTATCATTCTAAGTCTTTTGGATTAAGCACTTGGGCTTCAGGCCAGTTATTTTACATTAAGAAGGCTCGTGGTTTGCACTCTTGTGGGAGAAGAGGCTGGACTCTGCCCTTCTGAGCTGGGAATTTCTGGTTAAAGGTTTATAGTGCCTGAATATTTGAACTGTATCTTACTGAAATTGGTACACCTTGTTTGCTGTAGCATAGACTAGATCCAGGCCTGCTGAATCTAGCTTTGTTTATATGCTTGTTGTTTGTTTGCTTGTTATTTCCCTGGAACGCTAATTCCACCTAATACGCGGCTTCTCAGCACTTCTGTGGATCACTAGTGATATTTGCATTGCTTACTGTACTTATTTCCTTGTTTCACTTGAAAGAAAGTTACTATTTGTCGTTTTTGCATTTAAGTTACCTGTAACACATTGCACTTAAGTTACCTGGCACTTGCTCACTAAAGCAATTATATAAGTCAGCACTAAAAATTAAAAGCACTACACCCTCACTCCCCACTGGCCCTTGTTTTCAATTATAAAGGAATTCCCAATATTATTCTAGCATGTCCAAAGGTCAGTTGTCAATCTCCTCTCCGGTCCAGCTGGTGAATCTGGGAATCTTGAGGCAATGTTACAACTGCCTCATGTACATAGACAACCCTCTCCTCCTCGCAACAGATTCCAACACATGTGAGAGATGCAACCATATAGCCAAACTGGAGGCTAAGCTCTCTCAACTCAGTACTGGCATAACCAGTCAGGAGGAGAAGGAAACCACACTCACTACAATTCCAGTCTCACATAGACCTACCATGACAGCAAACCAAACACATGATCACACAAAAACATACTCGGAGGCTCTAAATAAAGATCTGCCTAAGCAGCAGAGACCTCCAAAGCAGACACCCAAGCAACCGCTACCCCAAAACAAAACACGTGCAACACATATCTCACAAAGCCAGTGTGCCGAACAGTCACAGCCCTTAAGACTAAACAACACACCTGATACACTTGTAATAGGTGACTCTATCGTCAGGCACACTGACGTCCTGCTCACCAGGCTGAACAAGGAGAGGGTCACAGTGAGCAGCCTGTCGGGCGCTAGGATCCGCCACATAACACAAGCACTCAGATCACTCCAAGGCAAGTACAAATATGACTCGGTCATTCTCCATGCTGGTGTGAATGACCTGAGATGTACCTCCCTGGACTACATGAAAAGAGACATAGAGGAGCTCTCTGAGCATGTAGCCCAGGCCGGTATGACCCTGACCTTGAGTAGTATCTTACCCTCACCAAGAATGATGCCACAATATGAAGACAAGATGATCAATTTCAACAATTGGCTTAAGTACTGGTGTCATTCAAAGGGGATCCAATGCCTGTCAGCTTGGGATGATATGCTCGACAAGCCACGATGCTTCACTAGGGACGGCTTGCACCTGTCACCCCTGGGCTTTCGGATATTGGCAAAGGCTCTTGCTACCACCATAGTGCCTTTTTTAGGCAAGGCTCAAAAGACAAACCCACCTCCATAGGTATCACAAGGGATAAGAAACAAGAGTAATGCTACTCAATGCCAGAAGTCTAAACCTCAAGATGCACGCACTCGAAACTCTCCTTAGCATGGAGAACATTGATATCTGTGCAGTAACAGAAACCTGGTTCAGGGCTCCCGAGAGCACCCCAGCACTACCAGGTTATACCTCATACCATGCTTTTCAGCCCCAAAACTTGGACCGAACCACAAAAGGAGGGGGAGTATCGATAAAGATACCCACACCTCCTGGTTGGTGGCAAAGCACGAAGCATCAGAGACTATCCATGTGCAACTAACAGTGGGTAAAACTGCCTTCCAGTTTATAGCCTGCTACAGACCTCCCCCTCCCAAACCCAGGAACCCACTCGGCCTTCCTGAGAACACTGGAAAATATGAAGGTCTCTCCAAACACCATTATATTGGGCGACTTCAACTACCCAAACATAGACTGGGAGCATTACTCTAGCTCCAACACCCTAGCCCAAAGGTTCCTAGAATTTATAAACTCAAATGCTATGGAACAACTTGCTACCACTCCCACAATATGGGAAAACATATTGGACCTGAACATCACCAACATGGGGACTCTATGCTCCAGACCAGAAGTGTATCCCTCACTGGTAAGATCAGACCATAAACTAATCTCACTGGATATTCACATCCCGACCCCACCCCCTGCCCAGAAAACCACAGTGAAAAACTTCTCTAAAGCAAATTTCACACTCCTCAAAACCGAGGTGGAATCCTTCAAAGCCCCCGGGCCTGTGGAAAATACGGCCCAGACCGCAGAATCCTTTATAAACGCAGTCTATGAACACCTTCAGGAATGCATGGATCATGCTATCCCAAATAAAACCAAGACCCAATCCTCCAAAGGCAGATGTTCTGTCTGGTGGACCCCAGCCATAAACAAACTATACAATAGAAGGAAGAAGCTAGTAAATGATACAGCAAAATCCCAAAAAGGGAAGGCATCACTGATCAGTATTAGCAAAAAACTACGGGCACTCATAAAATTGTCTAAGGCCAGCTTCGAGAGAAAAATTGCACAGGACACTAAGGATAATCACAAGGCTTTCTTTAGTCATGTTAGGAACCTGGGTGGTAATTCCCAGATATGCTCAGAAGTAGTCCAAAATGACAAAAAAATACACCGAACCCACAGACATTGCCAACATCCTAGCTGACAGGTTCAGCGCAAACCCCCACCAAAAGGGCAAATATCTATCCCAGCAGAGTGCTGCCCCCCTGACATCTCAGATGCTCAGGTAAGAGCCGCCCTCTCCAAAGCAAAAAACACAGCATCAATGGGACCAGACGGTGTCCCGGACTGCATCCTACATGAACTCCAAGAAGAGCTAAACCCAAACATAAAACTACTGTTCAATCTCAGCCTTACTACAGGATATGTGCCCAAAGAGTGGCGTACAGCAACAGTGGTCCTTCTCCATAAAGGTGGTGCCTCAACGGATCCTGGAAACTATCGCCCCATAAGCCTGACTAGCCTGGTCTGCAAAGCTATGGAAAGGATCATCATGGACCTCATAAATAAAGACATTGGGGACCTACAGACACTGGATCCTACCCAGTTCAGCTTTGTTAAGGGCAGATCCTGCCTCTTAAACCTGGTTGATTTCTTTGAAACAGTCACCAAGGCCATTGATGAGGGGAAGGTGGTCCACACAGCCTACCTGGACCTCGCAAAAGCCTTCGATACAATACCCCACTCGGGCATTATAGATAAGCTCACCAGCTTAAATATAAACCCCTATGTCACTAGATGGATTGCAAACTGGCTCAAGGACAGAACCCACATGGTTAGAATTGCTGGAGCCATGTCAGACTCCAAACCAGTTACAAGTGGTGTCCCACAAGGCTCAGTCCTGGGACCTCTCTTGTTCGGTATATATTTCTCGGAGGTACAGGCCAACACGGAAGGACTGTGGCTGACCAAGTTCGCAGATGACTGCAAACTGGGCACCATAATCGACTCTCCAGCCGACACAAGCATCCTCCAAAAGGGCCTCATATAAACAGACAACTGATGCCAGAGCCATGGCCTCAAGCTAAATGCTAAAAAGTGTATAGTCATCCCCTTTGGCAAAAACAAAGTGCCCACAAATTACCACATAGGTGGTAATCCATTAAGTACAGAAGAAGTAATTGGGGACCCAAGTTGATAGCAATCTCTCATTTGACAACCACGTGGCCAAAGTGGTTAGAACAAAATTTATATAGCCCACCTAATCATGAAGGGATTCACATCTAGATCAGGGGAGGTCATTGTGCCTCTTTCCTCATCCCTCATCAGGCCCATAATTGAGTACAATGCCCCTTTTGGGATGTACCTTACCAGACACCTGCAGCAACTGGAAAGACCCCAAAAGTACCTCACCAAGAGGATCAAAGGGCTCAAACAGATGCCATATGCTGCCCGGTTAAAGAAACTCCAGCTCTACTCAGTGGCATACCGCCTGTTCAGAGGCGATCTGTGCCTGACGTATAAAGCCATGTCCAACCTGGAATTAATGGACATGCTGCACCTCAGAAAATACAAATCCCATCGAGCTATGCGCTCAAGAGACTTGAACCTCAGCACTGAAATAAATAGGACATGCTGGAGGGACAGATTCATAACCCAGAGGCTCCCTTCACTCTGGAATAAAATCCCAGTCCAGGTTAGGCAGAGTCCCTCATTGACTCTCTTCAAGAGGAATCTTGATGAGTGGATGGGAGATCGTAGGTTTACCCTGGGTATCACTTCTGTGTCACTGTTAGACAGAGCACAGTATACTAACCTTGAAAAAGGGCATAGCAAAATAAATTTAAAATGGGTGGCGAAAGCCAAACACATTCTGTCTAGGCTTATAAATGCCCTAGGTCAGATAGCCTAGTATGAACCTATGAACAACCTTACAGGAAACAGCCACAATGACTTTCCTCTGCCAGATCCAAGCACTTTCCTTTTGGCAGCCCCCTTAGGGAGAAAACTAGCACTTTTTTTATCAAATTGGCAAAAGATTATCCAAGACAAATAGGTCTTGAACATAGTGTCCCAAGGCTACAGGTCCCATTTTCACACCCTACCAAGGGCAAAGGGTATGCCAGACCTGCCACACAATCAATGGGCAGAAGCACAAAGGCAAATTTCAGCCCTCATGGACATGAGGGCCATTCAACAAGTACCACAACAAGAGCAGGGCAAGGATTTTACTCCAGGCTTTTCTTAGTACCCAGAAAGGACAAAACCTGGAGACCAATACTGGACCTGTCTATACTAAACACGTTTCTCGAAGTTACAAAATTCAAAATGTTAACTTTACAGCAGCTACTGCCCATGCTGGGCAAGAAGGCTTGGCTCGTAACCTTGGACCTAAAAGAGGCATACCTGCATGTCCCAATCAGTCAGTCTTGCAGAAAATACCTCATATTCATAGCTGGATCAATGCACTACCAATTCTCTGCACTGCCCTTTGGCTTATCTACTGCACCCAGAGTCTTCACAAAATGCCTGGCACCAGTAATTGCATTCTGCAGACAAAGAGGAATTCAAATATACCCCTACTGGGACGACTGCCTTATTCAAGCAGAGAACAAAAACATTCTTCTAAAGCATCTGGTGTTTGTAAAAAGATTACTAATTTGCCTTAGGGTACACAGTAAACAAAAATAAATCAAAATTAGTACTCTCTCAAGAGATAATATTCCTGGGTGCAAGCTTAAATACAACTGCCCAGATGGCTTATCTCACGCCAGACAAACAAAAGCAACTGACTTATTACTTCAAAAAATTGGCAACAAAAACCCAGTTATCTGCAAGGAAAATCCTGCAGGCCTTGGGTTTCATGGCATCCTGCATTCTACTAATTCCATATGCCAGACTGCATATAAGGAAACTACAGTGGTATCTAAAAAGTGTTTGGACTCAGTATTGCACAGCCTGGAGACAGTAATTACCCTCATTCCCTGCCTGCAACTGGAGTTTCGATGGTGGGCAGAGGCCTGTCAACACAACAAGGGTCTGCCATTCACTTTGCCCACAGCCAGACAGACACTGACAACGGATGCATCAGATTATTCCAGGGGGGCCCTTATGGCAGGACAGTGTATTCAGGGCACATGGCCTGCAAGCCAGACGCATCTTCACATCAATCAAAAAGAGATGCTAGCTGTTCAGAATGCCCTGACAGCTTTCAAGGATCTACTTCATCCAGGACAACTAATGATAAAGACAGACAATACTACGGTCATGTGGTACATAAACAAGCAGGGTGGTACACATTCCTACCCCCTCTGCAGACAAGCAATGACCTTATGGGACACAGCATTGACTTATCAAGTTCACCTGCAAGCATAATTCCTGCCAGGAAAAACAAATACTCTGGCAGACGAACTAAGCAGAAACCTCATGGATCCCCACGAGTGGAAATTGGATCCACAAGTCTTCAGGATGATAGCAAGGAAATGGGGATGCCCAGACATAGATCTATTTGCCTCCCCTCACAACTGCTAATTACAGAGATTTTGCACAAGGATTTATCACAAACAAGCATGGAGAGTGGACGCCCCATCCCACAGTATATGCCTTTCCTCCACTGCCTCTTCTTCCCAGGGTACTCCTAAAGGTCAGACAAGAGAAGCCAAAAATGATACTGATTGCCCCAGACTGGCCATTCCAGCACTGGTACCCAAACCTAAAGAGCTTGTCTCAAGGTCCAGCATGGATATTGCCTTAAACTTCTCATTTGCTGACCCAACAAAACAATCAGATTCTGCACAGCCAACTCAGGACCTTAAATCTGGCAGCATGGCAGATAATGTAGCCATTCAGAACACTCCTCTTTCAAAAGCTGTGATGGATGTTATCTTGGAGGCCAGGAGGCCCAGTACCAGAAAAATCTTATGCAGAAAAATGGAAGAGATTCTGTGCTTGGAAGAAGGCATTGACATGTGTGTACCAAATATCCCTCAGATTTTACAATACCTAACTGAGATGCTGGACAAAGGCCTTTCTTTTTCATCAATTAAGATTCATGCCTCTGCCATTTCAGCCCATTACAATACGGAACCACCTATCTTTTCACATATTTTAATAAGGCAGTACCTCAGAGGGGCCAAAAACATCAGGCCCCCAAGGAGAGCACCAATTCCGCCATGGGACCTCAATTATGTCTTGGAAAAACTCATACTGCCTCCTTCTGAGCCAGCCTCAACAGCAGATATAAAATTCTTGTCCTGGAAAACAGCTCTGCTCCTAGCAATAACCTCTGCAAGACGAGTCTCGGGAGTTACAAGCACTCATGGCTGTGGAGCATTTTATCATTTTTCATCCAGACAGGGTTTCTCTGAGGACAAACCCAACATTTATGCCTAAGGTGGTGTCCAGTGTGGCCCTCAACCAAACCATTCACTTACCTACCTTTTATCCAAATCCACAGAACAAGGGTGAGAAAATTCTGTATTCTTTGGACATACACAGGCAGCTATGCTTCTATTTGGACAGAACTAAAGTTTTCAGAAAGACTGAACAACTTTTAGCGTCATATGCTGCAGGATCACAAGGAAAGGCTATCTCAAAACAGACTGTTTCAAAATGGATAGACCATTGCATCCATTTCTGCTATTCTCAGCATGGCAAATCAGTGCCCAAGAGCATTAGGCCTCATTCTACCAGAGCAGCAGCCACTTCAGCAGCCTTCCTCAGAGGAGTACCAACCAAAGACATCTTAGAGGCTGCAACTTGGAGTTCAGTAAACTCCTTTATGAAGCACTACCACTTACCACTTTACTCTAAATCCAGAGCAGGCTTTGCCACTGCAGTTCTGCAGGGCCTCATAGCCTCTCCTAATCCTATTTAGCCCAGCCACCCATCCTCTGCTTTGGGATTTAACCCAGGAGTAATGACTGCAACAGTGAAACACGATGAACATAGTACAGTTGTGTACCTACCATAAATGTAGATGTTTAGTGTATTCGCTGTTGCAGTCCAGGTTACTCACCCACCATCCCCCTTTTTTCTTTGCTGGGACTTATCTGTACTTCTCTATCCTATACTACCTATGTGGTGTATTTGCTTATAGATGAAGGAAATGTTCATTTTTGTGCATGCATACTTATTGCCATAAATTTCAGCCACCAATTTGGGGGCACCTGACATCTGTAGCAAGAAACTGAAGAAAATGGCGTCGGCTGCTTTTTTTATACCCCTGGTGCACTGGCGTCAGGTAAGAGGCGACAGCAACCGACACCGGACCTAGACTTTGGAATTCAGGCCGACTGCGGGTAGCCTGCCAGCAGGATAACCCAAGAATAATGACTGCAACAGTGAATACACTCGAACATCTACATTTATGGTAGGTACACAACTGTACTTTCTATTCAGACAGGATCTGCATGCATTGTTTCCTATGACACATTTTAAACATTTTAGTTTAATATGTCTTTAATTGTGGATTGGTTACTTAATGGACCTATTAAGGACTATATATAAAGGACTCATTTTTGTTGGTATGCTCATCTGATGAAGTTGCTGACAAAAATGCTGTGGTCCAGTTTAAAGCGTTTTGTTGTTTTTTGTGTGTCATTAAAGATGGTTTGCTACCTGGTGAATCCTCCAGTGCCTTATTTTTTGGTTATTTGTTTGTATTTGGGCACTTTTTTCCATTCTTTTCGTTTATTAGTTTGATATTTGAGTACACTTGATCAAGTGTGTTTTCATGTCTTGTAGAGAAGTTTACATACTGTTGATAGTTTAGCAGTACAGTTTTCAGTTTGGTCTGATTGAAATCCCAGCTAAAATGTTGACACACTCTGGGTTCTTGTTTTGCAGATCACAGGCTAACTGGTACAAGTTGGTGAGTGCTTTATTAGTGTTTGTAGCGTTGTCACCTCACAGTAAGACGTTGTCCTGTTCAATTCTCAACTAAAGTGTCTTCTGTGTGGAGACATGCGTGAATGGGCGTACCTTCGTTGAAGGTTGTACGTCAGGGCTGGCAATTCGGTACGTAAAAATCTACTGCCAATCATTAGCCGAAAGATGCAACAACAACTTGGAGATATGTAAACTGCAGTTATAAAGATAGTTGAAAACTTCCTGGGCAAGTAGAATGGGCAACATTTAATTGTGAGGTATTCAACATCAGATGAACAATAGCTAGTAATGATGCCATTGTTTTCACACCAGCTGTTGATGTATATGCAGACTCCCCCAACCTTTTGTTTTGCCACTGAGAGACTATAACATGTTTGCTCTGAATAAGGAGAATTTGTCTATTCCAACAGCTGTTTCTTATCTTACTGTTTTTGTCCAGCTAGATAAAGTCCATTTTGTTATCCAGAGATCTTATGTTAGCCAGCAACACAGAAGGAATTGCAGGCCTGAGTGGAGTTTTTCTTAACCTGACATTGGTACCAGCTCTGTTTCCCCTTTTCCTAGATCTGTCACATCTCCTACACTTTCTACTTAGATTTTTGTTGTTTATTTGACAGACACGACGGCTACAGCAGTCTGGATGAATCTTCAGCAGTATTCCCAGTTTATTTAGTGATTCAGGCCCCATAGGGCCTGCAGATATCAGCCCTACAAACCACTCACATGCTGAGCCAGATTCCAGAAGATTCAGCAGAGCAGAATGACCATAACACCTTCCCACATTCTAAAATTAGTAAGTCCAGGTAAATCCACTGCAGAAAATGGGCTAAATTGAGTACTGCATTTTGTGAGGAAGAATAGCCACAGACATGCAGTGTGCTGCCATCCTTTTTTTTTTTCTATAAGGGTTTGGACACGAATTCCATCCTTGAAGTTGCTACTTGGCCCACTGTTCATACTTTTACTAAGCATTACAAATGGATGTTGTTTCCAGGACCAGGGCAAGATTTGCCAGGGCTATTTTGCATGGGTTTGTAAAGGGCTCTTTTGTGCATTCCTCCTCCCAGTCTTTCTCGTATGTTATGTACTTTCCCATTTGTTATGAGTACTGCAACATTGCATGGGTTTGTAAAGGGCTCTTTTGTGCATTCCTCCTCCCAGTCTTTCTCGTATGTTATGTACTTTCCCATTTGTTATGAGTACTGCAACAGTGATATGGAAGGACTTAGTACGTTTGTGTAAAATCTTACCGTAACAGTAGATGTTCTTCTCTTCACTGTTGTGGTATTCGGCCCCTCCACCCCCCCCCCTCTGTTATGCCTCTTGCCCCTGTCTTCTGTTACCATCTTGGTTGAAGGGCTGTCACTTCTTTCCCTTCTGAACTTTTTTCTTTTGGATGTACGTGTTCTACGTTGCCCTTGGAGGGGGGGGGGGTGTTTTGTTCCTCCTGGGTTAATTCATTTCTGAATATTTGTGATCGTATGTCACATTCGTGCCCCATGCCCAATGCTGGGAGTGTATGTCAGATGTATGGCAGCTATAAGATGTAAAGGCTTTGGTATGCTGACTGGATGTTGGGCTATCCTTGGCAGAAGATCCCTTCAGTGAGGAATACTGCAAAAGTGATGAGAAGGGCGTCTACTCTTATGGTAAGTTTTATAAAACTGTACTTTATGCAATGTTCCTAAGGAAGGGAATACGAAAAAAAGTGCAGACTGAATTTTGTCTTTAAAGGTTGAGCTAATGACCATGAACCTCATTAGCCAATACCTGGCTAATCCCCATTTCTGTGTAACGTATTGAAAGGAAGTTATGAAGGTCTCACATGAGCAGTTATGTACCTGCTCTGAACAGCTTCTCTCATAGGTCAGTACCACCCATTCTGCAACTCATATGTTCCCCAACATCAGACACCTACAAGTCATGCTACATCACATGTATGTATCCAAATTTCATACAAAGACCTAACACTGGCCCAGTGTAGAACACATAATTACAGTTGCATTGCAAATTCTTATTTGCTGTGGTTGAATCATGGCACAGTTATTTGTGATTTGTGTACTAATTTTTACATTATGGAAGTAACTTTTATATGGATAATCCCCCTTTATTCCCTTTTTTGAAAACAAATTCCATACAATAGCAGGACCTGATTGATGAGACCTTACTGTGCTGCTCTGAGCAAGGTCATAGCCCAATCAAAACATTTTTTCTCAGCATTTTTCGTATTAATCATATATTGATGTTCTTGTAGGGACTAAGCCCACTTTGCTCCTTACAGCGGAAGAGGTTTCCAAGGATTATAGCCTCTTGACGATTGTACATATCCAGAGAGACACTTTAGTCATCAGAGACAACCCAGGCTGTGTAACAGAGATTAGACTGACAGAAACCAACCCCTCAAACACACAGCTACCTGCTTTTTCCTTTTTTGTGTTTTCTTCCTCCCATAATCAGCAATTTGGAGTCACTTTTTGTTTTTTGTTATTGATAATCTTTATACTGGTATCCCCTTTCCACATTCTGAGAGGGAAAGTACCCCAGATGGTTGTCTCTCTTTCATTGCCAAGGACTGAGAGTTGAACCCAGGTCAAAGATATCATGGGCAGGTGCCTGACCTGTTTGCAACATGATTCACCTTCACTCATTTGGTTGTTTGTGAAGAGGTGCATAGATGAAACTGACATTGTAATGTACAGTCACTCAACTTGATTCTTTCTGTGTTTGTTTTCTAGGGTGATGCTTATAGTTTGGAACAATACATTATGCGAGAGTTTACAAAACTACACCTATATCTACATGACCGGGAGCAAAAATTACTCCAACAGCTTAAAAATCACAAAGTGGTGGCTCTTAAACAGATGGAAGAAAACCTTGAATGTACAAAACATGATGCTGTGGTCACTAATGTGAAAGTATCCAATGGCAGCTTGGAGTTCAGGAATGAAATAACACGGACTGTGGAAGGGATGAAAGAAAATGCTGAAAACATTAAATGTGATGTTCCTGCAAAATGTAAAGCATTGTATGATAAGTCGGAGACTAGAAAACAGGAAACTGTTGGTTTTCTAACTGTAAGTGCACTTTTCCTTACCTGTGTTTTATTTTATATACAAGCTCGGGCAGTTGATTGAAAATAGTACATCATGATAGTATAACAGTGATATGTTTTTCTTTAAGTATTGCAGAAGTGTATTTATCAAGGATTTTCTAAATAATGCAAAACACCACTAATGCAGAACATACCTTGTTTAAACTTGTATTCATTTATTTTTGTTTGTTGATTGTAAAGTTCCATTATGCATAGTCTGTTTATAATGATGCCTGGAGAGGAAAACACTAGTAGACAATATAAGGTTGCAGAGGTTAACAGTACACAGAAATACACTGTGGTAGGATCCGATAACCTATCTCAACTGTCAATAATTTTGCAGAACATCCCTAGTTTTACCTTACATTTTTGCATGTCCTTCATAAAATTTGCATTTTCTGGTAAATTACTGAGGATTACAGGCAGTCATTAATACTAGACATTAGAGTTTCATTCTTGGCCTTCAGAAAGTGCATCTTGATACAAAACCAGTTGCTTTAATTACTTTCTAAGTGAATTAGAGTAACATTTGGTAATTGTTTCTGATTTGGGGCCTTTGTCTTCCCATTATTTTTTGGCTTTGCCCTGAATGTGCAGTGCAGACAAACTATGAATGAATGACTTGTAAACAGTATCCAAATGATTAGAATATCTTTGGTTATCTTCTCTGAGTCAGTAGCAGAGTTGTAGGCTGACTGGCTCATGTGTATTGCTTGCACCTGGCGTACTAACTGCTAGTTTATAAGCAGGCCCAGCTATCTTTTAAGGTTGCCAGTAATTTTATTTTTCACTTTTATTTATTTTTTTTACTCATTTCCAGTTGTGCTTTAACCTTGTGTTACAGCTTTTATTTTGCACATGTCCAGCCCCTCAATCATACTTCCAATCTAAAGTGCTCAAACCACATAACTAGTACTTTATCATATGTCTTTTCTGCTTCTATCGATAGTCCTTCTCTAATCAAGTTATGCAAAGCACCAACCAAACTCAGTCTTTCTCTGTGTTTTATGTCATTCTCATCAGCATCTGCTAACTCCTAAATCATTATAGTTCCAATGAAAAATAAATGTGTTGCATGTACCAGGAATTAGAAGATTTAACACCCTTCCACTGTGTTCCTGTTGTGTTATTAAACCCAGTGATATTATAGTTGTCTGCCCCTTATAATAATTTTACACAAAGTGCCCTCCTTGCATTGACTCTCACCAGTAAACACCCAAAAGTATAATTATGTGTGAAGCCACTCTTAAACTGTTTATATTCATTTGCTCTCCTGTTGTGATCCACAGACCCAGAATACTGAGTGCCCACATATAATTATGGGCGAAACCAACAATCCTCTAAAAGACTTTCCCTCAGAGCTGATCCACTTACTGTGTAAGTAAGCTAGTTATACGTTGGGTGTCCTTAACCATCACTGTTTGCACTGCTTGTAGATCTGTACTGAGAGTATATTCTGTCAGTTGTCCTTTGTGTAATTAATTGAACCTAAAGAACACTGCCTGTAACCGTGGGGTCTGATCATGTTTTAGTCTCATCCTTGACAAACCTATTTGTACGTGATTGTTGAGGCAGTATAACTACTGTTTCATGTTTACTGTTAGCCAAGTTCTAACACTCATTGGTTCCATTAGAGCGAGCTGCATTATCAAAACTTGAGGCTAGTGTCTCTCACTATGTGTCCCACCCATAACCCATTAAACAACACAACATAACATGGTAACACAGTTCCACAACTTCACTGCTAGACACGCTGAGGTCATAAAGAAACCTTTTCTAAACCGGCAAGGTCTAATGAAATCTGCTAGCTTATATTGGCCATGCTGTCGAAATGCTAACAATACACCTGCACTAAGTCACCTGTACCATTAAGGTCTCATAAGGCAACAGCAGACTCCAGGAAATGTGATGGCCATTGGTAATTACATTTCAAGACATAGAGAGACCACACTCACCAGGCGGCAAAGGACAATGTGACAGCTGTCTCTGTTACTAGGATTAAGGATGTTACTAGGGCCTTTAAGTCTCTGCAACACCCCATTTAAAATTACGACTTTGTAGCTGACCATGTGAAGATGAACGATATGAATCCCATTTTAAGAGAAATGAGGAGATGCAGTAAAACTCGCTCTTCTCATGCCTTTGAAGAAAGCGAGGCTCTGGTATTGAGCAGCATTTTACCATTACCGAGAATGATATTGAAGTTCAAGGATAAAATAACCAGCTTCAGTAATTGGCTAAGTAAATGGATTCCATTCTAAGAGGATTCAGTGTGTGTCTACATAGTCTGAGATGGTCAGCCAAACCTCCTTCCTTTTCCAGGGATGACTTGCACCAGTCACTCACTCCTCAGTTTTTCTTGTTAAATTCCATGTCAGAGCACTAAGGCAAACCCCTGCGTCTCTGGTCCAATGCACTGAGGGCTTGATGGTAATAGTCTGCATATGCATGTTAGAACAATGATGTGTATAATGGGAAAGTAGATATATGTTACTTTTATTCTACTGGCATACAATTTTGCTAACTGTTTAGTGCATAGAATAAATGCCGAATTCCCCTTTCCTGTATGTGTGTGCACATGCGCACACACACACACACACACACACACACACACACACACACACACACACACACACACACACACACACACACACAAACACACTTCTCTTGACTGTTGTGTAGCTCTGAGTGGTACCTGTCTCATTACACAAGTAATGGTTTGATAATTCAGACCTATCAATGTGTGTCTGTGTGTGCATTTGTTACTCAGGACAGCAGCAACATAAAAAGTTTAGTAACAGTAATATTGTGCGCATATTGGTTTTAAACATTTTAAAGCCTGCTGTGTTTTTTTTTTCTTTACATATGAAGAATATTTATGCAGGTACTGTAGTGGTACACAAGTGCCATCTAGACTGTAGCAATTGTTAGTGTTGTGGTTGCATCTTGTCCCTTTTCATCTTTATAAATATTATCACTGTAATTACTTTTATATGTATTAAAAGTCATTCAGCAATGCATGTAGAAATAGAGATTTTCTTGCCTGTATGGTTGTATTTATGTTTCTTTCATGTTTATCCTGAAAAATGCTGTAAATATCATGTATAGACATGTACAGATTAATTGAACTGGTCATGTGCTGTTGTGTTAAACACCAGAAGAAAAACATTAGACGGCATTCATAGTCTCTCGGTTTGCATATGTGCAAGGGTAATCAGAGAATAGTGCCACTGCACCTTTACATAAATGTACTAAGCACAACATTTTGAGCTATCTGAAACATTGTAAAATGTAGTCAGAAATTCCTCATCACCACAGTAGTCAGGAAATCCTTCTACGTGGCACACCTCATCACAAAAGGATTCTTATTCAGGAAGAAAGAGGTCATTCCTCCCCTCTACTCATCACTCATTAGAACTAATGTAGAGTACAACGCCCCTTTTGGTATGTACCTCACAAGACATGTACAACAACTGGAAAGGCCACAGAAATACCTCACAAAGAGGATTACCGGCCTCAAACAGATGCCCTATGCATACCGTCTCAAAATACACCAGCTTTACTCAGTTGCATATCGCCTACTCAGAGGCAATCTCTGCCTAACATATAAAGCTATGTCAAACCCAGAGCTGTTGGACATGCTCCACTTAATCCCAATCCCTCCGAGCTACACGGTGTAGGGACCTAAACCTTGTCATCACAATAAACAGAACATGCTGGAAGGATAGGTTCTGTCACAGAGAGTTCCTGCGCTCTGGAACAAACTACCTATCTATCTATATCAAACAAAGCTCCTCATTAGCACTCTTCAAGAAAAATCTTGATTGGATGGGAAATAGGAAATTCACCCCGGGGATCACTTTTGTGGCTCTGCTCGACAGGGACCTTGCCAAGGCCTTTGACACCATCCCCCACTCTGGAATCCTAGATAAACTTACTAAGTTGGGCATTAATCCCTATGTCACCCAATGGGTTGCTAAATGGCTTACTGATCACACTGTAAAAGTAGCCGACTCCAAATCCAGCTCCAGACAAGTGACAAGTGGAGTACCTCAGGGTTCAGTCCTGGGGCCGCTCTTGTTTGGCATCTACTTCTCTGAAGTACAGGTCAACACTAAGGGACTCTGACTAACAAAGTTTGCAGATGACTGCAAACTGGGAGCCATTACTGAATCCCCAAATGATGTGGATACTCTACAAAAGGGCCTTACAGAAACAGATGCTTGGTGCCAGAGCCATGGGCTCAAGCTCAATGCCAAGAAATGTATTTTTATCCCCTTTGGGAAAAAACATGTATCCATGAATTACCATATAGGTGGCAGTACACTAAACACAGAAAGTGTGATAAGAGACTTAGGGACACAGGTGGACAGTGGTCTCACCTTCGATAACCACATCGCCACAACAGTCAGGAAATCCTTCTATGTGGCACACCTCATCACGAAGGGCTTTTCATCCAGAAAAAAGGAGGTCATTGTCCCACTGTACTCATCCCTCATTTTAGACCCATTATAGAATACAACGCCCCATTTGGTATGTATCTCTCAAGACATCTGCAACAACTGGAAAGGCCTCAAAAAAACCTCACTAAAAGAATCACAGGCCTAAAGCAGATGCCCTACGCTGACCGCCTTAAAAAACTCCAGCTATACTCTGTCGCATATAGTCTACTCAGAGGCGATCTCTGCTTAACATACAAGGCCATGTCAAACCCAGAGCTGTTGGACATGCTACACTTAAAGAAATCCCAATCCCTCAGAGCTACACGCTCCAGGGATCTAAACCTTGTCATCACAATAAACAAAACATGCTGGAGGGATAGGTTCCTGACCCAGAGACTCCCCAGACTCTGGAATAGATTGCCCATACATGTCAAGCAGAGTGCCTCTTTGGACCTCTTCAAGAGGAACCTTGACGATTGGATGGGAGAAAGGAAATTCACCCCAGGGATCACGTCAGTCGCCCTGCTAGACAGGGGTCCAGGAAAGTAAATAATGTGGGAAGAAATAGCCAGGGAATTGTTATGGCTAGGCTTGTATAGGCCCTAGGGCTGATAGCCTAGTACCAACCTATGAACCAACCTATGAATAATTTTCTTGGGTGGCGAAAGCCAGGGTACCTTTTTGGCTAGGCTTATATAGGCCCTAGAACCAATAGTCTAATACCTACCTATGAACCTATGTATTAAACATAGTCTGTTATGTGACAGGGAATCCGCTTGAATGTAAAATGGTACATTTTTCTGCTGTTTCTATTGTTTATAAGTGAGTGGAACCCTTTGCTAGCCTCTACATATCACTAACAATTATTTGGAAAGTTGTGCTCGGCATATCTGTTCAGAAATCAAGTTAAACTGCTGAAAGCTTGTATTTATTGACTGCAAGGATGTGTTTAAGTGGACACCTTGATTGGTCTTTTATAAGATTGGAAAAGGAAAAATAAGAAAGCTGGAAGTGGGGGAAAAAGAAGATGAGGTACACACAAAAGTATGTCATGAAAAGGTTTGTGTTGGGGGAGGTGGGAGAGGAAAGGAAGGACAGTAATTTTGAAGGGGCTAGACCCCCTATTTTTTTTTTAATGTAAGAGAGAAATTTAGGAAGGAGTAAGGGAAGGAGGTACAGAAGAGAGTCTTAAGGGATAGTTAAGCAATGGATGCAACTGTGGTAAACTCACATTGATGGGGGGCACAAGACATACCTAGATCAGACACAAAAGTGAAAGGGCGAAGAGGTGTGCAGTACAGGTCACACCCCAGTCTGGAGGACCACAACCCCCCCCCCGTGATGGGTCTTTTGAGGGAACCCTGATGGTATGTGGATGGAGGCCTCTGGTGGCTCAGTGGTCAAAGCTGACTGGGTCAGCAAGTCTTCTAGAGGAGGGCTTCTATTGGTTGAAGGTGTCTCCCCACATTTTAGTCAACCTCTGCCTTTACCAGGTTCTGAAGCTCATGATGTTGGCACCTTTCCACCCCCCATACACTGGGGCAGCGCTGACAATGCTGTCCATTGACAGGAAGAAATGAGTGTGTGAGAATTGCCAGAGGCATGACAACTGTACCTTCTTGACCAGCAAGTGATTCTAGTTTTATTAAGGACAGTGAGCATCCCTGCTCTAGGCCAGTAATCAAGGAGCCTCAATCCTCACCACAGGCACTGGTGATGGACATTCACTTGGACAAAAATGGATACACTCAGTATTTTTAGATGTATCTTTCTGCACCAAGCGCAGTTTCCCTTAAGAGCATTTAGGGAACACGCTCCTGTGCTTGGGCTGGGTTTCCCTCTCTTTTACCAGGTCCACACTGACCACAGCTGTAGAGCTGAGTCCTCAGCTGAGTGTTCCAAGCCAAGTCCTCCAATACTCTCTCTATGAAACCAGTGCTCTGTGTCCCTGACATGCACACTCTGAGACTTGATTTTCACACACACACACACACACACACACACACACACACACACACACACACACACACACCTAGGAAAGGCTGGCACAGATTTGACAACTATGCCCCTTCTGCCCAGACTAAGGTAGATACTGTCACTAGAACACTTCCAAGCCAGCTTACTCTAAGGCTTTTAAAAGGGTACTCAATTATACTGAGTGAAATTAATACCAGTACAAATGGTAGTGTTTGACCCATGCAGCAAGACTTTCAGGAGCAGTCCCAGGGTCACCAAATGAATATAAATACTCTGAATGGTTAAAATATATTCTCTAAAAGACCAGCTACAGTGAAAAGTTTAAATATATTTAATAGTACTTATTATTTTCATGTTCTTTTATTATTTATCTATTTACAATAAACACCAGAGTTTCAATCACATGAAATATTAAAAATAACACCGATGGAAAGTTTCACATAGATACAGAAAAACATTACTTAACTAATCTCACTATATTTTCCTCCTGACTACTACTCCCTAGTTAAGTTAATTACTACAGCAAGGCAGGATGATGTGAGTGAGTGGTCCTTCTTTCTCAGATTTCACAAGTAGACTGCCATAAGACTTCTGTCTTATCTAGTATTAAAATGTCATTTCAGTGCTGGACTACAGAATGACATCACATACATCTGATTGTCTGACTTTTGGTTCCCTCACTACCCCCTTTACTAGAAAGTGAACCAGAATCTAGCACATATGTGTTATAATACACACATAGAGCATTGCTAAGATGTTTTGTAGTATCTGGAAGCTATAAAACCATTACAAAACGTCCATCCTTCCAGGGTAGCAATTAGTTCACCCCTAAGGATGATACAGTAGGATTCCTAGTCCTGGCTTTCCCAAACATTTTGTCTGTGGCTGCAGTCAGACATGTGAGATACACTTTGTATGGCTTATACCAGGTAATTTAATTTCAGGTTATTTTTCAAAGTTAGCTGGATGGAGATTAACCTCTTCTCTTCCAGTATCCACTGTCACTATACACTCATTTCTACAGTTACAATAGTACAGTTTGATATAATTGTATGTTCCTTTGCTGTCCAGCAGAACCCACTGTTGATTCATTTTTAGCACAAGCATCTGTACAAATCAGTTTGATATACAAATGACATAAAATTCTTGAAAAAAACTCCAGCTGACTGCACTTGCATATGTTACACATGTACTACTATACTCTCTGTGGCACACCTGGCACTACCTCACATCATCACAAGGACAAGCAGTTCTCAGCAGGAAATAGCCAATGTAGTAGTTACAGCAACCATCCTCCCAAATCGCAAAGGAAGAAAATACATGACTTCCCTTTTCTAAGGCATATGTGTATGGTACAGGAGCACATAAAAAGTGATTATGAATCACAAAAAGGTAGTAAAAAGTGCATTATTTAGATAAGATCATCACACAGATTGCAGCAATTTCTGATTTACATCTCGTTACTGTATAATTTACAAACATATTTACAAGCTTACTGAAGTAGCTCTGTCTCTGTAGTTGTCCTCCATTGTCACAAAGCTGTGCAAATTCCTGGGTGCAATTACTATAAATGCTGCCAAATCTTCTGTTCAGCGTCAAACTTTATACACACGGGGAAGCAACCATAAATGAAATTTGAAATGGGAAGACTATTACCACTTAGAATTAATGTTATGGTATGGTTTTATATGTTGTATGTACCTATTATTGTCTATCTTTCATTCTGTCTCTCTCCTCACTAACCAGATTGTTGGCATTATTCACCCGTATAGTTAACATCTGGAGTAATCAGATGCTGGTCTTTGGATAGCCTCTTCCCACAGCTATTGCTATCAGTTCCCCTTGTCCCCCTGTCTTACTGGCCACTCCATGCATACATCTAACACTGACCACTAAATTACCTTTACTATTCCATAGCTCTTATATTAATCCAGACCACTCAGTCTTCTTCCTTATAGTAGGTATCTTTTTTTTCTCTTAAACCCTGACTGATATCCTAGACCACTTCTTTTAGCCTTTCTGTTTTCTGCAGCTACCTTCCAATAGTTTTTTAACCATACTGCTAGCCCAGTCACTACATTTTATATCCACTCATATTTCCACTCCTCACTCTGTCATGGTCCCACTGCTCCTCACTGTTTTCTTAAGTTCCCCTCTGGCTTCCTGTTTTCCAGTTTCAGAATCATGGCACCCAATCCATTTCAGAATCATGCCACCCAATCCTAACTGATTTTCCTTAATGTAGGATTTTTGCTGATGTCCCATTCATTCCTCATTGAACTTATAATGCAGAAAAGGAGAAAGGAGGGGAGAGTTATTTTTAACTTACAAAGTTCAGAAATCCTTAGTTGCACAACTGGAAAAGGTAAATGTCTGCTCTTCTGTTCCTTTATCACCTTAAGTCAGCAGGTGCACAAAATAGACCTGTTTCCTTGTAGCTTAATTTTGATCTATAGCTAGGATAGGGTGAGTGTGTGGGCTGTCCCAATTACAAGTTGTTAGGGATCATGATGGACAGTGCTGGTCAAGCAGAACTACAGTACCAGCAATGTCGTGCTAGCAATGGTCATTTAATACTGAGGCCAGTACTCAGTTATTTTGACAAGTTTCAGTTGTGGGGTCATTTTAAATGATTAAATGAAGTGACCTTGGAAAAATAGAAGACTGGGAGTAGTTTTTTCTTCCCTTTTGGATGAAGAAGAACCTCTTTTTTTTTTTTTAATTTTCAACTATAATTTGAAATCTACCGGTCTCTAGAACAACTGGGGTGCAGCTTCCTAACATCATGACATGTTACTCCTGTCCTTGACCAGTTCATCTCAAAGATGGATAGACCTATGTCTTAACTCTGGCTAATCCCAATCCCTCATGTCCTACTATTAGTTGTTGACATGTGCCCAGAAATGAGCAGTTCAGCTGTCTGCCTTCGACTCCTTTGCCCCCTCCTCCTTTTTTCAGCCAACAAAGGACAGGGCTAACCCACGTTTAAGAGAAATTAAAATCCCCAGCATATAGATGGTCTGCTGCTCTTTGGTCATTCTCCTTTATATGGTGGCATTTTTCTCTTTCTTTCTTGCTCATTTATTAAACTCAGTCAACCAAATGTCAATCATCCATTTGTGTTGAATTTACATTAAAAAGACTCTTGAGAGTTTCTTTTCTCTGCAAGCATTACCCTTTAGAGCTACTGAAATGGTGCAGCTGTCTTTACTCATTAGAATGAAATGGTGACTTAATTCTTAATGTGTGACAACTGTTGTAGTTTTAGCATAAGAATGTCCCTTCTAGTGACAAATGCCAGTGTTTTGTGCTGAAAATGGCAACTTTTAAAATGTTAGCAGAAAAAGAAAAAAAAAAATGAACCACACAATGTGTCTCTTTCCAGGTCCCAGAAACTTTTGAGGATGTTGCTGTCATGTTCTCAGAAGAAGAGTGGAAGATGTTAAGAAAACAAGACAAGGAGCTTCACAAGGAAGTGATGGTACAGAACTATGAAACACTGATTTCAGTAGGTAAGTGTGGTTCTATCCTATTTAGGTAGATATTTATTGTGAGAAGTAGGCGTGTCCTATTAAAATGCTGTGTCAAGGTGTCTCAACTCTTTGATAAGTGATCTGGTCCATTGTAGCCCTTTTAGCCATGACCCCGGACCACAGTGGCTAATGAATATGGATCCAGGTGTGCACTTTATAGAAACCTGTTCAAACAACATATTGTTATGATGCAGACTGTAGTTTGAGTCTCTGAGAAAATTAATAAGACACAGGAGAAGCATATCAAACTCCACACTAACCATAGATGTTGGGCAGAATTGAATCCTGAACATGGAACTGTGAGGAAAAAACAAGAACAATCATTCAGAAATGTACGCATTGTACTAGGGACTTGATCTCTTCCACCTTTTAACTTCAGATGTCATGACACAGCTTTTTTAATACCTTTCCATAATCAATCTTTATAGTCATGAATAATCTTTTTTTCAGCCTTTTTAAGACCATACCTACCACACATATTTAAAACATCCTCTAGGTTTCAGTGTTATTTTTTTTTTCTGTGGATTATGGTGTGTATGACATTGTAAATTAAATCGTTATTAATTCTTGTCTTTTCACATTCTTCTCCTTCTGTATATCCTGCCAAGTTTATCCATTTGTTCTTTTACAAGAAACAGCTGTCTCTTGATAAATGTGCACTGCCCCATGAAATACTGAATATTTTCTTTCCTTCATTTGTCTCAAGAAACTGATAATGTAGAGACCCACCAGTCACAGATTATGAAATATGCCTTTATCTTTATAATGTACTATTTATTTACATTGTAAAATCTGTTAGATATGCTTGGCCTTTTTCACAAATGACAAAGGGTTCTAGTGTAATGCATTAGGAAGGCGGATATTTTGGGAATCAAACCTATTTTTACAAGATTGTAGCTAAGATACTAAGCTGCTCTGCCCTTTGCAATCTTAGAAGTGCACAGAGTACTCAAGTTGGAGTTTTTGTTGTAGTGCTACAGCTCCAATTTTCTTCTCCTCCTCCTCCTCCTAAAACCAGCTCCTCCTTTGGATCCCAGTAACTCACTAGCCCCATATACAGTTTTGTCACTTTACACCCACCCTGGGGCTGTCAGGTGTTTATGTGGTTCATAGCATAAAATCACTGGTCTTGAACAATTTTCATGTGTCTCAGTCCGTACAATGATGACACAAAGGCAGAGTAACAATTAAGTGTAAGGCTATAGATATGCGGGATGTAATCAGAAAGGCTTGAAAGGGAGGACCTGCATTACTAGAGTTTGAAGGTAAGATGGGCAGTTTCACAAGTATGCCCTGTACTTTGTTACACTGGTTTCCTGAATAGTGAGCACTCAGTACTACACCTTCACTTTTAAGATGGACAGTGGGTTATCTTGGGATCAGGGCAACCACTACACATTCCATACCAATAGGCATACTGAACAAAGTCACAGGAAATACTTCACAGACAGAAAATCATTTTATTTAAAAAAAAATGTTAACACTGTTGTTCTTTTAGTATAATTGGACTTCATCAGAAAATACATGTATGTCCTAACTTCATATTTTATGTAACAGTCACATGATCTTATTATACCAGCTGATTTGAAAGATGTTTTAAAGTTATATAGTCTCATAGTAAATTATATCCTCAATAAATAAATGTTATAGATAATAATACATGATCTAATGTGCACTATGTAAAGTAAAAATAAACTTTTGCACAGTCAAATAATTTTATCTATTACCTAAAACGTAAGCATTCAAAGTTAAGAATACTAGATATTTTATGTATCAAATAACTTGTTTATATTTGTAAATCTTTATTGTTGATGAAAAAAATTGAACCATAAAATACATTTTATAATTTATAACTTGTAGCCACTCTTTCATTCAGCCCAGGAGCATTTGTTGTGTCTAAGCTTAATTGCTACATCACCTCTCTTTGTTCTAGAATAAAGATACAATGATGACCTCTGAAGATGACTTCTGAAGAGACCTTTTCAAACAGTATTTTTTTTTTTTTAATTCTTAAAGTTCTAAAAAAAGAAATGCTCAAGGTGGACAGAGGAAGAATACAGGCTAGGCAAAATGCTTTTATGAAAAAAGTGTCTCTCATGCAAATAGTGTACTTTGATCAAGGTTGGGCCTTGTGTAGTAATCCCATTTGGTGGGAGACGTGACTGTAAAACCCAAGCAGTTTTGTACCTAGCTGCATGTCATTCTTGTGATGGATCTTTTACTAGAAAGGCAAAGAAAATATATGATATAAAATTCTACATAATTACACATTTCATATGATTTTAAAATGGATTGCCTTGTACTGCTTCCTTAAATCATGTTGGTAAAGTTAAGTAAGAATGAGAAATGTATTCCCACATCTACTGGCTGTTTTACATGTGCTGTATTTATTAATGTTACAGGATAACTACATGTAGTCCCACTTATAGACGTAGGAAACCAGAGATACCCTTATCATAGCAGGCTGTATTACATGTGCTGCATTTATTAATGTTACAGGATAACTACATGCAGTCCTACTTACAGACATAGGAAATCAGAGATACCCTTATCGTAGAAGGCTGTATTACATGTGCCGCATTTATTAATGTTACAAGATAACTACATGTAGTCCTACTTACAGACATAGGAAACCAGAGATACCCTCATCATAAAAGGCTGTTTTATATGTGCTGCATTTATTAATGTTACAGGATAACTACATGTAGTCCTACTTACAGACCTAGGAAATCAGAGATGCCCTTATCACAGAAGGTTGTATTACATGTGCTGCATTTATTAATGTTACAGGATAATTGCATGTAGTCCTACTTACGGACATAGAAACCAGAGATTCCCTTATCATAGAAGGCTGTATTACATGTGCTACATTTATTAATGTTACAGGATAATTGCATGTAGTCCTACTTAGACATAGGAAACCAGAGATACCCTTATTATAGAAGGCTGTATTACATGTGCTGTATTTATTAATGTTTCAGGATAACTACATGTAGTCCTACTTACAGACATGGGAAACCCAGAGATACCCTTATCATAGAAGGCTGTATTACATGTGCTGCATTTATTAATGTTACAGGATAATTGCATGTAGTCCTACTTACAGACATAGGAAACCAGAGATACCCTTATCATAGAAGGCTGTATTACATGTGCTGCATTTATTAATGTTACAGGATAACTACATGTAGTACTACTTACAGACATGGGAAACCAGAGATACCCTTATCATAGAAGGATGTATTACATGTGCTGCATTTATTAATGTTACAGGATAACTACATGTAGTCCTACTTACAAACATAGGAAACCAGAGATACCCTTATCATAGAAGGCTGTATTACATGTGCTGCATTTATTAATGTTACAGGATAACTTACAGACATAGGAAACCAAAGATACCCTTATCATAGAAGGCTGTATTACATGTGCTGAATTTATTAATGTTACAGGATAACTACATGTAGTCCCACTTACAGACATAGGAAACCAGAGATACCCTTATCATAGAAGGCTGTATTACATGTGCTGCATTTATTAATGTTACGGGATAACTACATGTAGTCCTACTTACAGACATAGGAAACCAGAGATACCCTATCGTAGAAGGGTATATTACATGTGCTGTATTTATTAATGTTACATGATAACTACATGTTGTCCTACTTACAGACATAGGAAACCAGAGATACCCTATCGCAGAAGGGTATATTACATGTGCTGTATTTATTTATTAATGTTACAGGTTAACTACATGTAGTCCTACTTACAGACATAGGAAACCAGAGATACCCTTATCATAGAAGGGTGTATTATATGTGCTGCATTTATTAATGCCGCATAACAGGGTTTGGTATACTTGAAATTTCCATTGGACTACTATTTTAACCATATTGTAGTTTTTACTTTGAATAGGAACATTAGAGGCAAGCAATAACAGGGGCGGCCACGGTGGTGCAGTGGTTAGCATTGCCGCCTCACAGCAAGAGGTTCTCTGGTTCGATCCTCGGCTGGAGTGCCTTCTGTGCGGAGTCTGCATGTCTTCCCTGTGGTTGCGTGGGTTTCCTCTGGGTGCTCCGGTTTCCTCCCACATCCCAAAGACATGCTGTAGGTGGATTGGACACTCTAAATTGGCCCTAGGTGTGAGTGTGTGCATGTGTGTGTGCCTTTTGTGGAAGGTTGGGCGCTGGGCTGGCAGCTCGACACTGTAAAACTCCACTGCCAATCATGAGCAGACAGGGTGATCCGCTGTGGCGACCCCTAACTGAGAAAAGCCGAAAGAAGAAGAAGAAGAGGCAAGCAATAACAGGATAATTAGAGAATAGCGATATAGACCTTAAAAAGACCCTTTTAAAGCACTTAATAATGCCACCCCTCATACATGATAACTTTGGTGTAAATTTGTGTCTACCCATCCAGTCCTCAAGACTATGTTTAAAGGTAACCAAAGTAGTACTTTGACCTGTAGTGGTAATGTAATCCATTAACTTAGAATGCCTCTGTATGAAGTTATGGTCCTATATCAAAGGCCATGCATCAATGTTTTAAAACTGCACCAGTGAGATCATGCTTGTCAAAGTTATCTAGAGGAAGTGTGCAGTTGAATCTAGTTCCGTTAAGATATTAAATGTTAGATGGAAACTGTTAGGCATTTGTTAGGATTCTGATGAGTTAGATGTGTGTATAAATTGGCTGTAGATTAGTTTTAGTAGTAGTCTGATGAGTAATGTTATGATGTTGTGTTTTTATGTGCAGGATACAAAATCTCTCCTGAGAAATTGTCGTTGCTGCTTAAAGATGCTCATGATAAACTGCTAAATGATGACGTAGGGGGTAACAATAACACAGAACAGAAGGAGAATCCTGAAAATAAGCTCAGCAGTAAGTGAAAACTTTATTAATGATACAGATTGTATGAATTTGCTTTCTACTGATATTGATAGTTTTTGAGGAAAATAGGAGAGAATTCCGAGTGGAAGACTGAAGGTAAGAAGGTATGAAAAGGTAATGGTAACATGTTAAATGCATTTCTGTAAAGTTTAATTTTTAATGTAAACAGGTCAATCACAGTAACGGTAGCATCGAACTGGAAGGCAGTGGATTTGATGGAAGACATGACAATAATGTGAACGTGAAAGCAATGTTTATAGGTTCTAGGTTGATACTAGGCTATCGGCCCAAGGGCCTGTACAAGCCTAGCAATGTTCATAGGTTCTAGGTTGATACTAGGCTATCGGCCCAAGGGCCTGTACAAGCCTAGCCATAACAATTCCGGATATTTTTTCCCACAATATTTACTTCCCTGGACCCCTGTCTAGCAGGGCAACTGATGTGATCCCAGAGGTGATTTTCCTATCTCCCATCCAATTGTCAAGGTTCCTTTTGAAGAGGGCCAAGGAGGTGCTCCGCTTGACATGTTTGGGCAGTCTATTCCAGAGTATGGGGAGTCTCTGGGTCAGAAACCTATCCCTCCATCATGTTTTGTTCATTGTGATGACAAGGCTTAGTTCCCTGGAACATGTGGCTCTGAGGGGTTGGGATTTCTTTAAGTGGAGCATGTCCAACAGCTCAGGGTTTGACATGGCCTTGTATGTTAAGCAGAGATCACCTCTGAGTAGACGTTATGCCACAGAGTATAGCTGGAGTTTTTTTAGACCATCAGCATAGGGCATCTGCTTTAGGCCTGTGATTCTTTTAGTGAGGTATTTCTGTGGCCTTTCCAGCTGTTGCAGATGTCTTGTGAGGTACATACCAAACGGGGCATTGTACTCTATAATGGGTTTAATGAGGGATGAGTACAGTGGGACATTGACCTCCTTTTTTTGGATGAAAAGCCCTTATTGATGAGGTGTGCAACATAGAAGGATTTCTTGACTGTTGTGGCGATGTGGTTATCGAAGGTGAGACCACTGTCCACCTGTGTCTCTAAGTCTCTCAGTACACTTTTGGTGTTTAGTGTATTGCCACCTATGTGGTAATTCATGGGTACATGGTTTTTCCCAAAGGGGATAACTATACATTTCTTGGCATTGAGCTTGAGCCCATGGCTCTGGCACCAAGCATCTGTTTCTGTAAGGCATTTTTGTAGAATATCCACATCTTTTGGGGATTCAATAATGGCTCCCAGTTTGCAGTCATCTGCGAACTTTGTTAGCCAGAGTCCCTTAGTGTTGGCCTGTACTTCAGAGAAGTAGATGCCAAACAAGAGTGGTCCCAGGACTGAACCCTGAGGTACTCCACTTGTCTGGAGCTGGATTTGGAGTCGGCTACTTTTACAGTCTGGGTTCTGTCAGTAAGCCAGTTGGCAACCCATCGAGTGATGTAGGGATTTATGCCCAGCTTAGTAAGTTTATCTATGATTCCAGAGTGGGGGATGGTGTCAAAGGCTTTGGCGAGGTCCAGATAGGCTGTGTGGACCTCCTTACCCTCATACACAGCTCTGGAGACTGATTCGAAGAAGTCAGTCAGGTTCAGGAGACAACATCGGCCCGACACAAACCCAAACTGGGTGGGGTCCAGTGTTTGAAGGTTGCCAATGTCTTTGTTTATAAGTTCCATGATAATGCATTCCATGCCCTTGCAGATCAGGCTCGTCAAACTGATGGGACAGTAGTTCCCGGGATCCAAGGTGGATCCCACTTTGTGGACTGGGATAACTGTAGCTGTGTGCCACTCAGTGGGCATGAGGCCTGAGATGAGGCTATGATTACACATGACACTTAGGTGAGGTGCCAGTTCATTTTGTAGTTCATGTAGTACACAGCCCATGATGTCAACTGGTCCCATGGATGCTGTATTCTTAGGTTTGGAGAGTGCGGTTTCTACCTGTGTGGCCATGATTACAGGAATTTGGCAATCTTTTGGTATTGAGATGGGCCGTTTAGGGGGTGAGATGGGGGTGAAGTTGACACTAAATTGATCTGCCAGGATAATGGCAATATCCTTGGGATCAGTATATTTAATGCCATTCTGTTGTAGCTCAGAGCAGATCTGAGCATTGCCATTTAGATTCTTGACATAGTTATAGAATGTCCTGTGGTTGTCTTTGGAATCTTTGGCAATTTTATTTTCGTAACTAGCTTTTGAGGATTTTATGAGGGATCTCAGCTTCTTACTGAGGCTGGTGAGGGAGTTTTTTGCATCCTGGGATTTTCCTCTTTTCTGCAACAGTTTTTTCCTTCTGTTGTAAAGTTTGTTTATGGCAGGGGACCATCAGACTGGCTTCCCTTTTTTGGAGGAGACATCTTGGTTCTATTTGGGATGGCACAATTCTTGCATGAGTGGATGTGCTCGTACAGTGCCTTAGTGTAGGATTCAGCAGTCGAACTTTCAGTTCCCGTATGCATGGGTGTCGTGAGGTTTGTCACTTCTGACTTCAGTAGCTTGAAGTTGGCGTTGGAGAAGTTTTTTACAGAGGTTTCCTTCCTGGGGGGTGGGGGTGGGATGTGGATGTTAAGGATGATTAGCTTATGGTCAGACCTGACCAATGAGGGCGTGACCATAGGTGTGGAGCATCTATCTCCCATGTTGGTAATGACCAGGTCTAGGATATTGGAGCCCCTGGTAGGAAAATGGATTAGCTGCTCCAGGGCATTGGAATTTATGAATTCCAAGAACTGTTGGGAAAAGGTGTTGGTACCCGAGTAGTTTTCCCAGTTAATGGCAAGGTAGTTGAAATCACCCAGAATTAGGGTGTTTGGTTGTATCTTAATATTTTCCAGTATGTTTAGAATGATGTAGTGAGAATCTTGGGGCATGGTGGAGGATCTGTAGCAAGCTACAATTTGGATTGTTGTCTTACCTGGTGTTTGTTGTACCTGGAGAATTTCAGATGCATTGTGTTGGGCAACTAGCCTGGAGGTGTGAATATCCTTGGTGAATATGGACACTCCTCCACCTTTAGTCTTTTGGTCTTGGTTTGCTGGCCGAAAAGTGTGGTAAGAGTTGTAGCCTGGTATTGCAGGGGTGCTCTCTGGCACTTTGAACCAGGTCTCAGTTACTGCACTGATATCGATGTTCTCCATTTTTAGGAGTGCCTCGAGAGAGTGCATTTTGAGGTTTAGACTTCTAGCCTTGAGTACCATTACCTTCAGATTTTGCATGCTTGTATCTGTTATGATGGTGGTTTTGTCCTTTGAACCTTGCCTAAAAAAGGCACTATAGGGGTGGCAATAGCTTTAGCCAGTAACCTGAATCCAAGGGATGACAGGTGCAGACCATCTCTGGAAAAGCATTGTGGTTTGTCGATCATGTCGTCCAAGGCAGACCGATACTGAATCCCCTTTGAATGACACCAGAAGCTTAGCCAGTTATTGAAGTCAATCATTTTGTCCTTATACTGTGGTATAATTCTGGGCGAAGGCAGGATGCTACTCATGGCTAGGGTCATACCTGCCTGGGCCACATGATCCAAGAGCTCTTCCATGTCTCTTTTCATGTAGTCCAGGGAGGTACATCTCAAGTCATTCACTCCAACATAGACAATGACAGAGTCATATTTGTACTTGTTGTGGAGTGACTTGAGTGCATGCATTATGTGTTGGATCCTGGCACCCGACAGGCAGCTGACTGTAATTTTCTCCCTGTTCAGCCTGATGAGGTGGACATCAGTGCGCCTGACTATAGAGTCACCTATGACTAAAGTGTTGGGTACATTTCCTTGCCTTTCTTTAATAGAATTTCTCACGGTAGAGAAGGTTATGAATGCATCATAACTTTGTTTTTTTTTTTTTTTTTTTTTGAAACCCTCCAGTTGAGGGTGTTTCAGTCTACTAGGGTTTAATGTAACATTGCTCTTGGTGTATGAATATGGATATGAGGATGCATCACAGGTGATATTCATGTATTGATTAAGTTAAGAATGTCTTCATTGATTCAAGACAATGTGTTGATCTGTAAAAGGGATTTGATTTGATTAATTTTCTGGTGAGAAAGGCAGGGAATATTAACTGTTTAAAAAGATAGAGTATTAACTACAAGAGTGGATCATTTAATTGCATGGTCACTGTCTGTATCTCTGTAATGTATGAAGTATATGGGTTTAATCTGAATAATAATTAGTAATTCATAGAATTTAAAAAGAAGCTCTGAAATAACACATCTCCATCTTCTACTGCTGTGTAGAAAAGTTGGCTTAAATGTGTACCTGTGCAGTCATGCTAACTGGATAAAGGATAGTGATATACAGCCTAGATGAAGTTTGATAGCATCTATATTAGCCCCACAAGTACTCCCAATGTAACTGTACTTAAATGTGTACCTGTGCAGCCATGCTAACTGGATAAAGGATAGTGATGTACATCCTAGATGTAGTTTGATAACATCTATATTAGCCCCACAAGTACTCCCAATGTAACTGTACTTAAATGTGTACCTGTGCAGCCATGCTAACTGGATAAAGGACAGTGATGTACATCCCAGATGAAGTTTGATAGCATCTATATTAGCCCCACAAGTACTCCCAATGTAACTGTACTTAAATGTGTACCTGTGCAGCCATGCTAGCTGGATAAAGGATAGTGATGTACATCCCAGATGAAGTTTGATAACATCTATATTAGCCCCACAAGTACTCCCAATGTAACTGTACTTAAATGTGTACCTGTGCAGCCATGCTAACTGGATAAAGGATAGTGATGTACATCCCAGATGAAGTTTGATAACATCTTTATTAGCCCCGCAAGTACTCCCAATGTAACTGTACTTAAATGTGTACCTGTGCAGCCATGCTAACTGGATAAAGGATAGTGGTGTACATCCTAGATGAGGTTTGATAACATCTATATTAGCCCCACAAGTACTCCCAATGCAACTGTACTTAAATGTGTACCTGTGCAGTCATGCTAACTGGATAAAGGATAGTGATGTACATCCTAGATGAGGTTTGATAACATCTATATTAGCCCTACAAGTACTGCCAATGTTATGCTAACTGGATAAAGGATAGTGATGTACATCCCAGATGAAGTTTGATAACATCTATATTAGCCCTGCAAGTACTCCCAATGTAACTGTACTTAAATGTGTACCTGTGCAGCCATGCTAACTGGATAAAGGATAGTGATGTACATCCTAGATGAGGTTTGATAACATCTATATTAGCCCCACAAGTACTCCCAATGCAACTGTACTTAAATGTGTACCTGTGCAGTCATGCTAACTGGATAAAGGATAGTGATGTACATCCTAGATGAGGTTTGATAACATCTATATTAGCCCCACAAGTACTGCCAATGTAACTGTACTTAAATGTGTACCTGTGCAGCCATGCTAACTGGATAAAGGATAGTGATGTACATCCCAGATGAAGTTTGATAACATCTATATTAGCCCCGCAAGTACTCCCAATGTAACTGTACTTAAATGTGTACCTGTGCAGCCATGCTAACTGGATAAAGGATAGTGATGTACATCCTAGATGAGGTTTGATAACATCTATATTAGCCCCACAAGTACTCCCAATGCAACTGTACTTAAATGTGTACCTGTGCAGTCATGCTAACTGGATAAAGGATAGTGATGTACATCCTAGATGAGGTTTGATAACATCTATATTAGCCCCACAAGTACTGCCAATGTAACTCTAGGAATGTAAGTCTTCACATTCATTTTAATGCAGGCATCTTTTGTTATCCGTCCCTCTAGTGTCTGTAACCCACCATATCCTACCTTGCTATACTGAATCACTTGATTATGGACATCAGCCTAACATGGTACTCCTTACTTTATTACAGTGTTGTTTACACAGCTGCAAGTTGAACCTACAATACCATATCTTGTTATATTAGTTCCACATATTTATACAGGTGAAAGCCTTACCCTCCATACAGTACTTTGCTACACTGAATCACTCAACAGAGCTGAAAGCCTAACCCATCAATGCCTGTCTTGCTGTAATGAATAGCTTATTTGCACAGGTGAAAGTGAAACCCAGCATACCCTGTCTTTCATCTGTCCTACCATACCCAGCGTCTGCAATAACCCTGTGAACAACTGCCACAAGCCATAGAGTTTACTAGGCAAGTAAAGAATAGATTGCAAGGCCTTTTTCCATATCACTCATTGAATCTCACACACACACACACACACACACACACACACACACACACACACACACACACACACACGGATAGTTTAGAGTCCCCTATTTGTCATGTGCATGTCTTTGTGAGGCAGGAGGTAACTGGAGTTCTCAGAAAAAAAAAAACATGTGAACACAGGGAAGACTTGCATAGTCTGCACAGAGGGCACCTCAGCTAAGAATCAAACCAGAGAACCTCTGGCTGTGAAGCAAAACTGATGTTCCCTACACCACTGTGCTGCCTATACCCTACCACTTGACGATCATTTTTCTAAATGTATAAAAGCCTATCCCACCTTTTCCTTACCTCACTCTGTATTAAATCATTTGTTTAGACAGATGAAGGCCTGACCCACATCCTCCACTTTTCTCTATTTTCTTTTTGCCCCTAAACCTGCTTACTGTCAAACTTACCCTACCCCTACCTTAGGCTATTTATTCCCTAATAGTTGATAGTACCCCTGGATGGCCCATGTTCCATTGCTGGGGATATCATCCAGGGAGGCATGCAGCTGATTTTATTCTCACCAGCTTCCCCAATATGAAGTCATTTCTGTTAGGCCCTAACACTGCCCCTGCTGGCTGGTGTGAGCACCTACATCAACAAAGGGTATCCTACACACACTCCCCATGCATGTGTGCAATTCCATCATAAGCTATTGAGTGTTATCATTGCTAGCACTGAATTCCCAAGCCCCACATTCCTGGTCCAGGTTATATCGATGCTGCACAAGTCTCTGCTTGTGTAGTGATGATCAGCTAAATGGAAGCCACTCCTGCTTCATCAGATGGTAAAACAGTATCAGACACTAACTAGCCACACCCCTGCCCCTGCTCTGCTTCATCTAGCCCATAGTCGGGGCATTATGTCCTATATGTCACACAGCCAGTTTGACCCACCATCCCTGTTAATTGTTTCATCTGTACAGATGAAGTTGTTCTCAGTCATACCCCACCTTGTTACAATGAACTGAGTATTTGTCATGCTTATACTTGTCAGGCTGCAAATTAAGACGGGATGTTACATGCTTTGACAACACTGTATGTATACAAACTAATTGCATGTGGGTTGCATGCTTTAACAACAGTGTATGTATACAAACTCCTGGCATCAGTGTTACATTCTTTAACAGTGTATGTACACAAAATTCTGGTATCATTACAAGCTTTTAACAGTGTATGTATGCAAACTCCTGGCATCAATGTTACATGCTTTAACAACAGTGTATGCATACAAACTCCTGGCTTCAGTGTTGCATGCTTTAACAACAGTGTATGTATACAAACTCGTGGCGTCAGTGTTACATGCATTAATGACAATTTGTATGTATACAAACTCATGGCATCGGTGTTACATGCTTTAACAACATTGTATGTATACAAACTCCTGGCAACAGTACTTGAGAAACAGCAAAAAGTTTGGATAAAATTGCTGTGATAGTGACATTACAGTGCACATTGTCCATCAGGTGTGTCCTGACCTTATGCCATGCACCCCTTAGATCATTACATGCTTGCCAATGTGGGAACCAGCTTTTGTACCGGTGCCCAGTATTTCTGTTGCATATACCTTGCCCTTATGCCACACATTCTGGCACCTTTTTGAATCATACAGAGCCTTTGTAATACACCGAATACCATGTTTATGCTCCAGAAGGTGAGAAAATAAAATCTTGATAATTGTATGTTCCTACATAGAGGTTAGTCAATGTGAGGCTTGTACTTGAGAACCTAATGCTAAATAACTTTGTTTACCATTTCTCATTAAAAGATGGACAGACTACTTTAGACATCATCACACAACCACATATATTGCAAAAAAAGAAAATGAAAACCAATAATTTGAAAGTCAGCCTCAATGAAATAACTCCTCTTTTATACTAATGCTTGTTTTTAGCTGACAAACCAATACAATTTCTGTTCATAAGAAGCCTTAGGCAGAACAGGAAAGTTCAAGGTTTAGATTTTGTCCTTTGTCATCTCATAGTCACCCAATGACCTAAATGGGAACACTGTTTACTAATCACATACCACTGCTACAAAAAGAAGGATTGGGTGAAGGGAATCTCATAACTGGGCTAATGACCTTTCAAATGATGTAGATATTTATCGAATGTGACCACTGCTGGTGATGACAAGCACTCAAGAATATGGATTGTTTTCACTTCTCTGCTGAGGGCATGGGCACACCATTCAAATGTAGATTTAGGAAGATTGAAAACACATTTCATAAGCATTCATGCAGAATTTCTTACTTGAGCCACAGAAAGAGGGATTTTTATGACAGGTTATATAACTGATGAATTTGAGACCTGCCTTCTTTGTAGTGCCTAATTATATAGGGTTTGGTGCCTGTGATATGAATGGAAAACATTAACACTCTGTTCTGATGTGTGTCCATCCTATACTTCAGAATCTTCTGCAAGATTGCCCTGGAAGTAACTTATTGCTGTCTGGGAATATCTCTCCGGTCTTGTACGTTGTGTCCCGTTGCTGAAATAAGTCCTCTTGAATACTGTGTTCAGCTAGGAAGATGACATTTTCTACATTGCTGAGTGAAATTTAGGGGAAAAAAGTTGTATTCCTTTCTCATGTTCTGTAATCTGCATATATTATAGACAATGTTACACTTTATTGTACTTAATTGTTCTTGCATGGTTCAGGGGATAAAGAAGAGGTAAAAGATCAATTTTGACAGGGGACAGTATGGAGTATATAAGGTATTTAAGGCATAGGCTGGAGGTCCCAATGGTTTCCCTGTTGATTTCTATAAGACAGTGGGACTGAAGGTAAAAGATGAACTCATTAAAGTTTTTAGTGATCTATTGGATGACTGTAGGTTAGTAGCTTCATTTGAAGAGCTATGGCAATGATTTCTTATTGATACCAGGACAGTCCTTGTACAATGTTGATGCAAAACTCTTTGCAGGGGTCTTAATAGCAAGCTCAGAAGGGGTTTTACCAAAGCTGATAGGGAGGAGCAGGCAGGTGTGTAAAAGGGCAGTCCATTGTAGGGCGCTGATTAGGTACCATTTAAAGGTTAGAAAAAGCCAGGGGTTATTTTTATGGAAATCCAGAAGGCTTTTGACTATGCATCTCAAATGTAGAAGGCAGTAGAAGAGGTAATTGGAGAAGACAGATGACTTCAAGGGGTTAAATCTCCTTATAGGGCTCCATAGTTGTGAGTAGTCATTAGAGGTGGGCTATCTGAGAAGGAAATAACACTCATGTCAGGGATGTCTGGTATCACCTAGATTGTTTCTGTTGGGTACTGAATGGTTGATAAGGAATAAGGGAATGTTGAGAATGAGAGCAGTAAAAATAATATTTTATCTGCAGATGATTTCATTTCAGCTACGGAGAAAGCAGACAAAATTTTATTTGAAATCTTGAAGTTGTTTAAGGAATATTGGGAGGACTGAGGTTTAAAAATGTATTAAAATATCTCTGTCTTGTTAGAAGAGAGAAGGGAGGAAATAGGTTTACCTTGTGCAGTGGGAGAGAGGAAATAGGTTTACCTTATGTAGTAGGAGGGGCAAAATACTTGGGTTTGCATAGATTAGAAACGTAAATTCAGAGAATCTTAAACATAGAACAGGTACAAATTTAGAGAAGTGGACAGGAAAAGCAAGTTCTTTGGGGTGGGTGACATTAATTTAGATAGTCAAGTGTCTTTTGTCCCTTGTAATATATCTGTGGAGATGCGTACACATTAAGCTGTATGTAATCCATCTGTGGAGATGCGTACACATTAGGCTGTATGTAATATATGTGTGGAGATGTGTACACATTAGGCTGGAAGACAGATGGATGGACAAGATTTAGCAAGTGTGTGATTGATTTATATGGAGATGGAAGCAGGGAAGAATTGCAAAAGAAACATTACATATTGATGGACAAATGGTAGTTCGGGGACACCTAATGTTAGATGATAGGTTACAGCTATTAATATTCAAAGGGAGGTATTTGGGATATATTAGTTAGTAGAGAAGACAACAGATAATATTGACATATGTCTGCAAGAATGTATCAATAGGAATACCTGGGGCTTGAAGAATACAGACCATTTGCAAAGTTATAACAGATAAGGGGGGAGAAAAGGATATGCAAATATGAAGAGTTGATGGCAAGGACAGTTGGTGATCTTGTTGTTCATAGGAGATTACTAGGCTAACCGCTCAAGCTCTTACAAGCCTAGCCAGTTTTACAGAGATTTTGCCCAATTTTCTATCCTTTTGGGAAAGATAAAAAGGGTCAACAAATGAGGTTCTGACAATTTTTACAGACTGCCTCTGTCTATAAGGGACATGGGCACCACCCCAGGAGTGAATTTGTGGTTTTCTATCCATTGATCCAGATTATGATTGAAAATAGTCAGGCAAGGGCTCTCTTTCACATTAACAGGAACCCTCTTCTAGAGGAGTGGCAATCTCAAGGAACACACATGTCTCTTCAGCATGATCTATTCTTGTCAGAGATCAGGTTTAGATGTTGGGAGTGGGTGACTCTCATGCAGTTAGTTTTGTGAATATGCAACATTTCTGTCAGGGCTGGGTCCGAGACTACGTTATAGGTCAGGCACAGATCACCATTCAGTAATCAGTAGGAAACTGATTACAGTGATAGGGCTTTTAATCTGTCCGCATATGACATCTTGGTTATACCCTCTATTTTTTGGTAAGAAGCCTCTCAGGATGCACCAGTTGTTGGAGGTGCTTGGTAAGGTATGTGCCAAAGAGTGCATTTTACTCAATTATTGGTCTGATGAGGGCCAAGTACAGTGGCACCATGACATCATCGGATCTGGATGCCATGCTTTTACTTCTAGGCTGAACCACATAGATTAATTTCTTCACCACCATGGACACATGGTGGTCAAATTTCAGATTATTGTCCTAGTACCCAGATCTCTCACCACTGGGTCAACTCTTAGGGGGTGCGGTGACAATAGGAGATACTGCCAGTACAGTTAGCTGGGATATTGTAAATAATTGTATGTCATTGGTGAATATCAAAATGATTTATACAAGATGCTTGTGTTGCAAATGTATTAGAACTGTATGCCGTGTGTATCAAACTACTCTATACAGATGGCTTGTGTTGAAAAGATAATTGTAAAGTGCTTGTAGTTAAAATGTATCCAGAGTGTGGCCTACTGGAAGAGAACAGAAATGTACATGCACTATGTTAACTGAGGAAACTGAGAGGATAAACTTCAGTTTCAGTCCATCAAACTTTAGAAAAATAGTTGAAATTAAATTACTTTATAGGCTATACAATAAAAAATGGTATCTTTCAGTTTTCATTGCAGCTAGAGACACAGTCTGTGCTAAGAAGCTTTCTGTATTGTCTTCGGAGTGAACTAATTACTACCTCTGAAAGCATGAAGGAATGCAATTGTTTTATGACTTCCAGCATCTGCCAAAGAGCTGAGGTCTATGTCTTTCTTTTTACAGGCAGATGCTAAATACTGCCAGCTTCCAGCAGTGGGCATTTCACCTGGGAACTAGGAGTTGGATGACAAGAAATTATGTAATTCTGCAAGCTGTCCAAGCAGTAATAATGCAGATATTAATTTGAGAAGTCTTTGAGACGGAGCATTCTGTAGTCTGTCTTGGACTTGACAACAACTAGAAGATCCATTCACCACATCTGCCGTTCTCTGTTAGTAAGTTCATAGGTTATAGTAATTCTCTTAGATACAGTAAGGCATATAGTGAAGCTTAGTTTAGATATTTTTCTTTTTGTGTGAGCCTGTAGCGCAGTGCTATTTTAAATATTTCCTGGTTTTGAACTCTGTCACTGTGAACATATATTTAGCATTAAAAAAGCAAAAACAAAACAGAGGTAAGGCTCCAGGCTTCTTCAAATCGTTTTTATTACTGCAGAACACAAGCGCTTTCACCAATTTGGCTTCTTCAGGTGTATTAACTTAACATAATTGCACCTGTATTTATATCAAAATTCACATGGCCATATTAAAAGCTTAAAGGCATATAGAAAAACATATAAAATATATATATAAAACAGTGCATAAAAAGCAGAAAAGACAATAACATATGTATATATTATATATTATCTTCGTAGTGTTCTATTCTTTAAAATAGGTCTTAATGGTATGTGGTCATTAGCTCTTAACCTGACTATCCACTTTATTTCTAAATTTTCAGTTTGTACTTTTATGTCACCTCCCCTTAAACTTTCAAAACTTCTACCTATTACCCTAAATGTAAATCTGTACTGTATGCTAGTATCTTTAATATGCCTGGCTAGGGCGTTAAACATACTTCCTTTCCTTATATGATAAAGATAATCCTTAATTCTATCTTTAAATAATCTATCAGTTTTACCTACGTAAAACTTTCTACATATTTGACATGTAGCCAAATAGACCACGTGCATAGAATTACATTTAGCATTAATATTAAAAGTATGTATCACGCCAGTATCTGGATGTTGAAATTGCGTACTGGTATCTATAAAACTACAAAAATGGCATTTATTGCATGGTCTAGTTCCTAAATTGGCACTATACATAACCTGTTCTCTAGGATTACAGAGTTGTCTTTTTTAATGATTTCTGGTTCTTAAAGGTGAATTGTGGATGTGACCCTATTAATTTACTTACTTGTTTATCAGAGGTCAGAATATTCCAGTTTTTATTTATAACATTTGTGTAATAATTTATGTTCCTAGAATAACTAAAACATAATCTTAAAAGTTGTGAAATTTCTAACTTTCCTGTTATCCTATTATCTTCTATCTGTTTAGAGAAGTACGGCCTAGCTTTACTGTGTCTTAATTTCCTTGCTGTCTGCAGGCTTTGGTTTATCAACTTTTGATCATAACCTCTTTTCCTTTAATTCACTTTGCGTCTTGCTAAGCTGTAGTGTAAAGTCATCTTCTCGTGCATTTAGTCTGGAAGCTCTGTATGCTTGGTTTTGTGCTACATTTCTAAAGACGAACTGTGGATGCATACTATCTCTTTGAAGGAGGTTGTTTACTTGACATTCCTTCCTGAACATTTTAATATTTAAATGACCATCTAGATCTTGTAATACTGTTACATCTAAAAAACTAATTTCGCTGTAGGAATGATTTAAAGTAAATTTCAGGAAATTTATAGATGTATTAATATAAGTAACAAAGGTCATAAGTTCATCTATTGAACCTCCTCATAACAGAAGGAGGTCATCCACAAATCTACGAAAAAACTTTATTTTACTTTTATATTCACTCATCTCTAGTATGTTTTTCTCCCATCCTAACATTACAGCATTAGCGTAGCTGTTGGCGCAAGATGTTCCCATGGCTACACCATGACATTGCCAATAAAATCTATCTCTGAAAATAAACACATTATTTTCCAACGCCAGTCTTAACAGCACTCTTGTTGTGACTCTATAATATTACTATCAAATTTCCCATTTTCAACATTTAATTCAACAACACTGTTAATTCCATAATCATTTGGTATAACAGTGAACAATGACACCACGTGTAACCAGTAATAATTGCATTTTATCAGCATGTTCCCTTTCAGATGTAAAGTTATATAAATCCTTTACAAAGTGCTCAGTGTCTTTCAAAATGTGTTTAGTTTGATTTAATAAGATTTCTAAGTGTTTTTTTCCAAAAAAATGGAGATAGATTCGGTGCACCAGTTTCTACCATCTACTATAGGTCTCATAGGGGGATTTTCAATATTTTTATGTATCTTAGGTAGACCTTGAATCATTGATGTAGTGGGGTTATGAATCAAAAAATATTTAAATAAACTTTCATCTATCAGGTTCATTCTCAATATCTCTTTTAGTTGTTTATGAACGTATTCAACCATTTTATTTACTCGTGCTTTATTAATTAACTTGCAAAAGGTATCACTTAAGGATAACATTTTCTTATCATAATAGTCTCTATCTAAAATTACAATAGGCCGTCCCTTATTGGCTGGGCGTATCATAATAGTTTGATTAGTCTGTAAACTCTTCAGTGCCAAACTTTCATCTTTACGTAGATTATACCATTTCTTTTCATTAATTTGTGTTCTTTGTTCATAATAAACCTTATAGGCATCATCAATGCAAACTTTTTCAAAGGCAGATAACAATGGATTTAGATTAGGCATAAAATTGCTTGGTTTCCTAAAAACAGAACAATCACTTCCTTCATTATTATCATATAAAATTTTTAACATTAAATTCCTAGTAAACAATTTAATATCTAAGACAATATCAGTGATATTAGAGTCCATAGCAGGAATAAAAAAGTCATTTTGCTAGAACACTACATTCTGAGACAGAAAGTTCATAATTAGACAGATTTACTATCAGTTTTTGGTATTTAGAAAAGCTTTCTTTGTAGTGTATGGACTCACCATACTGTCCGTTTGTTTTCTCTTGTTTCTTGTCGTACTTCTTCCCCTTGACTGTGTTTGATTTATTCGACCCCTTCCTCAGAAAGGAAAGAGGTTATGATCAAAAGTTGATAAACCAAAGCCTGCAGACAGCAAGGAAATTAAGACACAGTAAAGCTAGGCTGTACTTCTCTAAACAGATAGAAGGTAGTAGGATAACAGGAAAGTCAGAAATTTCACAACCTTTAAGATTATGTTTTAGTTATTCTAGGAACATAAATTATTACACAAATGTTATAAATAAAAACTGGAATATTTTGACTTCTGATAAACAAGTAAGTAAATTAATAGGGTCACATCCACAATTCACCTTTAAGAACCAGAAATCATTAAAAAGACAACTCTGTAATCCTAGAGAACAGGTTACGTATAGTGCCAATTTAGGAACTAGACCATGCAATAAATACCATTTTTGTAATTTTATAGATACCAGTACGCAATTTCAACATCCAGATACTGGCGTGATACATACTTTTAATATTAATGCTAAATATGATTCTATGCATGTGGTCTATTTGGCTACATGTCAGATATGTAGAAAGTTTTACGTAGGTAAAACTGATAGATTATTTAAAGATAAAATTAGGAAACATATTTATCATATAAGGAAAGGAAGTATGTTTAATGCCCTAGCCAGGCATATTAAAGATACTAGCATACAGCACAGGTTTACATTCAGGGTAATGGGTAGAAGTTTTGAAAGTTTAAGGGGAGGTGACATTAAAGTACAAACTGAAAATTTAGAAATAAAGTGGATAGTCAGGTTAATAGCTAATGATGGCCATGGTCTTAATGACCACATACCATTAAGACCTATTTTAAAGAACAGACCACTATGAAGATAATATATAATATATGCATATGTTATTATCTTTTCTGCTTTTTATGTACTGTTTTATATATATTTTATATGTTTTTCTATATGCCTTTAAGCTTTTAATATGGTCATGTGACGTTTGATATAAATACAGGTGCAATTATGCTAAGTTAATACACCTGAAGAAGCCAAATTGGTGAAAGCGCTTGTGTTTTGCAGTAATAAAAACGTTGGTGAAAGCGCTTGTGTTCTGCAGTAATAAAAACAATTTGAAGAAGCCTGGAGCCTTACCTCTGTTTTGTTTTTGTTTTTCTAACAAGGATTTACTTTTTATTGAGGTACCTGGTAGCTGTTGGGACTATTTTGTATTTTATTCATTGATATATTTAGCATTGTCTTGTTCTTTTACTATTTATTATTAAATATAGTTAAAGCTTTCATTGTGGCTGATCTGTGTAGAGATATTCTAGTTTTGTGAGTACTTGCGTATTTATTTGGTGAGACTGTGTGGGCCACTCCTAATAGCCTTGCTCTTGGTCAAACTACCATCTGTATTAATATTAATATCACTCAGTATATTGGGTACCCTTGGAATGGCCTTAAGGTAGCTGATAAGGAGTGACTGGAGGGACTGACAGCTGCATTATAGTCTGGGCAAAAGGGGGCATAGCTAGTAAACCTTTGCTAGACTTTCCCAGGGGTGTGTGTGTGTGTGTGTGTGTGTGTGTGTGTGTGTGTGTGTGTAAATCAAACCTCACAGAGTGTGTGTGTTAGCTAGCTGAGCAGGGACACAAAGCACTGGTGGGAGAGAGAGGGTGCTGGAGGTCTTGGCTTGGTCACTCAGCTGAGATCTCAACTCTATAGTTGTACCAGTGTGGATTCTTAGTTGGGATCTGGAGAAAGAGGGAGAAACCAGCCCCAGACTGACTGTGGCTTCTGTGTGCTCTTAAGGGGAAATTGCACGTGATGCAGAGAGCTGCATCTGGAAATACTGTGTGAACCTGTCTTCTTCCCAGTGGTACATCCCCCACTGGTGCCAGTGGTGAGGATTGAAGCTCCTGGAGTACTGGTTCAGTGGTGGGTCCTCACATTTTGGTGGCAGTGGTGGTATCTCCACATCACATTTTGAGATTCAGTGGTGTGGATGTGGAACTCCTGTAGCCTCTAAACTGTGATCACTAAATAAGGTGCTGGTATTCTCAAGCAGCCACAAAGTAGACATTAAGAATTTCATATCACAATAGTTTTTTTTATTTTTTGTTAGCTTAGTTAGGGAGAGCAGACAAGGATGTCAGAGGAGGATTATGGCAAACTGACAAGGAACCAGTTGCTTGAGATGTGCCAAGCCAAAGGACTGGAACATGCCAACCTGACTAAAGGAGAAATGATTGCAATCTTTACCACAGCTGCATCACAGACCAGCAACCAGGAGGCAAACCAGACTGGGCTTGGGGATGTGCAACACTCAGAAAATGAACAGTTCAACTTTGTCTCGGAGGACTTAAAAATCCATATGGAGTCAGAGACTTGAACTGGAGGCCAAGCATTCAGAACTAGAATCAGCAGAGAGACGTCAGTGTTTGGAGGTCAAAATAGAATCGGCAGAAGGACTGCAGCATTTGGAATTAGAATCAACAGAGAGCTTGAGATGTCTGGAAGCCAAAGAAAATGAGAGGCAGAGGCAACATGAAAAGGAGATGACTTAGTCAGAGTCATGGAGGTAATGGGGAAGGGAATAACTGAACCCCAGAACCAATAAAGGTCAGTACATTTCTTCCACAATTTACAGAGGGTGATAATTTTGATAGTTTTATTCATATGTTTGAGAGGTTATGTAAACAGTATAATGTTGACCAAGGGCTCTGGGTACAATTCCTGACCCTTACTGCATGATAAAGCTGTAACTGCTGTTTCAAAATTGTCTGATAATGATTGTCTGCACTATAACCAAGTAAAGAAATGTTTATTATAGTGTTTTATGTTAACACCTGAAGCTTATAGAAAAAAAAATTGAGCAAAGACACAAGGCAGATGAAAGTGTGTGTGAATATGTTGCTTAGTTAAGCACTTTTTTTTCATAGGTAGGAGAGTGGGTGTGGTCACCACTTTTGAAGGGCTGGCAGACTTTTTGGTGATGGAACAAGCCCTTAACACTTTACCTGAGGACATCTACAAACTCAAAACCAAAATAGGCTGCCTTCTCTATAACTATAACCCAGCTACATCCTGGAACCAACTCCCCTTGGAAATGAAATCCCTCCAGCATAGCAAAACTTTCAAATTAGCCACAAGGAAATACCTAAAAACAAAGTGGTCTTGCCACTGTAGCCAACCACCCTGAAACCACAATCCTTTCACCTATTTCATCACCTCACTCTTAATGTATCTCTAACACTATTCCCCTGCCTCTTCTACCTCTTTCCCCTGCCTCTTCTACCTCTTCCCTTCCTCTATCTCCAACCACTCTTAATTCTTACAGTCTCAAAACAACTTACCTGTGTAGTCTGTCTCCTATACTCTACCTCCCCTACATCTCCTACTAGCAATTCTTACTTTCCTTTATTGTTTCCAAACTCCTATACAACTAGATCCCACCCACTTTAAATAAGCATCTAACTATTAACTCATTTTACTCTAAGCATCTTAAATAATATTGTAACTAGTCACATTTTCTTCTGCTAATTGTTTAAAACTTGTTTGTAACAACTCACGTACTTGTCTGCCAATTGTTAATACTCCGTATAATTGAATTGCCTGAGGAGCTTTTTTTCTCGGTCTCTGCTTGTAAGATCGTATAGCTCATTACTACTATGTTACTAACATTTAATAAATTGTTTTCTAGTCCTGAGGAGCTTTTCTCCCTGGGTCTCTGCTGAAAATGAGACAAAAGTCAGCCAGACTAACCCGGTTAACAAATGTAAAATAAATAAAATAAAATAAATAATGACAATCTGGTTAGCAGATAGGGAATGCAGTACTGCAGATGAGTTGGGAAAAATGAGACCTACACCTAGGAAGCAGGGCATCACTGCAGAGTAAAGGAATACCCAGTACTATAGATGGGTCTAACGGAGCCCATGGTGGGCAGCCTAAACTGCCCCAACAGAGTCTGCCAGTAGCAGGGAAAGCCACTAGTTCAGGTACATGGTCTGAATCAAGGGTTAAGTGTTTTAAGTGCAACCAGTGTGGCCAAGATGTCAATAGAGGCAAGGTGGGGAGCAAAAGCTGGGGAGGCCAGCAAGTGGGTATGATAGAATGGCAGTGGTAAGTTGTCTGGAGACAACAAAGGTACCAAACTACCACAAGAGGTTATATCCTGCCTTAGTAGATGAGAAGCAGGCCATTGCTAAGACAGACACAGCCTCTGACCTAAAAATTGTGAAGCCTGCAATGTTTAAATAGGAGCACTACTTGCTTGGCCAGTCTACTCCAGTCAGAGCTTTAGGAGGGACCCTATTCCAAATACCTTTGTTTAGGGTTCACGTTCACCTTGACTGGGAGGGTGGAAAAGGAAGCAAGCAAGGAGGTGTGTTTGAGGATATCCCTGCAGATGTCCTGATAAGGAATGGTTTTGATAACGCAGTACCTTGTGTCCATGCAGTTACATGCAGTCAGGTTTGAAGACAAGCATGTGGATCTGATAGATTGGGGAGACCTAGACAGACAGCACACTTGAAGCCAAGACTGGTGAGATAGCTAACTCAGGGAGGGAGCTGCCCTGTAGCAGTGAGACTGAAGGTGAACCAGAGCTACTGGTGAGTACTGATGTTCCCTTGGACAGAGTGACTGCAAGGGCAGAAGTGAGTAGTAGTACCCAGGCTGACAGTGAGGCACCGCTGTCAAAGGATACCAGACCTCCTGTGGAAGAGGAGCTGGGAAGGGGTACAAAGAGAGAGTTGAGATGGGCTTAACTGTCAGACCTTACATTACAAGTCTTGAGGGAGGTAGCTAGACAGCCATCTGATTCTGAAGGAAAGGGGGAATCTGTACACTGGGACAAATGGTTACCGTGTAGAGAATGTACCCCTGACGGAGTGCTAGAGGGTGAGAGAATACAGCAGTTGGTAGTGCCCAAAGCCTACCATCTAGCATTTCTAGCCATAGCCCGTGGCATTCCCTTTGTAGGTCATATGGGCATAAAGCATACAAAGAGATGTATTATGCAGAATTGTTATTGTACTGGGATTTCCAGGGATGTAACAAGGTACTGCAGGACCTTTGAGCAGTGCTAAAAAGTGGGCAAGGCAGGATACAAGGTTAAAGGCCCTTTGGTGCTTTTGCCTGTGATTGAGGAGCCATTTCTGAGGGTAGCTATGGATACTGTGAGCCTTTGAGTACCCTACATTCCACAGGGAAAGAAGTATATCCTAGTGGTGGTAGATTATGCTACCAGATACCCTGAGACAGTGGCGCGGACCTCCATTGAGGCAGAGAAGGTGGCAAATGCTTTGGTAGAAATTTTCAGCCAGGTATGCTTCCCAAAAGAAGTACTGACTGACAGAGGTGCCAATTTTATGTCAGACCTACTAGCTTATCTGTGGGGGTGCTGTGGGGTGAAGCACCTAAAGACCACCACTACCATCCCTAGACTAATGGTCTGGTGGAGAGGTTACACTCTACACTAAGGACCATTCTACGGGCATTTGCAGACCAGTTTAAGAGGGAGTGGGACAAATATTTGCCCCATCCATTTGCTTATGAGAGGTGCCCCAGCATTCCACAGGTTTTTCACCCTTTGAGTTGCTGTATTGGCATAGGGTGAAGGAATCTCTACATTTGATTCGCAATGAATGGGAGAGTGAGTGTGAATTCCACAAGGAGTCTGTTGTGGCATATATCCTAAACATTAGGACAAGGCTCACGGAACTCATGTGCTTGGGCTTCTGCCAGGTTCTCCTGGGCCAACAGCAGAAAAAGGTCTGGTATGACAGGAATACTTGAGCTAGAGAGTATGCTGTGGGGCAACAGATTATGGTTCTCATTCCTGTCAGACACAAACTGCAGGCAGCTTAAGAGGGCCCCTTTAAAGTGGTAAGGAAGGTCAGTGGTGTTAACTACATGATAGAGCTGCTAGGCAGGAAGCAGGGGCACAAACTGTACCATGTTAAAACCATGAAATCTTACCAAGATAAGGAGGAGGTTGTGCTAAGTATTCTCAGTAGGAGACAGGAAGAGTCTGAGGGGGATCTATGGTAGTCAGGTTAATAGCTAATGATGGCCATGGTCTTAATGACCACATACCATTAAGACCTATTTTAAAGAACAGACCACTATGAAGATAATATATAATATATGCATATGTTATTATCTTTTCTGCTTTTTATGTACTGTTTTATATATATTTTATATGTTTTTCTATATGCCTTTAAGCTTTTAATATGGTCATGTGACGTTTGATATAAATACAGGTGCAATTATGCTAAGTTAATACACCTGAAGAAGCCAAATTGGTGAAAGCGCTTGTGTTTTGCAGTAATAAAAACGTTGGTGAAAGCGCTTGTGTTCTGCAGTAATAAAAACAATTTGAAGAAGCCTGGAGCCTTACCTCTGTTTTGTTTTTGTTTTTCTAACAAGGATTTACTTTTTATTGAGGTACCTGGTAGCTGTTGGGACTATTTTGTATTTTATTCATTGATATATTTAGCATTGTCTTGTTCTTTTACTATTTATTATTAAATATAGTTAAAGCTTTCATTGTGGCTGATCTGTGTAGAGATATTCTAGTTTTGTGAGTACTTGCGTATTTATTTGGTGAGACTGTGTGGGCCACTCCTAATAGCCTTGCTCTTGGTCAAACTACCATCTGTATTAATATTAATATCACTCAGTATATTGGGTACCCTTGGAATGGCCTTAAGGTAGCTGATAAGGAGTGACTGGAGGGACTGACAGCTGCATTATAGTCTGGGCAAAAGGGGGCATAGCTAGTAAACCTTTGCTAGACTTTCCCAGGGGTGTGTGTGTGTGTGTGTGTGTGTGTGTGTGTGTGTGTGTGTGTGTGTGTGTGTGTGTGTGTGTGTGTGTGTGTGTGTAAATCAAACCTCACAGAGTGTGTGTGTTAGCTAGTTGAGCAGGGACACAAAGCACTGGTGGGAGAGAGAGGGTGCTGGAGGTCTTGGCTTGGTCACTCAGCTGAGATCTCAACTCTATAGTTGTACCAGTGTGGATTCTTAGTTGGGATCTGGAGAAAGAGGGAGAAACCAGCCCCAGACTGACTGTGGCTTCTGTGTGCTCTTAAGGGGAAATTGCACGTGATGCAGAGAGCTGCATCTGGAAATACTGTGTGAACCTGTCTTCTTCCCAGTGGTACATCCCCCACTGGTGCCAGTGGTGAGGATTGAAGCTCCTGGAGTACTGGTTCAGTGGTGGGTCCTCACATTTTGGTGGCAGTGGTGGTATCTCCACATCACATTTTGAGATTCAGTGGTGTGGATGTGGAACTCCTGTAGCCTCTAAACTGTGATCACTAAATAAGGTGCTGGTATTCTCAAGCAGCCACAAAGTAGACATTAAGAATTTCATATCACAATAGTTTTTTTTATTTTTTGTTAGCTTAGTTAGGGAGAGCAGACAAGGATGTCAGAGGAGGATTATGGCAAACTGACAAGGAACCAGTTGCTTGAGATGTGCCAAGCCAAAGGACTGGAACATGCCAACCTGACTAAAGGAGAAATGATTGCAATCTTTACCACAGCTGCATCACAGACCAGCAACCAGGAGGCAAACCAGACTGGGCTTGGGGATGTGCAACACTCAGAAAATGAACAGTTCAACTTTGTCTCGGAGGACTTAAAAATCCATATGGAGTCAGAGACTTGAACTGGAGGCCAAGCATTCAGAACTAGAATCAGCAGAGAGACGTCAGTGTTTGGAGGTCAAAATAGAATCGGCAGAAGGACTGCAGCATTTGGAATTAGAATCAACAGAGAGCTTGAGATGTCTGGAAGCCAAAGAAAATGAGAGGCAGAGGCAACATGAAAAGGAGATGACTTAGTCAGAGTCATGGAGGTAATGGGGAAGGGAATAACTGAACCCCAGAACCAATAAAGGTCAGTACATTTCTTCCACAATTTACAGAGGGTGATAATTTTGATAGTTTTATTCATATGTTTGAGAGGTTATGTAAACAGTATAATGTTGACCAAGGGCTCTGGGTACAATTCCTGACCCCTTACTGCATGATAAAGCTGTAACTGCTGTTTCAAAATTGTCTGATAATGATTGTCTGCACTATAACCAAGTAAAGAAATGTTTATTATAGTGTTTTATGTTAACACCTGAAGCTTATAGAAAAAAAAATTGAGCAAAGACACAAGGCAGATGAAAGTGTGTGTGAATATGTTGCTTAGTTAAGCACTTTTTTTTCATAGGTAGGAGAGTGGGTGTGGTCACCACTTTTGAAGGGCTGGCAGACTTTTTGGTGATGGAACAAGCCCTTAACACTTTACCTGAGGACATCTACAAACTCAAAACCAAAATAGGCTGCCTTCTCTATAACTATAACCCAGCTACATCCTGGAACCAACTCCCCTTGGAAATGAAATCCCTCCAGCATAGCAAAACTTTCAAATTAGCCACAAGGAAATACCTAAAAACAAAGTGGTCTTGCCACTGTAGCCAACCACCCTGAAACCACAATCCTTTCACCTATTTCATCACCTCACTCTTAATGTATCTCTAACACTATTCCCCTGCCTCTTCTACCTCTTTCCCCTGCCTCTTCTACCTCTTCCCTTCCTCTATCTCCAACCACTCTTAATTCTTACAGTCTCAAAACAACTTACCTGTGTAGTCTGTCTCCTATACTCTACCTCCCCTACATCTCCTACTAGCAATTCTTACTTTCCTTTATTGTTTCCAAACTCCTATACAACTAGATCCCACCCACTTTAAATAAGCATCTAACTATTAACTCATTTTACTCTAAGCATCTTAAATAATATTGTAACTAGTCACATTTTCTTCTGCTAATTGTTTAAAACTTGTTTGTAACAACTCACGTACTTGTCTGCCAATTGTTAATACTCCGTATAATTGAATTGCCTGAGGAGCTTTTTTTCTCTCCCGGTCTCTGCTTGTAAGATCGTATAGCTCATTACTACTATGTTACTAACATTTAATAAATTGTTTTCTAGTCCTGAGGAGCTTTTCTCCCTGGGTCTCTGCTGAAAATGAGACAAAAGTCAGCCAGACTAACCCGGTTAACAAATGTAAAATAAATAAAATAAAATAAATAATGACAATCTGGTTAGCAGATAGGGAATGCAGTACTGCAGATGAGTTGGGAAAAATGAGACCTACACCTAGGAAGCAGGGCATCACTGCAGAGTAAAGGAATACCCAGTACTATAGATGGGTCTAACGGAGCCCATGGTGGGCAGCCTAAACTGCCCCAACAGAGTCTGCCAGTAGCAGGGAAAGCCACTAGTTCAGGTACATGGTCTGAATCAAGGGTTAAGTATTTTAAGTGCAACCAGTGTGGCCAATATGTCAATAGAGGCAAGGTGGGGAGCAAAAGCTGGGGAGGCCAGCAAGTGGGTATGATAGAATGGCAGTGGTACGTTGTCTGGAGACAACAAAGGTACCAAACTACCACAAGAGGTTATATCCTGCCTTAGTAGATGAGAAGCAGGCCATTGCTAAGACAGACACAGCCTCTGACCTAAAAATTGTGAAGCCTGCAATGTTTAAATAGGAGCACTACTTGCTTGGCCAGTCTACTCCAGTCAGAGCTTTAGGAGGGACCCTATTCCAAATACCTTTGTTTAGGGTTCACGTTCACCTTGACTGGGAGGGTGGAAAAGGAAGCAAGCAAGGAGGTGTGTTTGAGGATATCCCTGCAGATGTCCTGATAAGGAATGGTTTTGATAACGCAGTACCTTGTGTCCATGCAGTTACATGCAGTCAGGTTTGAAGACAAGCATGTGGATCTGATAGATTGGGGAGACCTAGACAGACAGCACACTTGAAGCCAAGACTGGTGAGATAGCTAACTCAGGGAGGAGCTGCCCTGTAGCAGTGAGACTGAAGGTGAACCAGAGCTACTGGTGAGTACTGATGTTCCCTTGGACAGAGTGACTGCAAGGGCAGAAGTGAGTAGTAGTACCCAGGCTGACAGTGAGGCACCGCTGTCAAAGGATACCAGACCTCCTGTGGAAGAGGAGCTGGGAAGGGGTACAAAGAGAGAGTTGAGATGGGCTTAACTGTCAGACCTTACATTACAAGTCTTGAGGGAGGTAGCTAGACAGCCATCTGATTCTGAAGGAAAGGGGGAATCTGTACACTGGGACAAATGGTTACCGTGTAGAGAATGTACCCCTGACGGAGTGCTAGAGGGTGAGAGAATACAGCAGTTGGTAGTGCCCAAAGCCTACCATCTAGCATTTCTAGCCATAGCCCGTGGCATTCCCTTTGTAGGTCATATGGGCATAAAGCATACAAAGAGATGTATTATGCAGAATTGTTATTGTACTGGGATTTCCAGGGATGTAACAAGGTACTGCAGGACCTTTGAGCAGTGCTAGAAAGTGGGCAAGGCAGGATACGAGGTTAAAGGCCCTTTGGTGCTTTTGCCTGTGATTGAGGAGCCATTTCTGAGGGTAGCTATGGATACTGTGAGCCTTTGAGTACCCTACATTCCACAGGGAAAGAAGTATATCCTAGTGGTAGTAGATTATGCTACCAGATACCCTGAGACAGTGGCGCGGACCTCCATTGAGGCAGAGAAGGTGGCAAATGCTTTGGTAGAAATTTTCAGCCAGGTATGCTTCCCAAAAGAAGTACTGACTGACAGAGGTGCCAATTTTATGTCAGACCTACTAGCTTATCTGTGGGGTGCTGTGGGGTGAAGCACCTAAAGACCACCACTACCATCCCTAGACTAATGGTCTGGTGGAGAGGTTACACTCTACACTAAGGACCATTCTACGGGCATTTGCAGACCAGTTTAAGAGGGAGTGGGACAAATATTTGCCCCATCCATTTGCTTATGAGAGGTGCCCCAGCATTCCACAGGTTTTTCACCCTTTGAGTTGCTGTATTGGCATAGGGTGAAGGAATCTCTACATTTGATTCGCAATGAATGGGAGAGTGAGTGTGAATTCCACAAGGAGTCTGTTGTGGCATATATCCTAAACATTAGGACAAGGCTCACGGAACTCATGTGCTTGGGCTTCTGCCAGGTTCTCCTGGGCCAACAGCAGAAAAAGGTCTGGTATGACAGGAATACTTGAGCTAGAGAGTATGCTGTGGGGCAACAGATTATGGTTCTCATTCCTGTCAGACACAAACTGCAGGCAGCTTAAGAGGGCCCCTTTAAAGTGGTAAGGAAGGTCAGTGGTGTTAACTACATGATAGAGCTGCTAGGCAGGAAGCAGGGGCACAAACTGTACCATGTTAAAACCATGAAATCTTACCAAGATAAGGAGGTTGTTGTGCTAAGTATTCTCAGTAGGAGACAGGAAGAGTCTGAGGGGGATCTATGGTTACAGGGAGCCAGCCAGCAAAATCCCAAGTTACTATGGTGGAGCTTAGGGTTGCAGGCATATGATATGACAGTGCAGCACTATACTGGGGTCAGCAATGGCAAGGCAGCTGAAATCTCAAGACAGGAAATGGGGTAATGTAATCCCAGATAGGCTTATCCCTGTCAAGCAATGTTTCTCCAGGGTCACTGGAAAAACTATCTTGAGTCTTCGAAGGGGGGAAGAAGTGTGACAATATGAGATACTGCTAGCACAGCTAGCTGGAATTTTGTAAGCAATTATATGTCATGGTGAATATCGAAATGATTTGTACAAGATGCTGGTGTTACAAATGTATTAGAACTGTATGTCATGTGTATTTCAAACTACTCTGTACAGATGACTGTGTTAAAAAGAAAATTGTGAAGTGCTTGTAGTTAAAATGTATCTAGAGTTTGCCGTACTGGAAGACAACAGAAATGGACATGCAGTATTGTAACTGTTTAAATGTATATGCTAACAGAGGAAACTGGGAGGATTAACTTCAGCCCAGCAAACTTTAGAAAAATAGCAGAAATTAATTTACTTTATAGACTACACAATAAAATATGGTATCATTCAGTTTTCGATGCAGCTAGAGATGCAGAGTCTGTGCTTGGAAGCTTTATGTATTGTCTTCGGACTGAACTAATTACTACCTCAGAAAGCATGAAGGAATGCAATTGTTTTATGATTTCCAGCATCTGGCAAAGGTCTGAGGTCTATGAATTTTTACAGGTAGATGCTAAATACTGCCAGCTTCCAGCAGTGGGGGTTTCACCTGGGAACTAGGAGTCAGATGACAAGAAAGGATGTCATTCTCCAAGCTATTCCAGCAGTAATATTGTAGATATTAATTTGAGAAGTCTCTTAGAGAGACATAGCATTTTCTATTCTGTCTTGGACCTGACAACAATTAGAAGATCCATTCACCACATCTGCTTTGCTCTATTAGTAAGTTCTTAGATTATAATAATTCTCTTAGATACAGTCGGGAATATAGTGAAGCTTAGTTTAGGTATTTTTCTTTATTTGTGTGAACCTGTACTGCAATGCTATTTTAAATATTTCCTGTGGTTTTGAAATCTGATGTCACTGTGGATATATATAGTATTAAAAACTCCAACATGGAAAAACACAAAGTAAACCTGAAATCACTGGACCCAAGACCACTTTTAAATTTAGTGCTTTTGTCTCATTTATTGCAGAACTTCTTCAGAACAATCATTAAATACACAGTCACTTCCTTTTATACATACAGGATCATGACATCACTTCCACAATTATGAAGTCATAAAAAAAAAATATATATATATATATATATATATATATATATATATATATATATATATATATATATATATATGTGTGTGTGTGTGTATACACATGTGTGTGTATTAATACAAAACATTACAGCAATCAATGCCACAGTAAAACTTCTAAAACAATGTTTGACTTATTTGCTCAATCATTCACATATTGTAAATGGCTTTTGGCAGAAATTTTGTCATTTAGTCCTGGAGCTACATCCGCTCTCAGGAAAATCTGCTATTTAAGCTCAGCTTTTTCTGAATAATTGTTAAAAGACCCTACAAATCTACTTTTGTCTGTTTTTTCAACTACAAAAAATGCAAACTTTCTAAAGTCTCCACATTGGACTGAGTGCTTAGCTAATGGATTACTAAAATCTTTCTTTTTAATAGCAAGCATATGCTCCCTTACTCTGTGGCCCAGCTTACTAATGGCTTTTCCAAAATTAAAAATTCTCACAATTTGAACATACTGCAAGGTGAACTAAACCCTCACTCTGACAATTATATTGTCCCCTGGCAGTCAGTGTAAAATCCATATGTTTAAAGTGATGGCTATGCACTGCCATCATAAACCTACACTGGGTACAATTCATACAAGGATAAGTATCCTAATGAGTAACATTCTCACCTTGATGGTTAATAGTCAAAGAACTTTCTAACAATTGTTTCAAATTTCTAGGTTTCTTATTAATAAATTTCGTCTGCGAACTTACTACATCACGTAAGTCTTGATTGCCTATAATAATTTTCCAATTATTATGAATAATGTTTCTAATACTAGGTCCCTCTACACTCGTAGGCAAAGGAAAAGCACAACTTAACATACCACAGTCTTGATTTTCTACCACACCATTATTTTTATCCTTAAAAAAATCCCACCTTAATAATAGTGGCAAATGTTTGTTACCTTTCAGCCCTGACATAACTAATGACTTGAACTAAATCTTCTGAGGGATATCCTCTTTCAACAAAAAGCTGTTTAAAAACAAATAATTCCTTTATAAAAGCACTTTTATCACTTACCATTCTACCAATTTTAATTGCTTGTCCTTTAAACACATTCATCTTCATATATCTTAGATGATAACTATCAAAATGCAAGTAATTATTCCTAAAGTTATTCTTGCGGAATATTACACTTCTAAATTGTTTTTTGCTTATATCCATTAATACTTCTACATCCAAAAACTGTCTTAATGCCAACATTACCAATAGTAAACTTGAGCCAAGGGACAGTTTGATTTAATTCATTAAAAAATTCTTCTAACTTGGACTTACTACCAGCCCATATAAAAAACAGATCATCAATATTTCTCTTGTAGAGTCTAACAAACCTAAAATGTTGTAGTTTTCTCAAACTCTTGTTCCCACCAGCACAGAACAAGGTTGGCAAAAACCTGGACCACATGCGCACCCATCGCTACTCCACTAATTTATTGATATATAGTCTCTCCAAACATTAAAAAAAATGTTTAACAAGACTATTTCCATGAGCTGGCAGACCACAAATGTGTCTTGTTTAAATGAAGTCCCAAACTTGCTAAGATACAATCTCATAAATTCTACACCTTCAGTCTGCTCAGTTGCAGTGTATAATGAACAGACATCAAGTGTACAGAAAAATGTCTCATCTCCCTTGAATTTATACTGTACTAACTCATCCAAAAACATCCAGGACACACCTCTCAACCTGGAAACATCAAAAATCTGGAAAAGGGCCTTGAAAAATAGGTACAAATCTGTATGCTGATTAACATCTAATTTGCATACATAATTATGCAACCCCACGCACTCCAGTGGAATTGTGGGATACCAACTTTCGAACACAAACTGAAGAACAGACAACCAAAATATGGCACCAGAGACCCCCTACTGCCATTCCATTGTCCCATTACCTGGCTGTTTTACCCCATTTACCATAAATACTAATGTGTGCATACTGCTTTACTTCTACAATGATTATTTGGATTTTATTTTTACATTTTGAGGCATATCAATGTACAAACACTAACAGGCATCTGATAAACAAAGCAATACTGTCTCACAATGAAAATAGACTTGGCATTAAAACTTCTCTGCCTTTGAAACTCACATTCATTGAAACCTACACCACATCCAAAGAAAATACATTTGGAAAGTGGTGGATAAAGATTACCTTTGGGCTGTTTTCAAATCATTGGCCCCTTGCACACAAAATATACATGTGTTCTTTTCTTTGATACATCTTCCTGACTTTATTAAGTTATATTTGACCTTGTATAATAAAGCGCACTTATTAAACAGAGCACATTTTAAATTTATTGTTTGAATGAACATTTATACAGTAGGCTGTACTGCAGGCAATGAAAGAAAATGCATGAACCAATAATTACAAAACTGCCCAATTCAGAACATTTCCATCAAAAAGTCTACTTCCACACCCAAACTATAAACAGAATGACAGTAGTGTAAGCCATAGGCATCTTTGCACAGCTACTCACACTTATTTTCATTTACAGTTTTTTTTTTGAGGGGGGCAAAAGGTCAAAAGCCAGGGACACATTTTAAACATTGCTTGTATAATTCTGGAAACTTGCTAGAATCAAATGCTGTGTTACCACCATGCATGTTACTGGCAAGAACTCAACACTATACACTACAGTCTGTGCAACATACCACTATGCTAAATCAGTAGTTTAAACAATAGGAAGACTGAGCCAATAATGGGGGAATAGTAAATACAACTGACTAAGTTCTCATTTACCATAAAACCTGGACAAATAACAAAGCCAATAATGGGGGAATACAAATTATGTTGTCACCATAGCTCTCAACTCTTAGCACAAAAAAAATCTGGCAAAGCTGAGAAATGGTGGTGGCTAGGAACTTTAGGCTCTTTTTACCCTTGACCAATGGTACAGGGTTTGAGCCTAAATACCTCTAGCCACCAGGTGTATTACATTGGGGGCATTTTCACAAACCCACACCTCCAAGACTGCCATGCCATTGAGAAAAGGAAATATTCTAAGAAATGGTAATCTTGTACTTGCTGTGTATAAATCTGCATTTTCGTTCATAAAAGCCTTCACATTCCATGTCTGAGCATTTCAAATATTTATCACATTTTACTAGGTTGGTTGCAACACAGTGGCACAGAGCTAACTCGGGCTCAATTATCCTAGGTGTAGTTTTTATCACACTTGACAGGAACTACATTATCTAAAGCATACCTTTCAGCTTTCACATTGCTGACAGTAGCACTTTCAGTTTATGTGGCATAGAACATAGCAGGTTACCCATTAGCACTACTTACAAAAAAGCAGGAAGTAATGTTTTAATTTGTTATATCAGAAATGATATATTTCTTACTACATCATTAGCCTTAGAAGCAGACAAATCAGTTTTAAGTATTGTAACATGAACTAATGAGAGTTATAACTGACTTATTAGACTTCTTGTGATCAAGGTGTATTTCCCATTTTCTTATTACTAGGTAAAGCTCTTTTATACCTCTGTACTTCAAAATGTTCCAACTTTTGCTTTGCTGTTGATATTTAATACAGAGTTTAAAAGTATATTTTAAAATCATGCACCTGAAATGCATCTCAGTTTACTAGGCTTTCCACATTAAAACTCCAGTTATAAAATATTGTTTGCACTTATGGAGTTATATCAGCCCTAACCACACTCTTTCTTATTTAGCATAGCCCATCCAGTCGGTTCTTAAAAGTCCATATGTGTTTTTACAGCCTTTTCCCTCAGCTGGGATAAACATTTTTTTCCCAGTCTCTTCAGCTCCATTTCTCAGTGGTGGCATTGAATTCAAACGCCGTCAAATAAATATAAGTTCATCATCTCTAGCTAGTTTCTTCACAGACAGCAACATCCTAGTTTTGGCAGCTCCACTGCCTGAGCTGGTGGCAGTTTAAGTGATTGTAAAAGATCCCACACCACTTATCTAAAAAAGAATAAGTCAACTTCCCCCATGCTAAAGATCCCACACCACTTATCTAAAAAAGAATAAGTCAACTTCCCCCATGCTAAAGATCCCACACCACTTATCTAAAAAAGAATAAGTCAACATCCCCCATGCTAAAGATCCCACACCACTTATCTAAAAAAGAATAAGTCAACTTCCCCCATGCTAAAGATCCCACACCACTTATCTAAAAAAGAATAAGTCAACTTCCCCCATGCTAAAGATCCCACACCACTTATCTAAAAAAGAATAAGTCAACATCCCCCATGCTCTCTGACTAAATCTCCATAGTTAGTATGAGGACCATCTCAGGTTAATCCTGAAAAGAGCTTGTTGCCCTAGTGGGACTAACCCAGCTAACGAAATTATAACATAAATAACACATTAGTGAACACAAGTAGTAACAGTCTCAATTTTGAGCTATGCATTTAAGGATAAAGAAAATATAATTAGGGAAAAATGACCCAAATTATGGACACTTTTTTTAATTATGGTACTGCTAGCTTAGAACTTCTGAAAACATTTTCTAATTTTAGGACAGATGGAGCAAAAATGTAGGAGCATTCCTGCAAAATCTCACCAATTGAGAGAAATAGCATTGATTACCTAATTCCATAAGGCAGCAGATTAAACATGAACAGCAGCAAAGCCACAAAGCTTGGGCAGGCAGCAGATTTAACCATACGGCAGCATAGTCCCAGCAAGTCCCCGTCTCTTGCAGGCAACAGATTAAAAATGAACGGGAGCAAAGCAGCTTGATTTAAGTCCATCTCACAAGTGTTTCTGTCCGAAATGGCGGCAAAGCAGCTTTTCAAATTCTCGGCAGCAGCAACTTCTCGCAGCCAGCCGGAAATGATAACATGAGCTCAAGGAGCTCAATTCCGACTGGCTGGTAGTGCTGACAGAGCTGATGTCATTGCGCACATGATGACATCAGCTCCAACAGCGCGAACATTTAAAAAAATAAACAAAAGCAAAGAAATCCGAAATGAAGGGGTGCCACTCTGGAATCATGGCACCCCTTTATTTGAACCCCCAAACCCGGTAGAAACAGAGTAATTTGGGATGGTTGGGAGGTCTGATCCAGGAGTCTCTTAAATACCATTCACTGGCTTGCACTATGGGATTAAGAATTTTGTCTAAATAAATAGAAATATTTATTTATTTATTTCAGTTTGGTGACCGGGGAAGTCTACTGGGCTCATGGGTGCCTGTTTTCAGTGCAGGCCCAGGGAGAAAAGCTCCAACTATTACATAAGCATTTAAGATACAAAAGTATGTAAGTTACAAAAATAAAATAGTTTACATGAATGAACATTCTGTATCAGGCTTAGTAGTCATAAGACAATTATGATGTATCTGGAAGGCTGTACTGTGGAGATTCACTTAGGAAAATTCATCATAACAATTGAAGTGTAGCAAACTTATACAAAATAATCGATTAAAGTAAGGAAACAGTTTACAGGCATTAATTTGACAAAAACGGTTATTTACAATATTTACAAGGAAGCTAGATATAGTATGTAAAAGTAAGGAAACCAATTAAAAGCATTTGTTTGACATAAGAAGCTATTTACAATATTTACAAGGTAGATAGATATAGAATCTTCAGAAGGAGTTGCAGAGAGCTAGAGACAGCTCAGGGAACTAGTTGTTGGGGTGTTAGAGAGAAAAAGGAGACAAGGAGTAAAAATTCCTTTGGGTGGTAGTTAGAAGGACTTAGGGTGGAAGCAGGAGCATTTCCATTTGGAGTGCAAGTAAGTGAAAAGCTGGGTTTTAAAGTTTTCTGAGTTAGTTATTGTTCTGAGTGTGGAAGGGAGAGAATTCCATTTCTTGCCTAGTGAGAAAGAGAGGAGAAGCTGGCCAGCAGGCTGTTTTGGTTTGTGGATAGAGATTAGGTTTTGATTTTTAGATCTAAGAGGTCTATTGGGGGTGTAGGGGGAAGGATGTTTATTAGAGCTGGACATTTGTGTGGGTGAAATATAAGTCTGTATGCTGTCGTGAGTTGGAGGTAGTCTAGATAATTTGGGAGTTCCAGCCAGTTTAGAGAGTTAAGGTTATGGCAGTGATGGGTGGAATTTTTGGATCTGGAGGCAAATTTAGAGATTTTGTTATAGCAGTTTTCCAGTTTAGAGGTATTGGTGGCAGTCAGGTTAGTTAGAACAGGGGCTCCAAATAACAGGGATGAGAGGAGGTAAGTAGTAACTAAAGTATGTCTAGTAAAGTTTGAGAGAAAGAGATTATTCCTATAAAGCATTCCTAGCTTTTGGTGGGTTTTCTTTATATTTTGTTGGATATGGGTATCGAACTTGAGTCATTCATCTATAGTAATGCCAAGACGTTTCGCAAAGGGAACTACTTCAAAGGGAGAATTGGAATGGCTGTGGACTTTAAATGAATTTTTGTCAAAAGAGAAAGTCTTGGAGGGAGATAAAAGTAGAAGTTTAGATTTATTTGTGTTTAGAGACAGGTGATTTTGTTGCATCCAGTTTTCAGTAGTAGAAAAGGCAGCTTGGGTTTTAGTCAGAAGCTCGTTGGAGGCAGAGCAGACTATTGTAGAATCGTCTGCATATTGAATGATTTTTGGCACCAGGAATGGCAGAGTAAAGGTTATTTATAAAGATGTTAAATAGCATGTGGAGATGGTGTTCTTCCATTTAACTGCTTGAGATCTCTGACAGGTAGCTAGAGAACCATGCCACAGTGTTTGGAGCGAGATGTAGGTTGGAGAGATGATAGATAAGGTGGTTGCGGGAAACAGTGTTGAAAGCCTTGGAAAGGTCAAGTAGAACTGTGGAGACTAAAAGACCTAAATCTCGAGCTTGGTTGACAGTTTCTAAGAAGGAGAGTAGAGCGGTTATGGTGCTATGGCCAGGGCGGAAGCCATGCTGGGTAGATGTTAGGAGTTGGTTTTGGGTTAGGTAAGGCATGAGTTGGAGATGGATACATTTTTCTAAGATTTTGGAGATTGGGGAGAGCAGCGAAATGGGCTGGAAGTTTGAAATGTCAGTATTCTTGCCACCTTTGTGAAGAAGAAGAATGTAAGCAGAACGCCATAGTTTTGGGTACATCTGACTCCTTTATAGATCTGTTGATTATGATGCTAATTGGGAGTGCAATACTGTCGGCTGCGCATTTTGGGGAAGGAGGAGGGAATATTATCAGGAGCATTGGAGCAAGGTTTAAGTTTAGATAAGAGTCTTTTTATGAGATTAGTGGAGACTGGCTTAAGCTCAAACATAAGGTAGTTAGGGGAAGAGGAATGGAGGCTAGGTGGATTATTGTTAGGGAAGGTCTTGGTCAGGTTGGAGATAGCTTCAATAAAAAAATAATTACATTTTGAGCTTAGTTCAAGGTCAGATATGCTTGGGTCAGGGCAGGGGTTGTTCTTGGAGCCGGGGTTGAGAAGGGAGCTTATGGATTTCCAGAATTGTTTGGGGTTATAGTTATTGTTGGACTGTAGTTTAAAGTAGTAGGATTTTTTTGTCTTTTGTGAGTTGCTTTGCGAGGTTACAAAGTTGTTTGTATTCGATCAGGGTTTTGGGCACCTTGTTAAGGTAAAGCTTCCAGGCTTTGTCCCTTGAGTAACTTGGAAGTTTTACTAATTGGGGCAGACACTATAGGCCTAAAAGGTGGATGCTTATTGTCTTTATGTATTTTTGGAATTCCAAATAAAATTCCTAACTGTGGTTGTTGTCAGAAACTCAAAGAGCTTAATAGTAATATATTGTTTATGTAGTAAATCTAATAAAATTAAATCTACCTCTTGAAGTCTTCTAACAGTTTCCTTAGATACTTTTTTATATTTATTAATATCTGAAAGCAGAGACTCCATAGCTCTATTATAATCTGAAACATCCATAATAACTAATCCTTGCCCCTTATCAGCTTTCATGCATCTAACTTCATTGTAAGTCATTAGTTGTCGCAGGGCTGCTGTTTGCTCAAATGTAATATTCTTATCAATCTTATCAAAAAAATCTCCTTTTAAGTCACATTATTACTTTTTCTTTACAAGTTGTAAAATTCATTCTCACATACTGTAGAAAAGGTATTTAATGTACCAACTAAAGGTGGATTGATACAACTGTTTTTTTTCAAAAAGGTCTTGACTTAGTATCAGAAATGTTGTGATAAATATAGTTGAAATTTAATTTCCTAACAACAAGCTTAAAATCTGAAATATTAGTCACACTGGCCTTCCAAGCTGGTAGAAAGAAAAAATAAATTCTTAACACTTCTAATTCAACTTTGGTAAATTCTCTTTTACTGAGATTAAAGGTCTTTAGTACTGTGATTAACACCCCCTGTTCTTGCCTTTCTTCTTGCTGATTACTGTAAATGCTTCTTGATTGGGAGGGGGTGCTTATTCCACTCACCTGTGAAATAAAAGTGGAATTTTCTTCACTACTCACACTAGATTCACTAATCTGTGCTTCTCTACTACTTAAAGTGTTATTGTTCTCAATTATTCCTGACCCACTACCTTCGGGAACAGAATCCCAATTTATTGAGTGAATTCCTTTTATGACTAAACCTATTCTCATTCCTAAAATTACCATTGTTCTTCCTTTTCTTTTTATCCACTACATGTGCCTGTCTTTGTTGATAGGCATTAGTATCTCTAATCATTTTTTTTTCTTTTTCATAGCAATTAAATTTTCAACATGTTTGTTTTATTTACTTTCAAGGTTACTAAACATATACTGAAAGAAGTGCAGTAAAGGATGTTCTCTAAGTAGAACATCAAGCTTTTTGATATCATGTTTAGCACCTTCAATTTCTCAGTATTCCACCGAGTAATTTCAAAACTTCTAAACCAGTATTATTATACAAATATTTAAGTTTGTTAAATAACTGTCCACCAAACTTAGCTCCATTTGGGAATGCATATACCCTCAATCCTAAGGGCACTATTCCCAGTTCACAACAGTTACTCAAATATTGATTTTCACAAGTTAGTGTTTTAAATTTCAGTACCTTTTTCTCCAGTATAAAAATGTTTTTTAAAGTCCAGTGTTTTTCTCTGTCCTCTCCTGGAATCTTTGTGACTTCCAATGTTGTTACTGAGGTCACCAAAAGGATTGTCCACTATTGTCTCTATTAAATCAAGAATAGGTCGACAATTCTCAAAAACTTCATCTGCTACGATAGTCCCCTCATCTGTAGATGAATCATCGAATCTTTTTCCAGCACTCTGATGGGCTCCGAAACTCCCTTTAACTCTTTGTAGAATATTTTGCACCTTTTCAATAACTTTGAACTCTGATGTCACTCTGGATATATATTTAGTATTGTCTTATTCTTTTATTTATCTTTAAATATATAAATGTTTCATTATGGCTGATCTTTGTAGAGATATTTAAGTTTTGAGAGTACTTGCATATTTATTTGGTGACATTGTGTGGGCCATTCCTAATAGCTTTGTCCTTGGTCAAACTACCATTTGTATTAATATTAATATCAGTCAGTATATTGGATACCCTTGGAAGGGCCTTAAAGTAGCTGATAGGGAGTGACTGGTGGCAGTGAAAACTACCTTAGTCTGGGCAGAAGGGGGCATAGCTAGTAAACCTGTGCCAGTCTTTCCCATGTGTATGTAAATCGCGCCTCAGAGTGTGTGTGTGTGTGTGTGTGTGTGTGTGTGTGTGTGTGTGTGTGTGTGTGTGTGTGTGTGTGTGTGTGTGTCAGCCACTTGGGCAACGATGCAAAGCACTGGTGGGATGCAGGTCTTGGCTTGGTCACTCAGCTGAGATCTCAACTCTATAGCTGTGCCAGTGGGGAGTGCTTACTGGGTATCTGGAGAAAGAGGGAGAAACCAGCCCCAGACTGACTGTGGTTTCTGTGTGTGCTCTTAACAGAACTTGCACTTGATGCAGAGAGCTGCATCTGGAAATACTGTGTATGTAACTTGTCTTCCTCCCAGTGGTACATCTCCCTCTGGTGCCAGTGGTGAGGATTGAGGCTCCTTGATTACTGGTCCAGTGGTGGGTCATCACAGGTGCTATCAATGTTGTAGTTTTTCAGGGTCATTTGATTTCCCAAAGGATGTTATTATTAACTTCTTCACATTTAGTTTGAGGCCATGGCTCTGACACCAATCATTAGCCTGCATCGGACCATTCTGTAGGATATCAACATCATTTGTAGAGTCTATCATTTCCCCTAACATCCAGTCATCAGCAAACTTGATCAGCCAGAGGCCATCTACCTTTGCCTTAACATCTGAAAAGTATAGCCCAACCAAGAAGGGGCCTAGCACTGAGTGCTGTGGTACTTAACTGGTGACTGGCCTCTTGCTGGAGGTGGAGTCACCCACTGTTAACAGCATGTATCTTATTCATGAGCTGTTTGGCTATCCATCTGGCAATAGAGAGGTTTATGCCCAATTTTGTGAGTTTATCTAAAATACCCAAGTGGGTTGTTGTGTCAAACGCTTGGCCAGGTTAAGGTAGGTGGTAAAAAAGTCTTACCCTCATCCATGGCCTTGGTGACTTTCTCAAGGAAGTCTACCAGATTTGAGCAGACAGGACCTGCCCTCGATGAAGCCAAACTGGGATTGGTCTAGAGTCTGGAGATTTCCTATGTCATTCTTAATCAGGTCCAAGATTGTCCTTTCCATAACCTTGCATACGAGGTTAGTCAGACTTATGGTTCAGTAGTTACCTGGGTCCATTTATGGTCCCCAGTTGTGCATAGAGTTGACTGTGGCTGTCCTCTACTGTCCTGGGACAAAGCCTGTCTGGAGATTGTAGTTAAGTAGAGATCCAAGTGGGTCTGCTTGATCATGTTTCATGCTATTTAATAGACAACCTGGGTTCTGTCACAGCCCATTGATGCTGTGTTTCTAGGTTTAGACTGCTGTGACAGCCTGTTCTTTTGTGATAACAGGCAAAGGAATGGTAGAGAGTATTCAATGTGAAGTGACTGGAGGTGATGAAGGTTAAAGTATGAGCTGAATTTATCTTCCATCAGGTTTCCTGTTTCTTCTGGCTGAGTATAGGTAGTGCCATCTACAGACAACTCAGCACATTTTTGAATGTTCCCTTAAGATTTTGGACATAACTAAAAATGTATTTAAGGTATAAACTGCTATAATGAAGCAACCAGGGAGTCCACAAACAGTTAAAAAACGTAAAAAAGCTGTTTTATTGCAGGTATAAAATGATGAGCACTTTCGCTAAGTAGCTTCTTCAGATCAAAACACATTTCAAATAATCCCAACTGCTTATATAAAATTTCAAATATTCTGAACCAATCACAGAAATGATCTAATTAATTAATTCTGCTTAAAGCGACATCAAAATAAAACATTTACATTTAAGAAATGAAATTTCCTTATATCTAAAAACATGCTTCCAAACCTTAGCAATACATAATAAATATAAAATAGATTATAAAAAAGACCTCGCTTTCTGTATAAGAATAGGAAGAATTTGAAGAGACTTTTATGCTATCAGCATAACATAAGGGAGTGTAATAGTAACAACAGAGGCCATACGTATCCCCGTGGGAGTTGCAATGTTTGTAGTTATATTAATACTTCTGATAAGTTTGCTCATCCTGATCTCCACAAGGAATTTATGTTATGTGCGGATGCCACATGCAAAACGTCTAACTTAATATATTTAGCTGAATGCCAAGTTTGCCAATCTTTTTATGTTGGCAAAACAAATAGAACATTCAGGGACAGAATCCGGGAACATGTCTATCATGTCAGAAAACATTCGGATCATAATGCCCTGGCTAAGCATGTGACTCAATTTGGAGATACACACTCTTTCACTTTCAGAGCACTAGAGGTTATTGTCCCAAGTGGCCGTGAAGGTGACATTAGGAATCATACAGAGTACAGGGAAAATAATTGGATAATCATTCTTAGAGCAGACAGAGGCAGTGGGCTTAACGAAAGGGCCTCAATTAAACCCTTACTAAGAAAGCGTAGACATATTAAGTAATATGAGTCTATATGAATTTATATACATTTTTATATATGTATGTATATTTATTTGTTTTTTATAAGCATATATATATATATAAGCTATTTTATAATTGTGTATTGCTAAGGTTTGGAAGCATGTTTTTAGATATAAGGAAATTTAATTTCTTAAATGTAAATGTTTTATTTTGATGTCGCTTTAAGCAGAATTAATTAATTAGATCATTTCTGTGGTTGGTTCAGAATATTTGAAATTTTATATAAGCAGTTGGGATTATTTGAAATGTGTTTTGATCTGAAGAAGCTACTTAGCGAAAGCGCTCAGCATTTTATACCTGCAATAAAACAGCTTTTTAAAGTTTTTTTAACTGTTTGTGGACTGTCTGGTTGCTTCGTTATAGCAGTTTATACCTTAAATACCTTTTCTACCACTTTGTATGACGGAGCATTTATCTGGTGGGTTGTTTGCAGTTATCCACTGTTTGCTTTTATAACTAAAAATGTGGTTATTCTAGTCTGTTATTTAGCTTTTGAAGACTTGACCAGTTCCCTAATTTGCCTGTTGAGATTAATGAGGGATTTTTTTCTATGTTGTGCACCCTCCCACTTACTTCTAGACGGGAGTTTCTTCATTCTGTTTTTTTGTATAGTTATTCCAGGTCTCTGCCAGAATGACTTGTTCTTCCATCTAGACCTGGTTTAGTTCTGTCAGGTACCACCATTTCCATGCATTTGTTTAAGTGGTTGTACAGGGCAGTCACATATACTTCTGCATAGGTCTGTGTTTCGGGGGTTAGGGAGAGCTTTAAAATTACCTGTGCTGTCACTTAATGGGAAATTAATTGGAAAAAAAATAAGAGTTTTAGGGTTTGATGGGGGCTCTACCATTAAATTTATATCAGAGGAGACTGATTTATGATCTGCTCTTACCAATGAGACATTATGTTAGGGAATGTAACACTCCCATATTTGTGAGTACTACGTCAAGACTATTTGAGCCCCTAGTGGGAGTGCAGACAAGCTGTTCCAGAGCATTTCCATTGACAAAGTCCATGAATCTCTGAGCTTGCATGTTAGTGGCCATGTACTTTTCCCAGTTTATGGAGGGGTAGTTAAAATCGCCCATGAATAGTGTGCTGAGCTGAATGATAGGTGATTCTAGTAACTTCAACTATGCCAAGTGGTTTTCATGGTTTAATGTATGGGATGTGTAGCTAGCGATGGTATGGTGGGAAATTTTGCCTTTTGTCAGCTGGACATGGAGTAGCTCTATTGAGTCATTCTGCTTGACCACTCTAGAGGTGTGATTGTTTTTTATGTAAATGGAAACACCTCCTCCTTTCATTTTTTTCCTTTTCAGAGGGTGGTCTGAATGTGTGATGCATTGTACCATTGCAGTGCCGGGGTGCTTTCCACAGTCTTGAGCCATTTCTTTGTAATGGCACAGATGTGGACATTCTCCAGGGTGAGCATCGCTTCTAGGGAGTGCAGCTTCTTATTAAGACTCCTAACATTAAGCAATAGTGCCTTCAGCTTGGCATTAGAATAATTTGTTACATTGGTTGGCATTGGACTGCATGAATGACTGTTGTCTGACAAACTTCAGAATAACTATGGCATGTCAGAGAGATTGGAGATGTTCATCGTGTTTCACTGTTGCAGTCATTACTCTAGGTTATCCTGCTAGCAGGCTAACCTCAGCCGGCCAGAATTCCAAAGTCTAGGTCTGGCGTCAGTTGCTGTTGCCTCCTCCCCAACGTCAGTGCGCCAGGGGTACAAAAGACGCAGTCAACGCCATTTTCTTCAGTCTTTCTTGCCGCGCGGTACCCGAAACAAAAGCAGTTCGCAAGTGCCGGTCGGCCGACTCCTGAGATCTTCAAATCCGAATTTCAGAACCAAAGTCTTCAATAAAGCTAAGTACCCAATTGGGGAAACCTTTTTCTTGCTCCAGTCCGATGTCAGAAAAAGTTAATAATTGTATTTCTTGTGGGAAGCAAATACCTCATAAGGATTTTCACTCTTACTGTATTCCTTGCCTAGGCCCTGATCACAATGTTGCTAGCTGTCGGTTTTGTGCTAGATTTAACTAACGCACTAAGCATCGGTTCGATTTTGCATTTCATTACTTTGTCCGAAGATTTAATTATATAATGCCGTCGGAACAGCCGACGACTGGAGTTTACAAAAAACGCAAGGACAAGGAAAAGGATAGGCACCCGAGGTCCAAAACCGATGACGAGGCCTCTGCCAGGCCAGTCGCTGGTTTGCCGGTCCTCAGTGAGGCGCTTTCGCAGCCCCTGGCACCCGCTTCCAACTCCCACGTGGAGCCGACTGGGCCTCTGGATACTCAAGGTATTGGTCACACGGAAATCATTCCCTTAGATGGGTCCGGAGCCGCTGAGCAGGCATCGGCTTCTGAGGGTGTCTTCAGACCTACACAACTATATATTAAGCCATCTTCAGCTTCAAAGACTAAAGCAGCTATAAAGACAAAGAAACAAGTGCAGCATTCTCCTACTCAGACTTCATTGCCCAAAAAACAGATGCTCAAAATAGCCGAAGACCTAATTACTTTGATCAGGGCTCCCGTCCCCCTCCTGATAAGAGGCCTAGGCAAGAGACAGAGTATGATTCTTCTGATCAGGTTTCTATTTCCTCTGATTCCTCTTCTGAAAAGGATTACTCCATGCTTCCCTATGAGGATTGTGATGCTGAAGAATCCATTCCTTCAGCCTCTCCTCCTGAGGATTATTCTTTTGGGGAAACCCTGCATACCATTAGGGAGCATTTCCACTGGGAGAGCCAAGATTATTCTGAATTTAAGAAAAGGATCAGAGACTTTCTGCTACTTCCTCAGCACAGACCCCTTGCTATTCCACCTGTTCTAGACATTGTAGATGATGTATTTTCAGAGTCCAGCCTGTCACCTGACTCTTTACCCCCTACCCCTGCTAAGCCAGACAGATACTACAGGGTCCCAGATTCTCATAAATTCCTATATAAAAACCCCGCTGCTAACCCAGAAACTATATCTCAGGGTCCCAAATGGGTTAAAGCTTCCACTGCAAAAAACCCTGTCCCCTCTGATAGGGATTCTAGGGCTCTAGACAGATGGGGGAAAAAGTCTACACTTCTGCTACCTTGGCTGTAAGGGCTTTAAATTGCCAGTTTCACATGTTTAAATAGCAGCAATATTTAATGTCACCGCTTAAACAGAAATTGTTGACAAATATTGAATGTTCAGAGAACAAGGAATTGCAGGATTTATTGCATGCAGATGAACAACTGGGAAAGCATACTTTGCAATGTGGTTATGATTCACCGAAGGCCTCTTGCAGGGCCACTGTTACAGGTTCTGTTATTATAAGGCATGCTTGGTTAAAGGAACAGAATCTGCCTGATCATGTTAAAGCAAAATTATTAGATGCTCCATTACAGCATGATACTTTGTTTGGTACTAAAGCAGAAGAGGTGTTGAAAAAAATGGAGGATAAAGCAAAATCCATGCAGACAGTCAAGGATTTCTTACAGGTACAGCCACCCAGGTTTAGCAGGAACTGGCCTTCTAAAAATTGGTCCTTTTCAGTGTCAAGTGAAGCAAAAAAACCAAAACGTAAACCCCAAAAAATAAATAGCTCTTGTCAAACACAGCAGTCAAAGTCTAAGAGTCCTGAACGCAAGTTTATTTTAAATAACACAATACGTTTTCGTTACTGTTATGAACAGTAAATTCCTCAGAGAAACCAACAGAAGGATTAAGTCGTGCCAAATTTAAACTAAAGTTGGCGTAGTCGCGTCAGCGACCGCATCATGAATATTAAAAACAATACTATCAGTGGTAAAACACTGAAGCTACAATTAGCAATACTAATAAACATTTGCAATTGTTAAAACCAACAAAATGTTACTAGCGCTAACTTAATATTATCACCATCCTAATAAATAATGAAGTTAAAGAGCAATAATAAAAACTATAAAACATATTCAATAAAGTGTAGTTTGATATTCATGATGCAGTCGCTGACGCGACTACGCCAATTTTAGAGTAAATTTGGCTCGACTTAATCCTTCTGTTGGTTTCTCTGAAGAAGTTACTGTTCGTAACAGTAATGAAAACATATTGTGTTATTTAAAATAAACTTGCATTCAGGACTCTTAGACTTTGACTGCTGTGTTTGACAAGAGCTATTTTTTTTGGGTGTACGTTTTGTTTTTTTGCTTCACTTGTTCCCTTGTTTGTTATGGCTACTGGTAGCTCTTCAAGCCCAAGCAGCCCGAACCTTTTTGTTTCTAACCAGCAAGATGACTCAACGGACATTCCATCCTTGCTTCACTCTCTCTCTCAATGTATTGAGAGCATTTCATCTCGTCTCGACGTTATTGACAAAAGGGAAACTGATAGGGCTCATGCTAGCTCTTTTGCATTGAGCGGATTACCATCTAATACTGTTGCTCGTGGTAGCGGGTCACCTATTCCACTTGGACAACGGTCTTGTCCACCTGCAACTAACTTGAATTTAGCAGGTAACAACTTTAATCAGGGCCAGGAAAATATTGGTGTACTTCCACTTAGTGATCCCTCAACTTCCAGCAACTTTATAACTAGCACTTCTTCTATACCACCTGGACAGCGTACTTGTACATCATCTTCAGGTTTTAACGCTGTCTGTGACATTTGGAACCTAGACTCTGGGCTTATTGGTGTTCCTTCGATGAGTGATTGGATTAGAAACACTGAGAAGGTTTGTTTAGCTTTTGCTTCTAACCAGGAACTGCCGGCTACGAGTATGGACAGCACACCTGTAAGTACACATTCCGCAGCTGAAAAATTGAAAATTCTTGACATTAAATTATTGAAACTGAAAAAGTTAGTTAGAAGTTGCTTACTTTAAGCAATGCTTGGATGAGAAGGTGATACGTAAGGGACTGCGTTGCACCTTTTTTCCTACTGGCTTGTTACCCGACCCCGTTTTTTATAAAGATCTTACTACTCTTTTTGACCAACAAGGGGCTCAATTATTGGAATTGATGATAAAACATTATTCTTCCCACATCGATTCCATTACAGCTGAGGTTGATGACTTGGACAATTCAATTAAAGGTGACCTAGACTTCTTTAGGTACAGATATGAGTATGGTCGTATCTTTTCTAGTATTGATTTACTTACTGAAAAGTTAAAATCTAACAAAATAAAGAAGTTAGACTGGGATAGAATTGCTTACAGGGCTGGAACTGCTTATCCTAAATTACAACTAAGACCTACTGAACCAACTGCATTAATGGACTCTCCTATTAATGGCAATTCAGTCAGACAAGCACCCAACCCAGCTGTTACAAATGCATCAGACCATCTTACTAACATAGAGCCTTCAATTGAGGACCCTACTTAAGGTCCGAGACATAGCGACAGACTATGTTCCAACAACAATCTTAACAACCATCAACATGGGAATAATATAGGACCTGGTTCAACTTTTCAGAGGGACATAAACAACAAGAACTTCATAGGTCCCCGGAACACACGGAACCAGAAAAACAGGAATCGGAACAACCGTCGAAAGAGATAATTGAAAGTGAATTACCACAAAGCCCATGAGACTGTTGACCAATTTAAGGGGAGACTTTAACATTTACAACTTTTCTACGATACATATTGAACCAACTTTGATTGAACTTTTAGCTAATGGTAATACCTTTGTTCCAAGTAAAAATTTTAACTTAGCGAAAACTTTGATCGATTTGAAATGTTTCATAAGGAAGTTAAATTTAAAATTACTTTTTGGTAACGAAGTTCCTTTTTCTAGTGATACTTTGAAACCTTTGAGTACTTTTAATCCTCCCCTTCATCCATCATTACTTCTTTTTGAGAATATTTGTGAGCTTGACATTAGACATATAGCTCAAACACGTCCACATAAAAAGTTGTACCCTATGTCCAATATTACGAAGGACCAATTAATAGCATTACAAACATTGAGCTCTTCAGTAGTCCGAGTTAAGCCAGACAAGGGAGGTGGACTTGTGATTTTTGACATTGTAGACTACAACAAGAAAATGTCTTTAGTTCTTGATAGTTCGGCTTACGTTAGGTCCTCTCTTAATGAAATGAATGTAACCCAATCTAGGATTAGAGGTTACTTTAGGGACCTTTTCATAGAGGCTAAAATTGATTATAATACTTACAATTTCATTGACATTCCATTTCCTAAGACTCCTGTAATGTTCGGCATTCCGAAGATGCATATAAATCAGGATGATCCCCCTATGAGATCTTTGATTGATGGACGTGCTTCTTTGACATACCCATACGCAAAACATGTTGATAATATCCTGCAAAAATACTTGAAATTAATCCCCCAAGTTTGTAAGGACTCGTGGTCTTTTCTTAAGAACATTAACAGTTTGAATTTTGATGATAAATTTAACTTTTTAACAGTAGACGTGGTCAACTTATGTACTTCCATCCCACATGCTGAAGCGATTGAATGGATAGCTTTAACGTTGATAGACTTAAAAGCTACTAAAGCAGAAATCGACCTTGTTACTGAACTTATTGACATCATTTTGTCTTCTAACTTTTTTATGTTCAATGGAGAGTATTTTTTACAGAAACAAGGTATTGCTATGGGTTCAGCGTGTGGTGCTAGTGTAGCGAATCTGTTTATGGCACATTGGGAGAAAATTTACATTTTCAATAACCCAGAAATAATGTCTCGTCTCGTTTATTACACAAGATTTTTAGATGACATTTTTATCTTGTTCAATGGTAATGAGGATGAAGCATCTTCCTTATTAGAATATTTTAATTCTTCTACCCAATTCTTCAAGTTCACTTACCAATTTGAGACATCTTCCATAGATTATTTAGATGTAAAATTAACTAAGGACCACATTAGTAGTACGTTTCATTCTACTATCTTCAGGAAACCTACTTATTGCAACTCATTTTTGCATTTCACCAGCGCACACCCTTATAAGCAAAAACAGTTCATCGTCAAAGGTCAATTCATAAGAGCTGTGAGAATGTGTTCCCTTGATGAAGCTTTTTATGTGGAATGCCAACTATTAAGGGAGATGTTCATTAACTGGTGTTGCCCTTCTTCGCTTATTGATGATTTGTTCCAGGAAGTAGAATTTAAATGTAAAAGTGGGATATACACCCCCCTTTTACTTTATAGAAATACACTATCTGTATCTCTTGATGAAAACTACTCTTCTGCAGACAGCAACAATTTGACCTTTCCAGATTTTCTTTGTAATAGTATTACTGAAAATCTTTGAACATCAGACCAACAAGACCCACATCATGTAACATTAGTACCACGATATAATATCAGTTTTGTTACTACTTTTAACAAAGATTTTGAACAAATTAAATCAATTTTGTTCAAAAACTGGCATTTTATTAAGGGTAATCAATTTCTAGTGGATAAATTAGGTTTTTCCCCACTATTGTATACAAGAAAGGGGCTAATCTTAAAACGATACTGGAAAGGAAAAATTTTCCAACTTTCACTAGATCTAAGGGCACATTTACATATGGTACATGTAATTGGTGTACCTATGTAAAATCTGGAAGTTCCTTTGTTGTCAATAACAAAAAAATTTTTATTAACCATAAACTTAATTGTGAATCAAGGAGTATTATCTACTTAGCTACCTGTGATTGCTGTTCAGTTTTCTATCTGGGTAAAACTGATCGGAAGTTACGAGAGAGGTTATATGAGCATATTTCTGCTATAAGGAAAAGTAAGAAGGACAACGCTTTAGCTAAACACATAGATGCTAACCCAGGTCACAATTTCCACTTCCAAGCTATTGACCAATTACCCCCTGATATTATGGGTGGTCCTTCTTCACTTTTGTTGGAAGTTCGGGAACTTGAGTGGCAACTTATTTTGGATGCCTTCACTTTCCCTGGTCTCAATGAAAATTGTAATATATCTTGTCTTTTAAAACTGAAGAGATAGTCTATTAGTTGCTTTTAGTGTGGCATTGAGTATTTCTTTGATTTTGTGTTGCCTATTTTAAGACTACTGCATTGATAGTTGTAGTGGTTAATCTGTCAACTTAAATTTATTTACATTACTTATACTATACATATATATTAGTTTTGATATAAGAAGATATTTAATATTTAACATTTTTAGTTTTATATACTAAACATTTAATGTCTATTGTCAAGCATATCTTTCAATACTAGCATTTATCTAGTACTGCATATAATTAATAATTAGTTTTAGGTGAAGTACATAAACTACTTCATATGTTTTATAGTTTTTATCATTGTTCTTTAACTTCATTATTTATTAGGATGGTGATAATATTAAGTTAGCGCTAGTAACATTTTGTTGGTTGTAACAGTTGCAAATGTTTATTAGTATTGCTAATTGTAGCTTCAGTGTTTTACCACTGATAGTATTGTTTTTAATATTCATGATGCGGTCGCTGATGCGACTACGCCAACTTTAGTTTAAATTTGGCGTGACAATCCTTCTGTTGGTTTCTCTGAGGAAGTTACTGTTCGTAACAGTAACGAAAACGTATTGTGTTATTTAAAATAAACTTGCATTCAGGACTCTTAGACTTTGACTGCTGTGTTTGACAAGAGCTATTTATTTTTTTGCCTTTCCAATGTCAGACAGACCACAAAGAGGCAGATACAGGCGTCCCAGAGGCAGATCTCAGCCCCAAGGCTCTTACAGGCCTAAACAATGGGGTGTTCCTACCTCCAAAAGCGGAGAAGACAAATCACAACCTTACAGTAAACAGTCCCAATGACTTTCCTGTGCCAGATCCAATCACTTTTCTTTTAGCAGCCCCCTTAGGGGGAAAACTACCACTTTTTTCATCAAATTGGCAAATGGTTACCCAAGACAAATGAGTTCTGAACATAGTGTCCCAAGGCTACAGATTCCATTTTCACACTCTACCAACGTCAAATGATATGCCAAACCTGCCACACAATCAATGGGCAGAGGCACAAAAACAAATTACAGCCCTCATGGACATGAGGGCCATTCATTAAGTACCACAACAAGAGCGGGGGCAAGGATTTTACTCCAGACTTTTTCTAGTACCCAGGAAGGACAAAACCTGGAGACCAATACTGGACCTGTCTATACTAAATACGTTTCTGGAAGTTCCAAAATTCAAGATGTTGACTCTACAGCAACTACTGCCCATGCTGGGCAAGAGGGCTTGGCTCGTAACTTTGGACCTAAAAGAGGCATACCTGCATGTCCCAATCAGACAGTCTTGCAGAAGATACCTCAGATTCATAGCTGGCTCAATGCATTACCAATTCTCTGCTTTGCCCTATGGCTTATCTGCTGCACCCAGGGTCTTCACAAAATGCCTGGCACCAGTAATTACATTTTGCAGACAAAGAGGAATTCAAATATATCCATACTTGGACTGCCTAATTCAAGCAGAAAACAAAGACCTTCTTCTAAAGCATTTGGCGTTTGTAAAAAAGATTACTAATTGGCCTAGGGTACACAGTAAACAAAAAGAAATCAAAACTAGTGCCCTCACAAGAGATAATATTCCTGGGTGCAAGCTTAAATACAACTGCCCAGATGGCTTATCTCACACCAGACAAACAAAAGCAACTAACTACTTACTTCAAGAAACTGGCAACAAAACCCCACTTATCTGCAAGGAAAATCCTGCAGGCTTTGGGTTTCATGGCATCCTGCTTTCTACTAATTCCATATGCCAGACTGCATATGAGGAAACTGCAATGGTATCTAAAAAGTGTTTGGACTCAGCATTGCCACAGCCTGGAGACAGTAATTGCACTCATTCCCTGCCTGCAACAGGAGTTTCAATGGTGGGTAGAAGCCTGTCACCACAACAAGGGTCTGCCATTCAGTTTACCCACAGCCAGCCAGACACTGACAACGGATGCTTCAGATTATGCCTGGGGGGCCCATATGGCAGGAAAATGTATTCAGGGTGCATGGCCTGCAAATCAGATGCATCATCACATCAATCAAAGAGATGCTAGCTGTTCAAAATGCCCTGACAGCTTTCAAGGACCTGCTTCATCCAGGACAGATACTGATAGACAGACAACACTACAGTCATGTGGTACATAAACATGCAGGGAGGTACACATTCCTACCCCCTCTGCAGACAAGCAATGACCTTATGGGACCCAGCATTGGCTTTTCAAGTTCACCTGCAAGCACAATTCCTGCCAGGAAAAACAAGTACTCTGGCGGACAAACTAAGCAGAAACCTCATGGATCCCCACAAATGGAAACTGGATCCACAAGTCTTCAGCATGATAAGGAAATGGGGATGCCCAGACATAGATCTATTTGCCACCCCTCACAACTGCCAATTGCAGAGATTTTGCACAAGGATTTATCACAAGCAAGCATGGAAAGTGGACGCCCTAACCTTCAGCTGGAAAAATCTAACAGTATATGCCTTTCCTCCACTGCCTCTCCTTCCCAGGGTACTCCTAAAGGTCAGACCAGAGAAGCCAAAAATGATACTGATTGCACCAGACTGGCCATGCCAGCACTGGCACCCAATCCTAAAGAGCTTGTCTCAAGGTCCAATATGGATATTGCCTCAAACTTCTCACTTGCTGACCCAACAAAACAGTCAGATCCTGCACAGCCAACTCAGGACCTTAAATCTGGCAGCATGGCAGATAATGTAGCCATTCAGAACACTCCTCTTTCAAAAGCTGTTATGGATGTTATCTTGGAGGCCAGGAGGCCCAGTACCAGAAAATCTTATGTAGAAAAATGGAAGAGATTCTGTGCTTGGAACCAGGAAAAAGGCTTTGACACGTGTGTACCAAATATACCTCAGATTTTACAATACCTAACTGAGATGCTGAACAAAGGCCTTTCTTTCCCATCAATTAAGATTCATGCCTCTGCCATTTCAGCCCATTACAATACGGAACCACCTATCTTTTCTCATCCTTTAATAATGCAGTACCTCAGAGGGGCCAGAAACATTAGGCCTCCAAGGAGAGCACCAATTCCGGCCTGGGACCTCAATTATGTTTTGGAAAAACTCACACTGCCTCCTTTTGAGCCAGCATCAACTGCAGATATAAAATTCTTATCCTAAAAAACAGCTCTGCTCCTAGCAATAACCTCTGCAAGGTGAGTCTTGGAGTTAAAGCACTCATGGCTATGGAACCTTTTATCATTTTTCATCCAGACAGGGTTTCTCTGAGGACAAACCCTACATTTATGCCTAAGGTGATGTCCAGTGTGGCCCTCAACCAAACTATCCACTTGCCTACCTTTTATCCAAATCCACAGAACAAGGGTGAGAAAATTCTGCATTCTTTGGACATACACAGGCAGTTACGCTTCTACTTGGACAGAACTAAAGCTTTCAGAAAGACTAAGCAACTTTTAGTGTCATATGCTGCAGGATCACAAGGAAAGGCTATCTCAAAACAGACTATTTCTAAATGGATAGGCCATTGCATCTGTTTCTACTATTTTCAACATGGCAAATCAGTGCCTAAGGGCATTAGGCCTCATTCCACCAGAACAGCAGCCACTTCAGCAGCCTTCCTCAGAGGAGTACCAACCAAAAATATCTTAGAGGCTGCAACTTGGGAGTTCAGTGCACACTTTCACAAAGCACTACCACTTACCTCTTTACTCTAAGTCCAGAGCAGGCTTTGCCACTGCAGTTCTGCAGGGCCTCATAGCCTCTCTTAATCCTATTTAGCCCAGCCACCCATCCTCAGCTTTGGGATTCAACCCAAGAGTAATGACTGCAACAGTGAAACACGATGAACATAGTACAGTTGTGTACCTACCATAAATGTAGATCTTCGAGTGTATTCACTGTTGCAGTCCAGGTTACTCACCCACCATCCCCCTTTCTTTGCTGGGTCTTGTCTGCACTTCTCTATCCTATACACCCTATTTGGTGTATTTGCTTGTAGATGAAGGGAATGTTGTTTTTGTGCATGCATTTTTATTGGCATATTTTTCAGCCTACCAATTTGGGGGCACCAGACATCTGGGGCAAGAAAGACTGAAGAAAATGGCGTGCTGCGTCTTTTGTACCCCTGGTGCACTGACGCCGGGGAGGAGGCGACAACAACTGATGCCAGACCTAGACTTTGGAATTCTGGCTGGTTGAGGGTAGCCTACCAGTAGGATAACCCCAGAGTAATGACTGCAACAGTGAATACACTCTAACATCTACATTTATGGTAGGTACACAACTGTACTTTTTATAGGGTTGTTAGTAGAAAGAATAATGGTGTTAGAGGTGAGGAAGGCCAGGATGAATGGGAGAAGGTTGTGGAGGGGTAGAAAGGAGCTCAAAGGTGGATAGGAATGTTTAGGTATTTAGATTGTATTGTAGGACCTGAAACCATGAATGAGAGAAGAAACAATGAACAGTGGAGGGGGCTGTTTGGGGGAGAACACGCATGGGAGGTGGTGTTAGGAACAAGGAAGATGGGATGGTGGAACTAAATGGGGAACGTTTTGCAGAATAGCTTGATTGCTGGACTAGGAAGTAAATGAGGGCCTCCAAAGTTAGGTGAAGGTGCAACTTTTTGTTGGAAACAGAACAAATGAACCAAAGAGAGGAGGGAGTTGTAGGGTACAGCAAGTGGATAGAGAGTGGTATTCAGGAGGAAGATTCGTTATTCTTGGAATTACCTGTTTTGTAGGTTGGGAACTGAATGTGGGGAATGAGATGACCAGTTAGCATTGCTGTTTGTGACCAAATAATTACAAAGGTTTGCAAGGTAGAGAGTTTAAGAGAATATAACAAGGAAACATATTGTAGGTTGGTAAGGAAATTTTGGCTGGGGAACAGAGATTGATTAAGGGATCTAAGAACATAGGGAACAACAGTGCATGAGTTGTGGGGATAAGGAGAGTAAAACCAAGATGACAGGATAGTGGAGGTGGTAAACGTGGACATTTGGTAAGGGAGTTTTAAATTAAGATCTCTGGTTGTATATTACTGTAACTTTTGAGTAGTAGGGGGAGCACGGGGTTTTAAGCTATTGAAAGTGCATGTTAAAGGTAAAGCTTGATGGCTAATGTGCTGATGTAAAAATGATACTAATGGTCGTTTGGGATTTTTATTTATTTATTTAACCTTTGTTGATCATGTTAGTCTCTCAAGGCTAGTAACCTCTTTTCAGGGACCCATGAGGTAGTATTTGTACTACTAGGGGATATTTGGCCGTGGCATCAGAAAAAGTACAGTTGTGTACACTTACCATAAATGTAGATGTTTGAGTGTATTCACTGTTGTAATCACATTTGGGTTATCCCTGCCAGGGTGGCCCTCAGCTGGCCCGAATACCAGAGACTTAGTATTTCTACGTTGGTTGCTGTCACTTGAGAACTGATGTCAGGTAGTCAGTAGTATAAAGTAAGGCAGCTGATGCCATTACATCTGTCTTTATTGCCGTGGAGCCCAAAGCAGAAGCAGTTTGCATGAGTGCCGGTCAGCTGCTACCTGAGTTTTTGTCTCCGAATTGAAGTTGAAGTCGTCATCTAGCATCTCCCTTACACGTGGAGATGCTAGATGGTGCTGGAGGGCTCCTACAGCAGAAGTGAAGAGGCCTAAGGAAAGCAACAGCATGGATGAGGAAACGCACTGGAAAGTGAGAATTTGGTGAAAAATGTTTGATATGGAGCTTCAGAATGTAAATAAAGATCCCTGGGTGGTGGCTGTTACACTGTTTAGCTGTCTCCTTGGAGAAAGACGTAAGTGAGCCTGTTGAAGTGGTACAGATAACAGGACTGGCATCAGGAGGGCTTGTTAATGATGTCCTGTCAAAATTATTTGATTGGGATGATCCAGGTGACAGTTCTGTGTTTCATGGGGTGAAATGGCTAGTAACTTTTTTTTTTTGGAAGTGCAGAGGATGTGGAAAAAGAACCAGGTGATGTGGCAGCAGGGAATGCAGCAGTAAAAACTTTCTCAGCGGTCACAGAAAGTAAAGGAGGAATGCAGCAACACACTGGAAGGGACCGATTCTGTGGCAGCAGATAATGGGATAACTAAAAGAACCAGGTGATGTGGCAGCAGGGAATGCAGCAGTAAAAACATTCTCAGCGGTCACAGAAAGTAAAGGAGGAAAGCAGCAACACGCTGGAAGGGACTGATTCTGTGGCAGCAGATAATGGGATAACTAAAAGAACCAGGTGATGTGGCAGCAGGGAATGCAGCAGTAAAAACTTTCTCAGTGGTCACAGAAAGTAAAGGAGGAAAGCAGCAACACGCTGGAAGGGACTGATTCTGTGGCAGCAGATAATGCAATAACTAAAAGAACCAGGTGATGTGGCAGCAGGGAATGCAGCAGTAAAAACTTTCTCAGTGGTCACAGAAAGTAAAGGAGGAAAGCAGCAACACACTGGAAGGGACTGATTCTGTGGCAGCAGATAATGGGATAACTAAAAGAACCAGGTGATGTGGCAGCAGGGAATGCAGCAGTAAAAACGTTCTCAGCGGTCACAGAACGTAAAGGAGGAAAGCAGCAACACACTGGAAGGGACTGATTCTGTGGCAGCAGATAATGGGATAACTAAAAGAACCAGGTGATGTGGCAGCAGGGAATGCAGCAGTAAAAACGTTCTCAGCGGTCACAGAAAGTAAAGGAGGAAAGCAGCAACACACTGGAAGGGAACTGATTTTGCGGCAGCAGATAATGGAATAACTAAAGCATTTGTAGCAGTGCAACGGGTAAGAAAGGTGACCAGTAATTAATACTGTTTTTAAAAAGAGGAGGAGACCAACTGTGAGACTAAGAACAAAAAGTGACACTAATAGAGAAATATTGTGTATGGGACAATTTGCTAACTGTTCGGTTTTTTAAAGTTCAAGAAATTCTGTCTTTTGTACATACTGGGACAGAAACTTTTTGTGACTTATCACTCCATCAGTTTTAAATAATAAAATTTCTGGAACTGTGTAACAAAGAGAAGGGAATTTATCTGTAGAACAATTATTTGTTTTCTAGTATTAACTTGATTGTTAATTAAAAAAAAATGTTACTTTGCAGTTTAGAACTGTTGAAATGGAAGAAAACAATGTTAAAAATACATGAAGAATCTGTGTAAACCCATTGATAATATCATGAAAGCTGGAAATGAGAGAAACTTACAGAACTGAGGGTCAGAGGTTGGAAGTTGTTTTGAAATGTGAAAACGTGGTAAAACACTTATCAGGTGTTACTTTTGTGGCTGGTCATAGAGGACTATTAAGATATGCTTGCCAGTCTAAATTATGTTTTTATTGTGGGGAATTTTCTCATTTAATTAATGATCGTAACAAGGAACAATGTAATCAGTGTGGGGAGAAAGTGCATACAACAAAATGGTATGTGCCTGAATGCAAGTTGTGTAAAAACAACAACAAAAAGGAATACTTTTGGATAGATTGTCAAGAGCAAACAGTAAAATAATAAAAAAGAAATGAACAAAAGCATACAAGAGGAAGGACAACAGGCCGGGGGTGAGGGTGAAATAGGTGTAAAAGAGGTTGTAGATGAAAAAAGAAAATATGGAGATAAAAAATGATGAGACACTGAGTGGATTCCAGCAGAAGAGAGATCAAGAGAAGGGATTGATGCTAATAATATTTTGGAAGATCTTGTAAGTGAAAAATATGATTCTGAGGCTCAAGAATTATTTATAAATAAACCTAAAAAACTACTCAATTGGAGAAAGAGTAAAACATAAGAAAACTGTTTCCCTTAAATTTAAGAAGAAAAAACAACAATTTTAGAGTACATTCAGTGAATGTGAATAGTATTATTAACACTGTAAGAAGAATAGCGGATACTGGAATGGTGTGGTAAATGTGACATGGATGTTATTCCGTTAGTGGATGTAAGTTTACTGACAAGTGAAGAAAGACTTCAAAACAGAAAACTTGTGGGTGGGAACTTCATATGGAACTTAGGAAGTGAATGTTCTGGAATGACTGTGTTGTGTAACAAAACAGTGAAAATGCTAGATGGAGCATTGGTAAGGATGAGAAGGTTAGCTGTTGTGGATATCAGGTAGAGAGAACATGTTTATAAAATTATGGCATTATATACATATATAACTAGGAAGGAAAGAGAATCTGTTTCATCAAATATTAGACTGTGTGGTGGTAACATGAAAATTATAATTGTATGGGACTTGGAGAAAGATATTAGACTATAGATAGTGATAGAATATGGTAAATTCTCTGTGTGGAGCAAAAGTCAATGGACTTTTAGGAGGAGGCAGATGGATCTGAAATTGATTATTTTGTATTATCAGAAAGCTTGGGGGTAGCAGATGGTGATGCAGTTGTAGCAGGATTTCAGACCATTTAGAATATGGATGGAGTGATGAAGAGATAGGAAAGGGAATAAAACAAATAAATAGAAATTACCAAACCCGGATACCGAATACAAATCCACAATCCAAATAAACTCAGTACACAGTAAGCGGCTTCCACATACACAACTGTTTAGCTTTTATGTTGTGGTATTTTTAAAGTGTTTTATCAAGTTTTTCAATGTAATTAAAGGGACTTGTATAAGTGGAAGTCGCTTGCCGTGTACTGAGCTTATTTAAATAAATAGAAATTATGGGATGAAATTGGAGGGTAGGAAGTATTGCAGTTGTGGAAGGATCAAATAACCATGAAGGATGTCTATAAAACTGCTGAATTAAATTTAAAAAGAAGTGTAAAAAGTGTATTTTTCTATGGCAGGATGATTCATGAAAGGAAGATAATGTGAAATATGGGAAAATGTATATAAATATATTGGAGAATTTAGAGAATAAAAAAATGTAAGGCATTACTGAGAATAAAAAAATGTAAGGCATTACTGTTTAGGCAGAAATATGTACAAGGGAGGAGGCATCTACATATTTAGATAAAATAGTAAAGGAGGATTACAATATTAATATCAGGGAAATGAAAAATGTAAAACGAGATGAAAACATAAGAGCAAATTAGGAGTTTTGTGGTACAGCATGTGGAAAATATGTACAACAGTAAAAAGAAGGGAAATAGAGCAAATGGAAAGAAAAAAAATCCAGAATGAGTTAAGGAAGAATTTGAAAAATAAATTACTGTTAGTGACTTGGATGAAGTACTTAGGGAAGTAAAAGTTGATTTAGTATCAGCCCAGATGATATAAGAAATTTAATGTGCTGAAAAAAAGAATATTTTATAAATGTACTGAATGAGTGGTTGAAGGGTTTGATTATGAAGGTTTATGTAGTGGGATATTAAATATCACATGAAAGAAAGTTGAGAACAAAGAAATAAAATATTGAAGACCCACCACACTAAGTAACACAGATTATAATTTTTTTATGAGAGTAATACAGAGGAGGATGGAAGGAAGGATGAGGGCTATTATAAAAGAAAGTATATATGGTGTAAGAGGGAAGGGTTATCAATAATTGTTATTGGCTGTGAGATACGTTTGGATGATATAAGTAAAAAGGGAAGATGTAAAACTTATGATAGGTGATGATTGCAAGGCATTTGATACAGTAGGACATGATGCTTTGTGGGATGTTATGGAGAAGTATGAAATGAGTAATAGAGTTGGAAAAGTGTGTATGTCAGCATATCAAAACAATGGAGCGAGTGTGTCAGTGAATGGATGGCTAAGTAAAGAAATATGCACAAAATGTGGTATAACACAAGGACGTCCCTTGACTGGAATTTGTTTGCATTGGTATAGAATGCGATAGTGAGTGAAACAGCTTATAAAATGAAAGGTGGTAGATATGTGATGCAGAAGGACGTAGTGATTCCGATAGTTTTGACATACGCACATGATATAGTGGTAGTTGCTAAGAACAAACAATGTATGTATGAGTTTTGGTTTGTTTGAACGAATGTTTAAAGGAAATGGGAATTACCTTGAATAAAGGTAAAAGTAAGGGTCTGGGTGATCTGGTGAAAATTAGGGGTTAGTATTTTTTGATGAAGTCTCTTTATTAGGAATAAAATTTGGGAAAATATGTATTTATGATGCAGAGGAGAGTTTGATATAGTTTGATATAAAATAAATGAAAGAAGTATGTCTTCTACTGAGGACGTGTAGATTAGCATTCAGGAAAAAGGCTTATCTGGTGAATTCTGCATTAATGGGAACAATGGCATGTATTTCAAGTGTTTAAATGATCCCAGAGAAATATGAAAAGGAAATTATGCAATAAGGTGTTTTCTTTCGTATGGGGTTCAATATTTCAACCCAGTGAAAAGGTGTGCTGTATATGAGTGCAGATGAAAGGGGAATTGGGGTTCCTAATTCCTATTGTTTTTTTTTTCTGCTTCTATAAACTTGGATAGAAAGTTGGTAAAGGAACAGAATGCCAAATTAATAGTGAGAATGCTTAAACACAAGTACAAAACGTTCTGGGAGATGAGAATAAAATAGAGAAAAAGGTTTTAATTTCTTAATTAACATATTCTATCAAGACAAAAAACACATTATTGTGGAAAATAAAAATTGTGATATAGAGAAAGATAGAAGAATATGTTTTAATGTGATGCAACAGTATTATGTAAATATATGCAAATTTTTACCAGAAGAAATCATTAAAGCCATTGGAAAAAGTGCTGTACCAAGATTGTAGGGTGTCAGGATTCCCTATGAAGATTGGTAATAAACAAGTTACCAGTAAAGTGGAATATGGCATATAAAAAATTGTGTGTTTATTTTGTTGGGAGGAAGAGACAACAGGAGGAAGAGACAACAAAGCATGTATTTTTGAAATGCAAGAGAGAGGTGAAACTCTGGAAAAAGCTGTGCAAATATTTTTTTTAAGAATATTAATGGCAAAAACACTATAGATCTGAATATGATTATAGATATTACAAAAACAACATAGTACAATTGTGGATGTTATAAAAAAGAGAATATGTGAGTAGATAAAATAAATCCTTATGTTATTTGGAATGAAAGAAATTTTGTTTAATAAGAAATGCTTTTTTGTCTGAATTATGAAAAATTAGATTATGGTTGTGGAAGGAGTCGTGGGGGGTCAGTTATGAAAGAATAACAATGAGGATGTTATTAGAAAAATGATAAATAGTAAAAAAAATAGAAATGTAGTATATTTCTGCTTGCAAATATGTTCATTTTCTAAATATGTAAATAATGTGTTTATGTTGTGTTAAATAAAAGAGCCCTACTCTTTTTGATAGGTACCATGGTTTCTTTCACATCCACCAGCGCTACCACAAACTTAAGCAGATGAGGCCTCAGTTTAATGTCTCATCCAAAATATGTCACACTGAGGAGTGCAGCATCCACTTATTTTGTACTGCAGTGTCAGTAATGAATCTACCTGGTGTAGGGCTAGAACGTGCAGCCTTCTGCACCAAAGGAGAGTGTGCTACCCATTCCACTACAGACACTGTTTTCATTTTAGTGCATATAAAGATGTTTTGAACTTACGGTTGTATTAGAATTTATTGACTTTAAAGCTGCTCTACTGGAACAGGAGTTTACAAATATCTGTGAGGTATATGATTACAAATATCTGTGAGGTATATGATTTGCTGAAGAAGATGAAAAGAATGCAGGTAAAAAAGAACTCTTTGGACAATCAAGTCTGTCCATTTCAGTGTTCGAACTGGTCATCACAAGAGACTCTTATTTCAGTATCTGTAGGGTTTTCCTAAACTCAAACAAATGAAACAGAATATGAAACTCAAGGTATTTTTTAGATTGTTTTCCATCTTCAATAAGAACTAATACTTTGGTGTTTTCTGTTGGTTAGGCTAAACAACGAGTTTAAAGTGTTTGGTGACGCTTATTTTTTCCCTCTCTTAATCATACCTAATTTGGTCAATAACTTAGGGTTTTTCAGTCTAGTGATATATGTTTGTATCTGTAGAGATATTTTTTTTTTAACTGGAAGCCTTCTGAGGCAGAGGACAGTGGTAGAGAAATCTTGAGAGTTTAATAGTTTAATAAAGAGGGCAAATGTATCAACAGGACCCCCCCCCCCAACGGGACACTCATGAACGTTTGTGTTGTGTGCCTGAGCTGTAACAATTGGATATTCCTTGTTAGTTTTGTGGAAAAAAATTGGCTCAAGGGCCCTCCATTAAAAGAGGAGCTTGTTAATTCTAAAATCTTCTTTCTGCAGAGACAAAGGAAAAGGAATTGTGCAGAATGAGGAGGATGGACCAGCCATGGGCACAGATAGCATCTCCATTCCCCAAGGCTAGTAGAAAGGAGGTTACTCCAAACAAGTCTGCACAAGGACCTACTGCAGCTATAGGGAAACTTTGACTGGTGCAGTTTCCCAGCTAGAGATTTCTGTCCTACCTAACCATGCTCCTAATAAAAGACAGAGTATTTTTTCCTCACAGTGGGATTGATACAGTTAGCTGGAGCTAAAGTTCTTCTCCCCATATTGGTTAAGTCAGTTAGGTCCCCTCAAAGTTCTTTCATACACCTTGACTGCGACAGGGTGATGAAGCCCTTGGTCAAGGCAGAAATTGAAATGGGTGACCTTTCTTTCCAGAAGATCTAGAGAAGATCCTTTCCTGTTGACACCTACACCTCCTTCACAAAACCCAGTCTTTCCACTGCAAGCATAACAAATGAGCACCTTACAGAAGTTTGATATCAACGTTAATGGGCTTCTTCAGTTCAGTTGCAGAACTGCCATCAGTACCAATGACTTTGCCACTGGGACTTTAGTAGCTGTTGTCCACTAGGCCATGGGTTGACAACAGTGATTTGGTACTAGCAGTGGCTCCAATTCCTTCAGTTCCATTCCTAGCACTGGCGTCATATTCTTCAGGCCTTTGACAGCAAAACCTTCACTGATATTTGTACCAGTTGTCTGTACCTAAACGTGGTGCATCTGATTTGCATTGACATCTTGGGCATAGACCAGCTGAAAGATTAATCTCTGAAATGCCAGTGATCTTGCCTTCAACATCCAGAGAACAACAGATGGTTTCAGTGCAACCTGTCAGGTTGTTAGATCACAGGAGGCTAGTTTGGCATACGCTCCACACCAGACCATCCCTTTATCAGACAACTTGAGCCTTTTATCTTCAACCCAAATGGACAGGGTAACAGAAAACTACTGATGGTACAGGCTGCCTAGAGAAGATTCCTCAACTGAGCATTCAGATGAGTCCCCACTGAGTGTTCCTAACAAGAAGGGATGAAAAAGAGGCATCTAGACTCTTTGACAGAGTGCCCTACCCTGGACACTAACTTGGGTGAAGAATATTCTTTCTAATCCCCTCCTAATGACCTCATGTTTGGGAATATATTGGAGCGGGTTCAGCTGGCTGCCTTGAGGAATAAATATTCCAGGAAGCTTTTAATTCCCCTCTGCCTATATATTGGGTGGTCCCTTCCACTAACAATATGATCACATTGGCGGTGGACAGGACATGGCTAGAGACCAGTCCACCGCCAATCTGTACAAGACTGGGTCCTACCACTGTCATTAGTACAGATAGTCTTGGAGTAAGGCTGTCTGCATTGACTCCATTCTGGTGACAGAGCCTCCATCAGGAAAGAACCTTGAAGAAGAGTGTTGCTATTCATCAACTGGATAAAGCTTCTTAGGTTGTGTGGCTGTGTATAGTTTTGAAAATACATTTATGTTTTTGGGACATTAGTCATTATGACACTGAATTACCTGAACCACGCAAGTTGTAAAATGGTGATCAACAGAATCACAGGTGCTGACAAAGGTTAACATTTCCATGTATTGCAGGAGACTTATTCGTAAGGCAGCTGAAGTAGGCATAGCCACAGGCATTGCACTTTATGCAGAAAACTTCAACTCATATAACTGGTCTACCTTGTTTGTTCCACAAGTGAACAATATAGTTGCTAATGAGTGACTAGAAAGGAAAATGCTTGTGACTGT